>NC_092628.1:53596917-53909060 GCF_039555335.1 Amphiura filiformis | reverse complement strand
TTATGATGATAATGATTACACATGAATTTCCATAAGTTCAATTATACATTATTCATGTTATTCGTTTCAAGCTAGGGAAGGAAGAAAAAAGTATCATAAATTCCCATTTTCATTGTATGAAATCAATTGGGACTGAAAAACAAGGCGTTTGCTCCTTTAAAAATGACATGACATGTTAGCGTTGTTTCATATTTATTTTGTTTTATTTCATATATAGTCCTGCAAAAGCAATCATTAAAACTGGTGTGCTCACTCACCATTTTCGGGAGAGAAATCCAGAGTACTCGCAGTACTTGATCCTTCATCGTTCACTGCCCTAACTAGGAATTGGTAGTTCACGTTACATTCTAAGCTAATATCCCTTATTGTTACACTCGATTCCATTGTCGTACCAGTCTTTAAATATGTACTCGAAAGTACTACCCGGAGACTGTAGAAATATCTTAGATTCTGCCCGTTTTCTTGAGTACATGACAATGGATTCCAAGAAAAGCTAGCCGAAGTTTCAGTCACTGTATTTCTCGTTACATTCATCGGAGAAACGTTGGGAGCTTTTTAAAATGCGAAAAAAGTAATTAGGCTAAGTTGTTTTAACACACGTTAAGTGATGATGACATCATATACATATAATAATGTCAAATTGAGTCTCTTGCTACGATGAAAACAAATTAAAACCGAATTTTGTGGATTGAATTTGTGGATCACTCCGGTCGTCTAAACATTTAGTATGCGACTAAATGTGTGCAGCTTTAAATATTTGGACCTAGGTTCTAGTAGTCAGGCCAATTTCATCAAAATGGGAACAAAAGTACCAATTTAGGCATGATGCTTCCCAATATCGTAGCGATCAATTTTGAATAGGCCTCAAAATGTCCATAGATGATAGGTTCAGATAGACAGAAATAGTAATCACACCTATGTAGGCTATTCCTCAGATAACAACGAAAAATATAGAGCTGTGATGTACCGTTTTCGAGTTATAGATAAAAATATGAATGTAAGAAATACTCTGATTATGATAAACATGGTCTCAAGTTGTTCCTCTTTAGGCCTACATAATGATTCACTTTCAGTTAATGGTCTTTGACTTAATTTGCCGTGTAACCTTGGGAAACAACAGCATAATATTAGGTACTATGTGAAATCTTTATAATGCTTAATGTTAAGTAGAACAATTGAATTCAATTTTGATAAAATCATTTTTTGAAATGCTAACCTTCTAGAGGCATTGGTGGAAATTACTCCCATTCGAACTTTGATTCCTGTTTTAAATGGGATCCAAAGGTCCATACATAAGGGGGCTATTCTAAAATGAATCATAGTGACCCAAAGAAACTACATCATGCCAAGTCGTGTTCTTTTGTCAACTATGTTCCTTAATATTGCTACCGTGCCTGACTATAGTGTAGGTTAATTAAAAGATTTGGAGTTATTGTTGAGAATTCGTCTTTAGTTATTTTTGTGCTGGGTTGCCGTGGGTGCTGGGTTGCCGTGGCAACCCAGCACTTATTGTTTGATTTCAGTTTTCTGTTGTTTCTATTAGTAATTCATGAAGAAAATGGAAACTTGTAAAAATATTGCAAAAAAATTATCAAAATGGTTATGACAAACATGAATACTAAAATTGGCTTGTGCAGATATCAGAAATATTGTGTTGATTTTGCATTTTAAGGTAAAATAGGTATATGTTTTAGGAAAATAATATTTCTGAATCTAGACTAGGAAGTTTTGATGGTTCTCTTCACTAGCACACTGAGCTTGGCAGGCTATGGGTTATATGGGCAGACACACCGGGTACCATACATGCTTTGTTGTTGTTCAGTATCTGTCATGTATGGCCTGTATCTCTGTTGAGAGCTCCCTGCTGAGTAGTGAGCAATGAATACACAATGTTCCTTAATCTCTTCATGTAGATAGTGGTCTGTCTGTGGTGGTCTGTTATCAAATATATGTTGGATAATTT
Source organism: Amphiura filiformis (assembly GCF_039555335.1). Lineage (NCBI taxonomy): Eukaryota > Metazoa > Echinodermata > Ophiuroidea > Amphilepidida > Amphiuridae > Amphiura > Amphiura filiformis. The sequence goes on along the minus strand of NC_092628.1, from coordinate 53,907,097 downwards.
TCAACTACATGTAACATGTTTGACCCTGCAACATGCAGCATAGTTATTTGAGGGAAGACCTGTGTTAATAAATAAACAAGATCACTGCTTGGAAATAAGATAGGCCTGAGCTGTGTACATTTCCTGGTAACAAGATGGTGATCAAAAGCTATTGATGCACACATCACTTTTATTTGGGTCTATTTTTATGATGACACAAATGTCAAAACTAGAATGAAGCATTAGAGCATAGGTAATGATTGGATTTTGTTACTACGAATATTATCAATAAACATTCACTTATTGGCTTTAAAGGTGCTATTTTGGGGTTCAGTTTGTGTAGGCCTGTAATATATATTCGAATATATACTGGTACTTTAAAAAAATATATTTCTTGAAAGTTTGCTTGTTACTTTGTATGCTTAAATCCTCAAAAAACAAAAAGAGCTATGAATTAATCTACACTATAAGGTGCAAACGTCGGTTCCAACTCATGCCATCCAAACCTGGTGATAATATAATATTTGAGTAGGGGGACAACACGTGAGTGGAGATGTTTGAGGTCAAAGGTCATTTAGTGGTCAAATGAGGTCATTGTTGATTTAGATAAAGCGATGGGGAAATTGCCCTCTTTTGTAAAAGTAAATTTCAATGTCAAACATTACCTAGTGGTAAGGGCATCAAGTGAGTGAAAATGTTTTGAGGTCATAGGTCATCTAGAGATCATATTTTAAAATTGGTCGTATTGGGCTGTAAGTTAGTGAACGTAAACCTTAGGAGGAGTAACAACATAAAGAGCATAAAAGTATACAAATTGAAATGGAACTGTTGTAAGGAATCCAACTGAATTATCAGTATCTGGGAAAAAGTGTCTGATTTTGAGGTTTGAAACAACCGAATCTTTGCACTCAATGTTAACTCAAAGTTACTCAATGTGAACAACCATGTCCCAGCACATCCCTTTTTAAAGGGATTTTTATTTGTGAGATGTCAGATGTGCAGTAATCATGGTAATGAGATATCGTTTACATAATATCACGGTTTATTGTGTCCCGTTGAGGTATTATTAATATTTATGTAATGGTAGCATTTTTCGGTAGGATTTAACACATTTTATGCCTGAACTATTGTAATCAGTTCTCATGAATTAACTTTTAAGAATGGCCGCTTAATTTATAGATAAAATGTATTATACACGTTTTAAAGATCTTCAATCCACCACCTTATTCATCTGGTTGTTATGGTTATATCTTTCTTGCCCCTCTTGAGATTTATTGTATTACCTATTGTTTGAACCAACAGAGACATTGTTGTAGTTACGTTTTTAGGTGTCAGCTTCCCTTCACATTTGTGATACGTGTCAACTCAATTGATAGGCCATCTTAATTAAATAATTCGCCGTCTCAAAGTCCTTCCCAAGTTAAAAACTTAATGCGGATATTATCACCTTTGGTATTGCTGTTGCGCTCATTTTTAATACAGGGAAAACCTGTCCATAGGAATATACAGGGTCAACGAACTTTTGTATTACATGTTATTCAATGGAAGCGGCTGTTCAAATATTGAAATCGGAAGCAAAAACAAAATAAGCTAGAAAGTTCAAACTTGATGAGATGCTGTCAATTACAAATATCTTTCATTGAATCATAAATAAGAACACATTTTAATAGGGGTGTATGTGTAACAGCTGTTAGGCTGAACAGCGCCCTCGCATCCTAAATTGGAGCTTCAACTCCCAATAAAAGATAAAATTCTGGTAAAAATTGCATAAATTGGTCCAATGGTCCCTAAACTATGTAAATATCATTAAAAACCATCTCATTTTTCAACCGATTTTTTTTAAAGGTGTCAAAATGCTCAGGAGGATGAGCGGCTTAAAATAAGACCCTCCCCTAAGCTTTCTGAAACATCACCCCTTTTTCAGGCTCTTTAGCCTATGCCTACTATTAAAAAAGGTTTCACTGTGGTCAAGATGAAGAACTGTATTGAGATTTCCGATTTAGGCTATGTTGACAGACGTGAGATTTTTGGGTATTAGATTTGGAAAAAAAAATAAAACAGTTGAAAAAAGCGGGCGAATGCGCGCTGGGCATTTTTTTAAGTGACCTTTATAACCTCACCTGTATCACTTGTGGTAAACGTGTGTTGAGAGGTTTGGTAGAATTTTCCATTTGAAGTCCTCGACTCTATCTTGTATCTGTAGTCAGAGGATGGGAAAAGCCCAGATAATGCCGTCCAGTGTGAATATGTGTTGGAACCAATAAGTGCACGATTCCATATCCCCCAATTTGTATATTGCAGTTGCGTTAATGTTGCATCTTCAGCACTACAATGATCACTGTATGTATATTCAATTCGGTATTCACTCGCTAGGTTAACATCCCTACAGTTCCACGATATATTCGTTGGCATTGTGTCAGACGTCTCAATATTAGTTGGCTCACATTGTGCTGAAACAAAACGACAATATAATATGAACTTATACACCTTGCAGTTGACAACAGATGATACATTTGTATGTATTATTTACTTGTATATTAACTCACCACCTACACCGTCTATATAAAACAGCAAACTTGAAACAATCAGTAGTTGAATAGTTCTAGAATACATTGTTTTAGTAGAATATAGCATAAACGTGCAAGTTGAAGGCTGTCATATTTATTTGGTTATGTGGTTCTTTGTAGTTTGTGCCTTTTGTGCAGTTTACTTCCTTGTAGTTCATATAATGGGTCACTGATCACCGAGACGGAAAGAAATGCTAGTTTAGACGCCTGACTTTTTATTAATTGTCTTGTCCGCTAATAACTCATGACTGCACTGGCATAAAAAATAATATGTTTTCATATTTTGACTGACAAATTTCCCCGTATGTATGGCTATTTTGAATGAGACATCCTGCTATATAACAAAAAACAACCCAAGAGCAGTTATTGCACCGCAGAGTTGTGGACCGAGCTAAGTGCACGCATCACTTTTAGGAGTACTAGACCCTTGGTTTTCATTTAATTGTATTCCTTTTTTAATTATTAATTTCAAATTGAACTAATAAGTATCAATTAATTAACATAATCCTGCCTGCTGCCTTATATCACCCCGGGTGGACCGTTGCAACGATGTGGCACTTGCTAGTGTAACAAGCTGATTTTGTTTGTTTGTTAGTTGCAACAAGACTGCAACAAGGTGATTTTTCCAATTTTGTCATATTCCAATAGAGAACTACACGAGGAGTGCTCATCTTAAGAAGGGTGAAATTAGACTCCGAAGATGACCGCGCTGGTGATCTACCAATGAACTTATCCCCTTTATTAATATTAAATAATTAAAATTTTGGCCAGACTTAAGGGAAGGGGTATGAACGTTTGGACAGTATTTATTGTGGGACATTAGAGCACATCAGACATATCGAATTGCATTCTGAATACGAAGAATGTCCTTCTGATATCAAATAATTTTGATTTTTGAAATTTGCAATGTAAGACACATTTTATGGCAAATCATTAAAAATTGATATTTTTGATATTTAACAGTACTCGAAGTCATCATCATCAGTCGGTTGCGGAGCAGGCGACTACAAGCTTTCTCAAACTGTTGCGATCTTGGGCAAGCGAAACAATTTTGTTTGGCTGCAGCATCCCTTCAGTATCTCCCAGGAGGTGCTGTACATACTGTAAGTACAGTGTCCGCGGCCGTCCCGGTTTCCTCTTCCCATGTGGTGGAATATAAAGGGCATATTCTTTCAGAGGCTCGTCATCTTCAAGACGCAGTATATGGCCGAGAAATTTGAGTTGATGAATCTTGACTCCGGCAATCCAGTGGAGTGGTGTTGGTCAGATTGTAGATGGTTTCATTTGGGATCCGATTCACACGCTTGATGTTTAACATGACTCTGTAGCAAGATGTTGCAAAGGCATTGATCTTGTTTTCCATGTCCTTGGTGATTACCCATGACTCGCACCCGTACAGAAGGATAGTGACACAAGTTGTCTCAAACAGCTTGATTTTTTGTTCCGATTGGCAGGGATGGGCTTCTCCAAAGGCGTTCCAGTTTCCAGAAAGCGGCCCAGGCTAGTGCTTTTCTTCTTTTTAGGTCTCCAACACTAGAGCCCATCTTGGAACCCAAGTACTTGAAGTCTGTGACATGGTTGAAGGTACTACCATAGACTTCAAGTGCTGGCTGGGCGTTACAGTTTGCAGTCATATATTCTGTCTTAGGTGCGTTGATGACAAGGCCTAGATCTGCTGCTGCTGTTACAGTCCTAGTAAGCTGTGACTGGACCCGGGCTATAGAAGATTCCAACAGGGCAATATCATCAGCAAAATCCAGGTCATTCAGCATCTTAGCAGGATACCTGCTTGACCGACGTGGGTAGGTAACAATTTCAGCATCAATTCCAGAAGTTGATTTCTTCCGGAGGTAGTCCACCAGGATAATGAACAGGAATGGTGCCAACACATCACCTTGAAGCACTCCAGTTGTTACTTGGAAAGGCTCTGAGATACTTCTGTTACGAGTCGTACTTGACTCAAGGCCAAAATCACCTTTTACCCGAACTCACACGAATGCACAACACAAATACACTGGTTGATTAAATTAACAAAATCTAAGTCTTTAATTGAAAGTAATGTAGGATTGGTACAATATATGACAACAAAATGAACATATAAAATAATCACACAATCACAATAATGTTTTAAGTTATTGGTACTTAGCCAGCATTCTTCTTCTTGAAGATAACAGAGTTTTTGCAATGTTCTGGACGGCTGATGTATATATCCTTAATCACTTGTCCTGCGACAATCAGCGAAGTCCGTTGTACACTTGCGTTTATAAATCCTTGCTTATAAAATCCCAAATACTAAACTCCTTGCGTCGTTCTCCAAACACGTTTATAACTCCTTGCGCAGTTCTCCAAATACTAAACTCCTTGCGCAGTTCTCCAAATCTCGTTAATCCTTGCGCCGTTCTCCAATACTAAACTTGGTGCTATTTCCACCTTTCACACAATATCTTCAGGAAGCAGGATTGCGATGCAGTTGTCCCCACTTATTTTGACAGTTGTGTTGCTCCTTTAACCAGACTTCAGAAAATCGGCAGAAGAATATATATTCCTTTCTTTGAAGAAGTACGTTCTTTGGCGTATTCTAGATCTTCTCCGACAACACCGGCAGGTAGTAGTGCATTGACTACTTAAATTAATTCTGGTTAGCAATTTCCTTTCTTTGAAGGAATTGGACTGTAAGCATATTAGCAAGCTAGCCCAGATCAACACTATAAACTGTGGCAATAATTGTGTTTACATTTTCTTATATATCAAGCAATGGGAAATCCCAAGTATTAATAGCCAAATGTGATCTTGGGAATTCCCAAGCCTTAATTATAACATTAACCTTTCTCATTACATCACTTCCTTAGGGTAATTCCATTACATCATTTTCACTTTACAACTTCAGGGGGTTTCCAAATATTCCATCCAAATTAGATATGATTCAACTTGTTTTGCCCAATTTGAGAGGGGAATTCCCCCCCCAAATGTCATCACTCATGTAACTTTGTAAACAAAGATAAATCATCAAATTAAATTACTGAGGGCACATCACACTTCCATCTACCATAACGGCACTATTGGAGTCCTTGTAGAGCACCTGGATGGCATTGACCACAACCTTTGGTATTCCATAATGCCGCAGCACTGAGAACATGACGGACCTGTTGATGGAGTCAAAGGCTTTTTTTGCAGTCCACAAAAATGACTGTCAATGGAAGTTGGTACTCCTTGAAGCCTTCCATGATCCTCCTCAAAATGTGTATTTGCTGAGCACAGCTTCGACCTGATCTAAGGCCAGCCTGGTTGCTTCTCAGTAAAGGATCAATGTGAGGTCGGATTCTGTTCAGAAGGATCTTGTTGTACACTTTTGCGGCAATGGACATAAGTGAAATACCACGGTAGTTTGTCATGAAAGAGAGGTCGCCTTTCTTTGGTAGAGGAATGATGACATTTGTGACCCACTGACGCGGCGGTGTCAGCGTTGAGAATACTTCCATACAGAATTTGAGAATCATATCAATCATGCTATCCCCTCCTCCCTGAAGTGCTTCAGCAGTTATAGCACAGTCCAATGCTGCTGCCTTGTTGGTCTTCATGGCTGCTATTGCTTCAACTACTTCTTCACGAGTTGGGGGCTCAGTGATAATAGGAAGATCTTCAACAGCTGGTGCAGGAAGTTCTGAAGCTGCTGTGCCACTGTCGTTGTTAAGGAGTGAGCTGAAATATTCCTTCCATTCCTCAAGCAGTTCATAGTCACTGGTTGGGGCTGATCCATCTCTCTTTTTGACTTTTACCCCTTTACCCCTTGAGTTCTTCCCAGAAAGCGAGTGTATAATTTTCCAGGTAGTGGTGTAATTCCCCATTGCATCGACCAGCTTCAGGTCTTCCATCTGCTTATTGAGTGTAGCAAGCTCATCAGGTTTATAGGAGTTGTTAAGGCTGGTGTTCAAGTAACTCGAAGTAAACTCGAAGTAAACTTTATAAATCTGATGATTTCTACCTAGGTGGGATGAAAAGCCGACGATCAATTGAAAATTTAGACCTTTCGTATTGAAGATATGGATTCATTTTCCCAAAACACCAAAAAACATTAGGTTTTTTTGGGGAAAAAATCCATATCTTCAATATGAAAGGTTAAAATTTTCAATTGATTCTCGGCTTTTCCTCCCAGTTACATACACTTTAAGACTATATCATTAAATTTATAAAATTTACTTCGAGGACTGTTATATCTCCAAAATGTGAAAAATATCAAATTTTAATAATTTGTCATAAAATTTGTATTATATCGTGAATTTCATAAAATGAAAATTATTTGATATCAAAAAGACATTCTTCGTATTCAGAATGCAATTCGATAGGTCTGATGTGCTCTCATGTCCCACAAAAAATGCTGTCGAAACGCTCATTCCAGTTCCCTTAATGAATACAACCTAAATGTTTACCCTTTTCCAACTTCATTGTAGCTCCTAATATCAATCTTCAAAGTCAAACTAACAACTAATAGCGCTGAATTATACTATATTGGGCGCATCCAGATATTTTTGGCCCACCCCCTAAAGAAGACATGGGAAAATCTTAATCTTTTTTAAGACCTCGTAAACAATGAGGTCAGATCATATAGCCAGCAGTAGTGCATAGAGTATCATCCCTACGGATTTCATCACAGTCTTACCTTAGCACGCTGGTAAGCAGCGTTTGAGATGGTGTTAATCGATAGTCGATAACCGATAATCAATGATCAATCAGCTATGAATATTTAATTGGATTCTAAAAATAATGATCACGGACTCTCATGTTCAAATGCGTGTGTGTGGGTTTGGGGTGTATACCCCCCTCGCATGTTGATGCTCGCAATTGCTGAGGACGGCTTTTTCCCCCTAAAGAGACATGGGAAAACGCAAACTTATTGGGAATCCCATGTCTTCTTTAGGGTAGGTGCCGTTAATTTCTGGAATAGCCCACGGTCTGCCCCCCCCCCCCAACTTCATAATCAGAAGTTTTTCCCACCACGCTAGTAGATGCCATTGTAAAGTAGTGCTAGAGTTGGTGCGGTGGGGGAGAATATATAATTACAGATAGTCGATAACCGATAATCAATGATCAATCAGTTATAAACGTTCAGTTAAACCCAAACACGCAAAAATGATCAAGGAATCGCTAAGGATGATTTGCTTCTGGGTAGTGGGGGGTGGGTGGGTGAGGCGGAATCGATAGTCGATAATTGATTATTGACTATCGATTATCGATGATTAATTATCCATAATCAATCATTAGTTTATCCATATTCATTGTTGAAAAATGTATAGGCCTCCGCAACCGACAAAACTAGGAATCGCTAAGGATGATCTCCTTCTGGGCATGGGGGGTGAGGGGGAATTGATAATCGATAATTGATTATTGATTATCGATTATCGATAATCAATTATCATTTATCGATAATCAATCATTAATTTATCCATATTCATTGTTGAAAAATGTATAGGCCTCCGCAACCGACAAAACTAGGAATCGCTAAGGATGATCTCCTTCTGGGCATGGGGGGGTGAGGGGAATTGATAATCGATAATTGATTATTGATTATCGATTATCGATAACCAATTATCATTTATCGATAATCAATAATTAATTTATCCATATTCATTGTTGAAAAATGTATAGGCCTCCGCAACCGACAAAACTAGGAATTGCTAAGGATGATCTCCTGGGGGGGGGGTGGGTGAGGGGAATTGATAATCGATAATTGATTATTGATTATCGATAATCAATTATCGATTATTGATAATCAATCATTAGTTTATCCATATTCAATGTTTGAAAATGTATAGGCCTACACAAACGCCAAAACGGATATCTGCATTAATTTGAAAAAATGATTTTCTCCAAAGTGCTATAAAGCACACTCTTTGATCATTTCTATGCACATCGTATCTCTTGCAACCTGAAGGAACGAAATTTGTTTCCGTTTTGAATTTCAACAACTTACAAATGACATTTTTCGTAAAATGAGGCTCAAATATTTTGTTCTGAATTGGAAAATCTCTCTTGGTATAAAATGAAAACTATTACGGATTTTGATGGTAAATTTCAAACTTTTTTATATCAATCATCATATCCGTGGGCACGTGGTACTGTATTTTGAAAGCCATCCGAGTTTCCATTTTGACAAACGGATAACAGCAAAAATAGTTTTAACATTGTCATCTATGGAAGAAAAATCACAAAACTGCCTTTTTCTCAAGAAAAAAATTGGGACTCGAAAATAAATTTTCTTCAAAATCGTTTTATAAGATCTTTATATATGCTTAATAACTTAAAAAAAAAAAAAAAAAAAAAAAAAAAAAAAAAAAAAAAAAAAAAACAAAAAAAAAAAAACGAAAACAAATTCTAAGCTGATACTTCATGTAAATGATTTCCCCGAACCCAAACCCTAACCCTAATGCTACTCATAACCCTAATCCTAACCCTGACCCTAATTTCGTGTACAAGTAGGCCTACATGATAAAGAAATAAACAAACTATATTGGAATATTGGACACTTAGACAATAATAGCCTCATACACCCAACTCCGCCTGCTGCTTTCACTTCACTCTTTAATCCCTGTTATGGAACTGTGACAGAAGATTGATATACAGCCTCTCAGAGCGTCCGAACTTTTGTGTCACGTGACCCCGCCTTATATGGGCGCATCCAGATATTTTTGGCCCACCCCCTAAAGAAGACATGGGAAAATCTTAATCTTTTTTAAGATCTGACCTCGTAAACAATGAGGTCAGATCATATAGCCAGCAGTAGTGCATAGAGTATCATCCCTACGGATTTCATCACAGTCTTACCTTAGCACGCTGGTAAGCAGCGTTTGAGATGGTGTTAATCGATAGTCGATAACCGATAATCAATGATCAATCAGCTATGAATATTTAATTGGATTCTAAAAATAATGATCACGGACTCTCATGTTCAAATGCGTGTGGGTGGGTTTGGGGGGGGGGGTGTATACCCCCCCTCGCATGTTGATGCTCGCAATTGCTGAGGACGGCTTTTTACCCCTAAAGAAGACATGGGAAAACGCAAACTTATTGGGAATCCCATGTCTTCTTTAGGGTAGGTGCCGTTAATTTCTGGAATAGCCCATTGTAGTATTAGGGGTTGAGCAATAAATATGTGTACCCCCGGGGTGGTGAATTCTCAAAGTGGTCAGCCAAAAATCGCTACCCTCCCTTTGGCCGTTCCAAAAATCTTTGAACCCCTTTTTTGTCGTGCCAAAAACCCTTGCCCCCCCTTTTTGACGTGCCAAAAATCTTTGCCCCCATTTACACACTTAAATTGTCTTATCATATAATGCCAGCGCAGCGAGCAGGAATTATTTTGCATACTTGAACGTGTTCCTAATGTTTTCCTACACCTTTTTATGGTGTAATATAGAAACGGAGCCCAAAATATATGTGGTTATATGTGGTTTTGTGGTTTTGTGGTTACCCCCCCCTTTAACGATTTTCTTTTCCATAATCATGGTAAGGTGTACCATGAGGGACATGCAAACTTAAAATAATTTTTGCAAACTCAAATATTTTTTACTAACTCAAATATTTTTTTACTAACTCAAATAATTTTGGCAAACTTAAACTAATTTTTTACAAACTCAAATAATGTTTGCAAACTTAAATCAATTTCTGCAAACTCAAATAATTTTTGAAAACTCTAATAATTTTTGCAAACTTAAAAATTGTTTTACAAACTTGAAATAATTTTTTACAAAGTTGAAATAATTTTTTACAAACTTGAAATAATTGTTTACAAACTTGAAATAAGTTTTTACAAACTTGAAATAATTGTTTACAAGCTTGAAATAATTTTTTACAAACTTGAAATAATTGTTTACAAACTTGAAATAATTGTTTACAAACTTGAAATAATTGTTTACAAACTTGAAATAATTGTTTACAAACTTGAAATAATTGTTAACAAACTTTCGAGTTTCACGAGAGAGTCTATGCGCCAAGCCTGCTTAGGCGGAAAACGTAAACAAACCAGGATCGTGCCGAAGGTTGTACAGTATAATCCACCAAAAAAACGTTGACAACGTAAAGAAAGCAGCAAGTTTAAAAAGCCCCCACCTCGGCTCACTTTTTGAAACTTGGTCCCATTTGTAAAAGATACTGATTTAAACTTTGTCATAATTATCAACTTAAAACATTTCCAGAAGTTGTATGTATCTTTAATGTGCCGATACGATATAAAGTTGTTAGCATTCTGGAACGATCAGAAAGGTTATTATGTTGTTTTTGGCCAATATCCTATATATGTTTTGTTTTATAATATTAAGTTCATGATCAATGATGTTATTGTTAAAACGTTAAAAACACCGATTTGCTGTTGATATTCAAAATGGGACCAAGTTTCAAAAAGTGAGCCGAGGTGGGGGCTTTTTAAAGTTGCTGCTTTCTTTACGTTGTCAACGTTTTTTTGGTGGATTTCCTTTCTTTTTAATGAATGTAGCCAAGCAGCTCCAAGCTTGCAAAGTCATGGAGTTACGAAGTACTCCATAAAACGAATAAAACGGAAAATAGATGTTTGAACTTATGTTATCCTTAATAAATAATTTAATAAAACTTTATCAGCCGTTTATTTTTAAAACTTACTGGTCACAACTACCGCGTGACTGTAATGTTTATAGGGATACATAATATGATCAATATACATTTTAATATACTTTAATTATTCAAGGCAACTAAGAAAATGTAAATATGAACAACACGTACCCAATGTTGACGATGCCAGCGAAACACAGAGTCAGTCCGATTTACTTCAAATTGAAACTGAGAAATGCGCGTATATGTAGCAAGGCTTATACTACGGAAGCGTCTAAGTGCCACGACTTAGCAAGATAATTATGTTTTAATGATGTTGGTCTTTTGGTCTTTGTAAAGGTGTCTTAATACCACAGTAAACATGACTACCTATCCCGCCTCTTTTTCTGAGAAATGGAAAAAGACATCTCTATTGGCATATCTTGAAAATAATTTGCACATGGCCCTTTCCTTTTTGTAGGTTTTTTTTTTTTCATTTTTCCACCCGATCTGCCCGGCCGATCGGTCCGGCTAATCGGGATATGCTCCAGTGACACGAGATCCACCTTCACCAAATCCTACACAGTGATGCAAGATCGTACAATCTTCAAAAACTCACTTGGAACACTGTAAACAGGTGATTTTGACCCTAATTCTCTCGCTAACCGCATTCGATCTGCTACCATTTTGTTTATCACGATCAGCTTTTACCATCCGCCTCTACCTCAAACCTCGGTGTAAATCAAACTGCGGTATTAGACCGTATGCGTGCTTTGTATGCCTTTGGAGGAGGTTGATATGGCGCATGCGTAGTTTATGCCCCTTTTGCCCCTTCGGAACTTGCGTTCGGATTTGGTTGGAAACCAAACCAATTCCGAAGAAATTCCGAACAAATCCTAACCAATTCCGAACATTTGTTCGGAATTGGTTAGGAATTGTTCGGATGGGTTAAGGGCTGGGGTATGAACGTTTGGACAGTATTTATTGTGGGACATTAGAGCACATCAGACATATCGAATTGCATTCTGAATACGAAGAATGTCATTTGATATCAAATAATTTTGATTTTTGAAATTCGCAATTTAATACACATTTTATGGCAAATCATTAAAAATCTGATGATTTATACTTAAAGTGTATGTAGGTGGGATGAAAAGCCGACCATCAATTGAAAATTTTGACCTTTCGTATTGAAGATATGGATTTTTTTCCCAAAACACCAAAAAAATTAGGTCTTTTGGGAAAAAAATCCATATCTTCAATATGAAAGGTCAAAATTTTCAATTGACCGTCGGCTTTTCCTCCCTGCTACATACACTTTAGGAATATGTCATTAGATTTATATAATTTACTTCGAGGACTGTTATATATCAAAAATTTGAAAAATATCAAATTTTTATAATTTGTCATAAAATTTGTATTATATTGTGATTTTCAAAAAATGAAAATTATTTGATATCAGAAAGACATGCTTCGTATTCAGAATGCAATTCGATAGGTCTGAGGTGCTCTCATGTCCCACAAAAATACTGTCGAAACGCAATAAACGCTCATTTTAGATCCCTTAAGTAGTCGGATTGGGAGGGGTTAGGGCCACGGGACTCTGATGTAAATTGATGTGCCGAAGTACAGCATTTATAATATGAATGGATGCATCGTCCGGAAAGAACAAAAGAATTGTGAAAAACATGATTTTTTGGCGAATGGGGTTCAGAATTTGTATGTAGGGTATCTCAGAAAATGCTAGGGTATAATTGGAAGTAAATCTGAAAAAGTAGTGTGTAGGTGATTGCCCGCTAGTGCTGTAGCCTTGTCCAAAAATTCTGGGTCAGCATTATTTTCCACTAATTTTCGCTATGAAATACCGCGTGAAATGAAGCAAAAATATTTGTTTATTATCAAACAATGATTGACTGTACGATTGGTGTCCCTTTTTGAATTAATGAGTTGTCAAGAACATTAAACATGGTTTTAGATACAATTTGTACCCAGCGAAAAATATCATAGAACAATAGAAGTCAAGTGTTTTAATATTACGTGTAAATATAGTCTCGCGGGAGCATCTGTTTATTAGTCTTCTTTATCGGTCTTTTTTTCTTTGTAAACTTGCTGGTCACGGCTACCGCGTGACGCTAATGGTGTGTGGAAATTCGAGTGAAACTATCTGTATGACAGTGTTGGGTTCTGAAATAAAGTGAGTATACCTTGCGTTTATTAAAAATGGTCACAGTGAAGTACTACTAGCCCGGGGGGCACACAGGCTTGGAAATAAGAGGCGTCGGACCAGGGGCTACTTTGTAGAAAACTTGCCCCTGGTTCACGGCGTTTTACAGGGAACCAGGGCTATTTTCAATGAACTAGGGGCTATTCAATGGATGGGAAACTTTGTTGTGTACATTTTGATACCTCATCACTCAATCAGGATGTGAAATAAGAAGCGCCGGACCAGGGGCTACCAGGGCAGGGGGCATCTTCCCCTGTGTTGTAGTTTTGTCAAAATCCGAGATTTTGAATAAAACGATGGAACCGGCGTTTTATTATTACGATGGAAATATTAGTCGAACACTTATGCACAGTACGTACACGGCGTGCGGGATACACATACACACACCCCGAGGATCGTACCGTATTACAACCGCGGGAGCAACATGCATGGGCGCTAGTAGTAAATTCCAATTTTCTATGCTTTACCTCACTTGTTCGGCTCAAAATTAAAAGAGGACATATCTGACAGTAAAAACTAACATTTTATGGAAAATAAATACTAATCTATTTTTACAGAAATGTTATAATATGGCTTTAACTGATTTTGTCGCCAAAAGGTGCCCCCCTTAAAATTTGCCTTGCCCCCTTTGCCCCCCCATCTGAACCGTGCTATGAAAGGCAACAGTGGTGGATAAAAGTAAGTAATGACCCGCATTTTATCCCACGGAAAGATGCTTTTTTTTCACCAAATGACCCACTGTTTGTCGCCCCAAATCTCTCACTAACAGACTAACTTCGAACTGGGGTCCACAAGTATATCCCCGTAACTTTCAAAGTCAAGTGGGGGTCGATCATGCAAGCAAGCTCCCATTCAGAAAAGTTGCGACCTTTATCTATTAGAAATGTAACGACACGACCAAACAACAATTTGGGAACATTTTGCATGAAATTCACAATATGTTGCTATTTGGGATCCATTTGGACCAATAAGTCAAGAGATGAATTATGTTGGTATGATATAAGCAGTTTTGAATTTGATTTCTGTATACATTGTTATAAGATATGACCGTCGGAAAAAGCATTTAAAGGGGGAACATTTACAAAAGCTATTAATTGCTGCTTAACGTTTCTGTTGTTGGCGTTGTTGTTGTTGTATATACACAATGGATGAGCATTTTCCTTAGGCTAAAGTATAACGTTGGTATTACACTTTTTCTATTCCACGTATTCCTAATTTCTAACATGTCTAATAATTATGAAAAAAATTATTAAAAAAAACCTCTTGATTATACTAATATGGCCTAAAAAAAAGGTTACGACCCTAAAAATAGGCCCGACCGTAGACTTTTTTTCTTATTTTTTTGCATAAAAATATATATAAAAAAATTTAAATAAAGGAAAAATTGAAGAAAAAAAAAAAAAAAAAGTTCCAAAGCCTTTATCATACGCGATTTACAGCTTAAAAAATTACCGACCGTCCTACCCTAACTTTTTTATGTTACGCCATTCAAACATTTTTTTCAGGCCTAAGCTAATACTCTTCCTATCTTTTCCCTAGCCTTTCCTTCATTCTTACATCCATGTGTCCCGGTCTTATGTTTGTGTTTTTGTTATCCAATTCTTCCATTTATCTTTTAATGTTAAAAGAAATGTAAAATATTTCCCACCATTAATTTAGGCCTTCCTAAAAACTATACTGACTGAAATCGCTGGGTATCTTTAAGCTGAAGCATGTTAACTTTAGTTAAGCTTCCAATCTCTTTTCTGCTTGGCACGAATACACGTAATATATACCGAAATAGCAAATCATTGACCCGTTACTTTTTTGCTATTGTTAACTAAGGCTTGAAAGGCGTTCTGAAAAGACAAAAAACGTCAACTTAAACTTGACCTAGAGCGAACTTTAATGGCGGAGTTTGTCATTAAGGTGTGTAGCGATGTCTAACATTGACTTGCTATCTGCGGAATAAGTTAAGCGACAACCAATATAATTTGTGATGATACAGAGTGAAACTAGAAGAAAAAGGGAGATAGAACACGATGGCCATGCTTTTGTTGGCAGTCTTGTTTAGCAGTATCTTATCATGTGTGACACAGACTCCAAGTAAGTACACAAATTATCCGCCATTTTGTTTATACAATCATAAAAAACCACGAACGTTATTTGTTTCATCCGGTTATCTTGTCAGAAATATCGGCATAATTCGTTCTCACTTAACTTTTAAGACATGCAGGCCTCAGAGCCTTCAATAAAACAATAGTTGATTCTGATCACTAAATTCACATTGACTGCTACGTATAAGATTATATAGCATATGCACTGATGATAATTCTGTAGGACTGAAAGTTTATCGCCTTTCAGTATAGAATTAATTATATCATAGGCTAAATAGCGGTTTTGTTTTCATAGGATTATAAGATGACGCACTGATGGGGCGACATCGACAGGGGAAAGGGATTTTTATTCAGAAAAATTGTTCCCAATTCGGGAATCCCAACACCACCGCCACTCATACAAGATAGGATATTCAACTTGGTGTGGAGTGGTATAAGGTCTCTGCTTCCTCTTTCTGATCAAATATTGAGGTCCGTTCTGGAACTCGGACCTCTTTGGTCCTATGCATGCTAAGTCTAGTCCTGAATAGTATGATCAGCTAAGGCAGAAAGGCAAAATGTTACCTAATTGACATTGATACGGAATGGAAATTCGTCTTAAAAGATCTATGTCTGTCTTTTCTGTACCTCTTCTTACACATCCAGCGCAATACACCATGCATACTCCAGCTATATCAGTACTTGAGAGTGTAGGTACAGTTGAAATCTGCATGTCAAGAACAGGTGATGATATCAGCCAAAAAGGGTTTGCCAGTAAGTATCTCATTTCATTTCGCATTTCCAGTCTTTTCTCATTACTAACTGTTATAAATCTGATACTGCGCCCTCTTTCTACTGCAAATTTTGTAGCACGAACTACGAAGGGGGTTGTAACACCCCGAATTTTTCTATATTAAACGTAATTTATACTGTTATATTTGCTACAAATACATAACTATAAAATGCCTCAAAACATGGTTCCCTAGCAGCTGTCCCTTGTGTTTCAAAATGGGACATGAGTGTTGCAGTTTCTAGTTGAACTCATAGGACATGTGACACATGCAACCCCATCTTTTTTCTTAATCTCTAATATAAATGGACACAGCTTTCAGAAACTAACAAGGTTCTTATTTATTATGGCGAACTGCTATCCTAACAACTCTTTTAATGAGAGACATGCCTTGATCATAGTGGGAGATCATGTTCAGTAATGCCTGTATCATATTATATACGGACACTATCCAATATCTGTCCAGATTATTGACTGAATCCTTCTAGCACGTGCATTCCTTCTAAACATCTATGACACATTTTCGGGTCATGAAAATTTTAGTAAATAAAAAACCTTTTTCAAGCATAAAACCAATTACACAACAATAAATATTGTTATTACTGTTTTTACTGTTTTATCATGATACAAGTATTATATGATTCTTTTTTTCCACTTAAAACAGAAAAATTAAATAGAGTTCACATTCTGCTGTAAAATTAAATACACGAGCATGCCAGTGATTTTATCATGGTAAATAATGTTTTCTTTGTCACTCAAGACATGTTAAAAGACAAAGTATGAGGTTAATGAGCCCCTAATACTTGTTGGGAGAGAAATCAGACAAAATAATGCACGCGCACTGATGTTGATGAGTCTAATGCACGAGCCCCGAATGTTAGACGCATCAACATCAGCTATCATTGATTTACATATACAGCCCTCTTCCCTAGTAAGTTTACCCTTTCGTTATTAACTAAATATATCCCGAGATTAAAACAAGCAAATTGAACAAAACAAACGGCATTTGAGAGCTAAGACGTTGATCTAAGCATCATGTCACAACGGTATTTTCTAATTGCCATAGAGGGCGCTTTTCACTTGCACAATTTTTAGAGACAGGCTGTACATACGATTTAGGGTATTATGAGCTAGCAATTAAAGCAATAATGTGTGATTTGCGTAAAGAATAGATTCTTATCTAAATGTTTGTTTTTACTGATTACATTATCCCCTTTTAATTTCGAGCCAAACAAATGAGGTATAACGAAGAAAATTGCGATTTCATTCCATTATATGTAATACTGCACGGAGCATCGCGCTCGACGTGTGTACACATAAGCTGACATCCACGGGACATGTTAGTAAGCACTCGATCGGTGTACTGTGAATAAAACCGGGTCTCCCCGGTTTTAATATAAAAAGTAAAATTTTACTGTTATTAAAGCACTTCAGGCTTAGTCTTTAAGTGGTATTTCCGTATACCACAGGGCACTATAATTATGCAAAAAGTAGAATTCCTAGTAAAATTGAGGGCGTCGCTTTGAAGCAAATCACACATTATGGCTTTAACCAATAAATAACGCGTTTGTTAATGATTTAACTGATTTTGCATCACTTTTGCTTTAATACATATGGAAGATGAATATTAAAACTTCGTAAAAAATGCATTGTTAGTGGCGTCATAGGGACACGGAGGGAACGTGTCCTGTGAAAATTGTGAAAAAAGTGAAAATTTGGAAAATCCAACTAAAATTGTCGAAAACGCCATTAGCCTTTATGACCTGCTCCTTCGAACCTATAATTAGGGGTAGGTTAAACAGCTTTTTAAAAAGGGTGATGTTTCAAATTTCTTAGGGAACCAGCTTATTTGATGCGGCATGTTCTCCTGAATAAATTTGACACCTTTTTCATCCAAATCGGCCAAATAATGAGAAGGTGCCACCCCATTTGGACATGGGGGGGGGGGGTCTGTTGGGGGTGTTAAAATCAATATTTTCATCAATAATCATTATTTTATGCCTAATTTTGTTAAAGTTGGTGTTGGTTTGCAGGTAATTGATGTCTAGAATTCCATTTTTGAAAGTTGCATAAAAATTGGAGTTGTCGTTTTCTTAAAATGGCTGTTTTACGTTCAAATAAGGATGTGAGGGCGCTTTGCATAAAACATGCACACGCAGACCTGGCACACGTTCTTTACACATAAAATTTTAATGATGTCAGTATGAAGATAGTCACATGTGGCACATCCTCAAGAAATTTGGGCATTATATTTCTTTTCGTTTGACCGTGGCACCATTTTTCGTATTCTCAGGAAGCCTTCCATTGAAACGTACACATTTTAAAGTGCGTTGACCCCTGTACAGTTGAATGGCAACGTTCTATGAAATATTCAAATGGCTGCCAAAATCAAACCGTACAATGTAAATCGCTCAAATTTCTTGAGCAGGTATTACCTATAATTATTTTAATAGATACACCATTGAAATTTCCGTTTTAAAGATCGTTTGCAACAGGCGGCATAGGAAGCGCGACCGTGACGTACGAGGCTGGCGAAGATACAGGGCTGACAGCCCCATTCAAAATACACGGTTAGCAATTACAAATGGAAAATTAACATACTTGCAGTGGGGTACTTTGCAGAACCCCGACGGTTTTAGAGTAAGATAATTTTGCTTTGACACCACATAACAAATTTAGAATTGTTTGTGAAGATTTCATGATTATGTGTTAATCCAATGGCGACCTCAAAATTGGCGATATCGCTTCCATCACCGCCTGGTTTGCAAGTTAAATGCAAAGCGCCCTCATATCCTTATTTGGACGTAAAATGGCCATTTTAAGAAAACGACAACTACAATTTTTATGCAACTTTCAAAAAAATGGAATTCTAAACATCCATTACATACAAATCAATACCAACTTTCACAGAATCAGGCATATAATAATGATTATTGATGAAAATATTGATTTTAAGACCCCCCAACAGACCCCGTTGTCCAAATACTTGTTTTTGCCCGACTTGGATGAAAAAGGTGTCAAAATGCTCAGGAGATCATACTGCATCAAATAAGCTGGTTCCCTAAGGAATTTGAAGCATCATCATTCTATAACCCACCACTACTATAATAGAGTAATGCTTATTACATTTCTTTGTGTTCTATAGTTTTAACTACACAGGACGATACAGCAGTGGCTGGTCAAGATTTTGACGCTTTGAATAGATTCTCCTTTGAATTTGAACCAAATAAGAAAGAGAAGTGTCTCGACTTTGCGATTAAAAATGACGACATCGGAGAGTTTAAAGAAAAATTCAAGATCACTATAGTGGACGCTTCTGATGGAATACCCGGTTCTCAAATGTCTACTGAAATAACTATTGCCGAAAATGACTGTGAGTAATTGGAATTTCGACATTATTTTCCTCAGATACACTAATAATAATAATAATAATAACACTAATAATAATGATGATGATGATTTTTTTTTACAATGTTTGATCTTTTGATCTTTTAGAACTTTTAAAAATGAATAATATATATTACCCCGTATCGAATTTCATAAGAATAAGCCTTTATGGCCTAATTTTGATCAATTTTGTCATTTTGGAATAATAAAAAACCAAAAAACAAATAATATTAATTTTCTCTCGAAAGTCTACATTTGGATCACTCTATGACTGTTACGAGGGTGGGGTGTATACCCCCTATATTAAAAAAACACTAAATCGGAATAATTAGAGGGCGTTATGTCGTTAGAATTTAGGCATCAAACGTATAGAGGACCTTATTTTCCCATATACGAAAATTTCCTCTTTTAGGTTATGACCGCTTTATCCCCCATTAGTTCATTCTAGTAAATATAATAATAACAATAATAATAATAATAATAATAATAATAATAATAATAATAATAATAATAATAATAATAATAATAATACTAACACTAACACTAGCACTAACACTAATAATTATAATAATAATAATAATAATAATAATAATAATAATAATAATAATAATAACACTAATAATAATAATAATAATAATAATAATAATAATAATAATAATAATAATAATAATAACAACTGTAACGGTCTTTAATATTTGTAGTTTGCACAGCAATACCAATAACCGGATCTACAGTACCATTCTATGTCTCTCCATGGAATCCAGTTGATGGAAAACCAATTGTGTTTAAGAATACTCTTGGAATTACTAGCACACTTACACTTTTCTTCAGTAGCACGCTTGATTTTGTTTTTAATGGCAACGATATCTACGACGTTTACCAATTTAGTAAGTTTGCTTGTCTTGTTATTATTGGTTTTAATTTTTTTAAATTCTCATTTTTGTGTGAAATTCAGTCTAAAAGGACTGATTCTAAACTGGTTTTACAGACTGGATATGATTTTAGACTGGTTTAAAAGACTGTTTATATTCTACTATTTAAAAATGAAAGATAAATAGTTGTCATAATCCTTCTGGAGTGACAATTTTTTAAATGTCACTCCAGAAGGATTATGACAACTTTTTTAAAACACACCAAATTTGCATTTATAAAAGAGTAATGCACTGAACAAAAATATATGTTTTGTTATATCTACAAAATTTTGTTAACCAAAAGTCAAACGAGATCAAATTCTCAGCAAGACCCGATTTATGTAAATGATACATCAAATTGTGCGTCTCAATATTCGCATACAACCAAAACATGTATTAACTGACGTTGCCATTCAATTTTGAGAACAAATACATTTGTTTCAATCTGACCCATTGTTGTAGTGGAAGAAGCTAGGACTCAAGTGCAAGGTCTTCATTATCGAATGTAGAAAATCAGTAAGTGACAAAGTATTAATTTACAGCTGTAAAAAGAAGAATATTGGTATGATATTACTCCACCAGGTTTTAGTCCAAAATAATAAACGTTGTGACCTGTAGATCAATTTCCAAACTTTACACTCAATTTACCCAAAACTGGTTATTTTGGCACTTGAGTCCAGGGGTGCAAATTGTGATTTCTTCCTCAGGAGCAAGGTTTTTAGGCTCAAGATTTCCTCAATCATACCATGCATAAAATAGCTTTATTCTGCACTTCAAAAGATGAGAATGTTAACATACCGTGAACTTTTAGAGCGACTGTATGTTAGGTCTTTGAGCTTCCAAAAAGGCTTTATGAAGACAATGTGTGCGCGTAGCGCGCAAAAATTTGGTATTTTCCACTAGTTTGGGGTCATTTTGGTCGAACAGAGGCTCCTTTCCCCTTTTATTTTCCTTTAACCCCTTTCCTCTATCATTTTATGTCAGAGGAGCACAACTTGTTTAGTGCTTTATATGGTTCTACTTTTTAAATTTCCTCAATATTTTCCAGTTTGTCCTCTTCTCAGTGGCATTAGTATTGATACTAAGTACACTGAATTCTTTCATGACTTTTGTTCCCAGAAAATCCTCATTGCTGCCTCTCTATAAATTTCCTCAGGTATGATTGTCGCCTCTCTAAATTTCCTCAGATATGAGCCCTGTTTGCACCTGTCTTCATCCAACTTCTTTTTTTCCTGTTAAATAACATGGGATACCTCCTATGGTGATGAATTGTAAATTTTCATATTCTAACACCAACACCTTCCTCTTTTTTGCTCTTATTTCTTGAACAATAATGTGAATTCTTCCAAATTTTGCACAACCAGTGTTTCCTCTCTTCCATTCAGTAGCTTCACTTCCTCACAGCCACCCCCTATTATCTTGTACCTCACTCTTCTTCTTTTCTTTCCTCTTTTCCCTCTTCCTCTTATCTTATCTTTTCTTTTATTCTCTCTCCCTCCTTTTTCCTCTCTTTCTTTTCACTTCTTATGGCATTATTTCCTCAAATTTGACTCTCATTTCCTAGGAGCGGTGCTCCCCGCTCCCGCACAATTTGCATCCCTGCTTGAGTTTTTCTTCCACTACAGTGTTCCATTACTCTATCAAAGTACAAATTGTGTCTACATTGTAAAATTATTGACGCGTACCTAATTTCATTAATTTAGGGATACGCCATCCTGTGGATGTTTATCAATTTGAAGTTAATCGAGTTGCTGGCACGTATCAAGAAGATTTAACAGTCGTACCAAATGCTCCTACCGGTGATGATTCAGAAACTATATCGATTACATTTGATCAATCCAACGGAAAATTTACTCTGAGGTTTTCAAACGCACCAGACTCACCAGTCATTGTCCAAGACACTTCGACTCCTATCACAGTTAGACATATATTTGCTGTAGTCGATGATGATGTTGCTGGAGATTTTACTCTTTGTAATGTTGGTAAGAGCAAATTACTTTTGAGTGAATAACTTGTTCACTGAGTACGTCGTACATGATAACCTAAAGGCAGTCTTGATTAGTAGAAGAAAGCAATCGTTTAGTCAGCATCTACTGGCATGCAGGTTAAAATGTCATAACCTAAATGAACTGATAAACGTTTCACTTTTTTCCTCTCAAAACAACTGATTAAAGAATGTGGAATGAGCGTTTTGACAGTATTTTTGTGGGATATGAGAGCACATCAGACATATCGAACTGCATTCTTAATACGAAGAAAGTCCTTCTGATATCAAATAATTTACATTTTTTGAAATTCGCGATACAACACAAATTTTATGACAAATTATTAAAATTTGATATTTTTTAACATTTTTGACATATAACAGTCCTCGAAGTAAACTTTAAAAATATAATGATATACTTAAAGGGTATGTAGCTGGGAGGAAAAGCCGACGATCAATTGAAAATTTCGACCTTTCATATTGAAGATATATATTTTTTTGCCAAAAAGACCTAAATTTTGTTTGTGTTTTTGGGAAAAAAATCAAATCTCCAATACGATAGGTCAATATACATTTTTTTTTGCCAAAAAGACCTATTTTTTTTTTTTTTGTTTTGGGGAAAAAATCAAATCTTCAATACGAAAGGTCAAAAATTTCAATTGATCGTTGGCTTTTCATCCCACCTACATACACTTTAAATACATATCATCAGATTTATAAAATTTTCTTCGAGGACTGTTAAATATCAAAAATATCAATTTTTTGATTATTTACCATAAAATGTATATACATTGCAAATTTCAAAAAATCTTCGTATTCAGAATGCGATTCGATATCTCTGGGGTGCTCTCATCTCCCACAAAAAATACTGTCCAAACGTTCATACCCCATCCCTTAAACAAATATAATATTTTTGCTTTTAGTATTTTCCAGAAAGGTTTTCTCAAAGCAATAATGCAAGAACTTTTTATTATAAACTGTAACAAATCAAAATTTAAACGCATAGGTTTTCATTGCCTATATTTCATTTACTTAACCATGTTAACCATGTAAAACTGAAAAGTGCATCATTTCAAATTAAATATGTTTTTATTCTAAGGACTTGATAGATATGATAAAATTTTAATTAAAATTCGATATTCGCTTGTTTCAGATCCAATTAACTTACCGGAAATACAAGAGGACCAATCTTCAACTTCTCAAACGTATCCCAGTGCTATAGCAAGTCGTGCCACAGACAACAATCGTAACAGCGGATTTACTGGAATTCCAACATGCAGTGTCACAGGTAACCTGATATTAACTAATAGTGGCAAATTGTTATAGCTCACATTTCGTCGGCCGTATCATATAGACGAATCCAAATACACGCATTCCTACACCTGACTAGCAGCCTTTAGTTGGGTAGCCGTCGGCTACAATGCACTCAAAATGTGAAATGATTCGGCCTTGGCGGAAATTTTAAACTGCATTCCATCACCCGTTTTACACCTTCCGCGAAAACACAGGTAGACAAAAGAATAACACAATACAGTTCCCTTCGACAAAACACACAGCATGGTCTATTCGTTGTTGAAGTGACATAATAATCGGATTAACTATACGCGGTATCTATGCATTGATGTACTTGCGAACAAAAGGACTATGTATATGAATAGATGCGACGGGATTACCTGCGGAATTATCTCCATTATATATATTATTAGCTATTATTCTATTGACCCTCCTCGTCCTTGCATCTTCTCTAGGTGTTAGGCGGCTTTTATTTGCACAATCGGACGCTCAAAACACCAGGTTGGTGCTAGCGGCTACCCAAAGATGTCCGACCAAATCCTGGTCATGACTTGGCTACTTGGATTCGTCTATACTGACGTATTCGACATTTTTAACATTTTTGAGAAAATTGGTATATTAGTTTGTTATGTTCTACTCTATATATTCACCAAAAACCATGCCTCAAAGTGTCTTTAATTAGTAAGATATTAATTAATTTAATTATGTCGTATTTACAAAACCTTGAAATGTCTGCATCATATATATAACGACGTATTTGCCGATCACCTATACTGCTCAAGCCCAGTATATCATATCTGCAATTTGACGTATTTGCGCTCCGTATTTGCGCGACTCTGTCATTAATTCTCGCTATTCGCAATAAGGGCGCCGCCAGTGGTTTGCGATGTAATCGTGATGTATCATGGGAAAAGGTCGACATCCAAGTCCGCGCAATACGAATATTACCATGCTATTACATAGGAACACGTGACAATATTTTTTTAGTTTGTCAAAATAAAGGTGTTACACGCAAATCGATACTCAATAATACTTAATAATGTGATTTGAAATGTGCACAATTAATTTTTCTCTATCGATTTGCGTGTAATACCGTTATATTGACAAACTAAAAATATTGTCACGTGTTCCTATGTAATAGCATGGTAATATTCGTATTGCGCGGACTTGATGTCGACCTTTTCCCATGATACATCACGATTTTCCCATGATACATCACGATTACATCGCAAACCGCTGGCGGCGCCCTTATTGCGAATAGCGAGAATTGCACGGAAAAATTGCTGTTTTGTCCTTATCACATACTGACGTATTTGCGCAACTGTTTCACATACTGACGTATTTGCGCGACGTATTTGTCATTTGAACAGCGAAATTGACATTAGTCCTTTTCACATAGTGACGTATTTTATTTATATTGATTTTTTTGCAGAATATGTTATACTCTGATAGTGATAAGTGTATTATATTGAAAATATGGTATATTTACATTACTGTTAACCTGGTTTTAATCGACAATAATATTTTAATCAAGATTATGCAGCAAATGAAAATCGCTAGATTTTCAAGTTCTATTTTCTCGAAATGCGTACTTTGCAAATACGTCAGTATGTGATACAACCGACGATTTATGACCTGCTCCCACAAAATGAGCGTAAGGTCGCAAGTTGGTAGTCTCAAGACCCCATGGCTGCTGAGTTGATGTTCTTTGTTTGTCTCGCACCTATACAAACCAGTAGTGTATCCTTGTAAATGCCCCAGTTGACAAAGAACAATCATTTAAAGATTCATACATGTATTATATTATGGCCACATACACAAGTACACCGTTGCCAAGGTACCTGACTGGTACACACAGAGTACCTAAACAGTACCAATGCTGCTACTGCATAGGACCCACAAACAGTGATATTGCACTGATACTACACTGGTACTAGCTGGTAATCCAATGCTACTACACTAGCCAAGTACCTTGGCGAGAATGTACCTGTGTAGGCAACCCAATAGGAATATGGAGAATACCCCATTCACAAAGACAAAGACTTGGACAGGTGCATGTCAAACAAAGAACATGAACTCAGCACCCATAAGGTCTCGAAACTACCAATTTCCGACTTATTCCAAGGTGGTGACACTATATTCACAGTTGTTCTATGAAGCACGCAAACCGAATGACGAATCCCGATGGTTTCCTAGCTAGAAAATGGGGCCAGTTATTGATCGGTTATGAATAATTCATATTCGATCCCTTGATTGTGTTAATTAAGGCTGGCAAATAACGATGGCCGCTGAATTTGCGAACTTTGCCTGTACAATGCGAGTAGTATTTCCCATCCGGCACCAGTGATTTGGGTTTTCTTACAGAAAGTCTACTAATTGGATAAATGGAATGACCTTTCGCAATAGTAATGTCGAAATTAGGAATTGGTGTCAATAATACAACGGTAGTGTATCACTTGAAGTTAATACGATATCCAGCCAGTGATTTAGCGATTAAAACCGTTGTCACTGACCTGACCTACAGCACGTGAAGCGTCATATTCGTTTGTTTTTATTTTCTCGTGTGATAATAAATATCATTCAATCTATAGTAGTTTATTAGTGGCATAAGGAGTTTGTTTTTAAAAACAAGTAAATAATCATTACTCATCGTTCTATTTGATCTTGTGGATTTCACAAATGACGCAATAACTTGATAAATTGAAACGCAAACAACCGAATTGCTCTCAGGTCGTATAGCGGGCGCGTTATAAGCTTCAAGCTTGTATGCTATGCTTGTTATACACAACCGCGCGGGAACCAGTAGTAATATTAATGAAGTGGTGTGACTGATGCAGCCTTTCTAAATTTGAATTTGAACTTGCTGCATTTTAGATGTGTAGGCCTATTACAAGAGTTTAGGCCCGTCGAGCGGCTGTGCAATAACTATGAGTCCTGGTGAGGGTGAAATGGATGGGGGGGTGCGATTTGGCACCCGTTCATGGGGCGCCTTTTAAATAAAACGTTTTAAAAAGCTTAGGATAACAGTAGCATATAAGCGTTATTTATTTATTTATTTATTTATTTATTTATTTATTTATTTATTTATTTATTTATTTATTTATTTATTTATTTATTTATTTATTTATTCATTTTTCTATTTATTACATATTTCATTAACCAATGATCGTACATATACACGAACGCTGACAATTTTGACATTTTTGTTCCTTACGACTAGAGGAAAAGTTTGACATAATAGCACGATTCTAGAGGATATTTGGTTAAAAAGATGAAGGGTTAAGGCCAGAGTAATGGAAGACACATTCGTTCACGCCCGAATTTGAGATTTCTTGATATTTATCAACACTAAAATGCATTCTTTCACTTGAAACTGATTAAATACAACTTGCTAATATTTACTTGTATTTTTGCTTGATTTGTTTCACTCTTTTCAACTCTAAAAAGTCACATGGTTCAAGACAGCTTAGTAAATTGGCGGGAAATAATGAGTCAGAAATGCGCGAATGCGAAATATTTTGATTACGCGCGCGATTCGCTTAGCGTGACGCGGCGCAGCTCTGCGGGTATGTCCAACGCAGTCTAGGCGCATTCGGTTTGTTGTTCACGCCAGCAAATGTGATGTAAACAAAACAAAAATTTGCAGTCAAAATGCCACTTAGATTTTATAATTATTTTGAATTTTGACGCATTGAAAGCAGACATTATAGATTTATTGGTGCAAAAGATGCATATTTAGATCATGCACCAGATACAGCTTTTACAAGCGTGAAAGTCTTACCGTTTTAAAATATAAGGCGTTTTGTGCATAATTTTGACATTTTTTCACTAAAACGTCGATTTCTCAGAGTTCACTTTTGACAATATTGCACGATTTTTGTGACAAGAGAACTCGAAAAATATGCCAGCAAAAGGTAAACTTTTTGCACTATCGTTTAGAGTACATCATAGTCTAGGGGGGAAGGTTTTCTAATTTTTTCAAAATATTTGTTTTACACAAAAATATACACCATTCTGTGCAATTTTTAGCTTAATAGAGTGACAAAATTGCTTTTTTCACATATTATTTTCAATATTTCGAAAAAAGAGACGAATTTCAAAAAAATAAAAATTTATTCAGCTCAGAAGAGACAAAAGGTTTGATGGCCTGGTTATGTTAGTATAGGCCCAAGATTCGATATTCCATATTGCTGCCGGGTCACAGCCTGTACGGGCAGCCTGGGGGTCACAAAATAGGGGGCCAAAATGCATTTACTCAGCTCAAGAGAGACATGGACAAAACTTGTTGGATATCACTCCCAGGAGGATACTTTTCATGCCTATAGCAATGACAGCCATTTTGGCCTGTACGGGGAGCCCGCCCATATGGTGTTATTCAGCAGAAGAGAGACAAGGACGAATCTTTTTGCATTGGAACTACTACACATTGGGGTGCACAAAAATACCAATGACAGCAACTTTATCCTGTACGGGGCCCAGACAGTAGCCTCAAAGGGCCCAATGGCCCGTAGCTGATTTATTCAGCTGAACAGAGACATGGATGAATCTTTTTGCATTGGATTTATTACCCAATGGGGTTTACAAAAATACCAATGACAGCAACTTTTTGGGGGGCCCAGACAGTAGCCTCAAAGGGCCCCATAACAGGTTATTCAGCTGAAGGTAGACATGGATGAATCTTTTTTGCATTGGAACTATTACACATTGTGGTGCAAAATACAATGACAGCAACTTTTTCCTGTTCAGGGGCCCAGACAGTAGCCTCAAGGAGCCCGATGCCCTATATAACTGGTTATTCAGCTGAAGGAAGACATGCATAAATATTTTTGCATTGGAACTATTACACATTGGGGTGCACAAAATACCAATGACAGCAAATTTTTCCTGTACGGGGGCCCAGACAGTAGCCTCAAAGGGCCCAATGTCCCATAACTGATTTTTCCAATTTTGTCATCTTCCAAGAGAGAACTACACTAGGAGTGCTCATCTTGAGAAGGGTGAAATTAGACTCCGAAGATGACCGTGCTGGTGATCTACCAATGAACTACCCATTCAGCTGAAGAGACACATGGATGAATCTTTTTTTAATTGTAACTATTACCCATTGGGTATACAAAAATACCAACGACACCAACTTTTTCCTGTACGGGGGTCCAGACGGTAGCCTCAATGGGCCCTATGTCCCTTTAATGGTTATTCAGCTGAAGAGACACATGGATGGATCGTGTTGAATTGCAAGTATTGTACATTGGGGTCTACAAAAATACCAAGGATAGCAACCTTTTTCCTGTACGGGGGCCCAGACAGTAGCCTCAAAGGGTTTGATATCCCAAACTGATTATTCAGCCAAATAGACACATGGATGGATCTTTTTGAATTGGAACTATTGCATATTGACAAGTTATGGGACATCGGGCCCTTTGAGGCTACTGTCTGGGCCCCCGTATAGGAAAAAGTTGCTGTCATGGTATTTTTGTAAACCCCAATATGCAATAGTTGCAATTCAAAAAGATCTGTGTCTCTCTTTGGCTGAAAAATATTTTTAATGGTTTATAAACACTAAAGTGAACAATAGCCCATGAGGAGTGACACATTTCAAGGCACTCGATTATATAGGCACTATATAAAAGAAAACCACATTTGCCAATCAGTGGTTCACGGTAGCTTATGAACAACAAGAGTTAAGGGTAAAGCATCAGACATGTGAAATAAGATCCTTATGCACGCTTGAAGGATGGTGCTCCGTTCTCAGATATGTCTCCGACTACCCCATCTGGTAGGCTATTCCAAACGTGAACTGAAGTGTGGATGAAGGTCCTGCCAGTAGGTATGGTTCTAGAAACTGGTACTGTGAGAGCATAGTAAGGTATGGACAGGCTTGAGCGGGTAGCCCTTCTGACTACAAATGACTTTAGTAGCTGTGCCTTCAGATCTGGTGGGAACAAGCTGGTGTGCATTATATAAAGGACTGTTGTTGCAGGCACTTGACGTTTTTGATGTGATGGAGAGATGTAATGTTCAGCTCTGTACTTGCTTCCTCTTCGCTAACGCTTCTGATCCGAAGGTCCTTCCTCTGGATAGAGTCTAATAATCCTAGAGTGGGTGTGCTGGCACTCATCTTAGACAGTGAGGCGTATTCCATCACACTGCAAACTTTAGCCTTGTAAACAGTTGCTCTGCCTCTGACATCAAGTTTATTTGCAACTCTCCTCAGAGCGCCCAATTTTCTGTCCTGCTCTGTGTGAGACGTTAGAAATGTGCTTTGTCCAGGTAAGCTTGCTGTCGACTTTGACTCCCAGGATCTCCAGCTCCTCCTTCTTACCCAGTTTGGTGGTACCAAACAGAATATTCATCTTGGTTGGATTCCTCTTTCTCGAGTAGTTTACACTTGACGCCCATTCTGCAGCACTGGTATATCAACTCTGATGGACTCTGACAGACAGGGTGTTAGAATTTATGAGCTATCGGGCTCTTTGAGGCTACTGTCTGGGCTCCCGTACAGGAAATTAGTTGCTGGTATTGGTATTTTTACAAACCCCAATGAGTAATAGTTCCATTGCAAAAAGATTCATCCATGTGTTTCTTCAGCTGAATAAACCAGTTATGGGACATCAGGCCCTTTAAGGCTACTGTCTGAGCTCCCGCACAGGAAGAAGTTGCGGGCATTGGTATTTTTACAAACCCAAATGGGTAATACTTCCATTACAAAAAGATTCATCCATGAGTTTCTTCAGCTGAATAACCAGTTATGGGACATCGGGCCATTTCAGGCTACTGTCTGGGTCCATGTACAGGAAAAAGTGTGTAAACCCTAATGGGTAATAGTTCTAATGCAAAAAGATTCATCCATGTGTCTCTTCAGCTGAATAAATCTTTTTTGTGGCATCGGGCCTTTAAGGCAACTGTCTGGGCCCCCGTACAGGAAAAAGTTACTGTCATTGGTATTGTTCAGACCTCAATGACCTCAATAATTCCAATTCAAAAAGATCCACTCACGTGTCTATGTCTCTTCAGTTGAATAACAAGTTATGGGATATTGGGCCCTGTAAGGCTATTGTCTGGGCCCATGTACCGGAAAAGGTTGCTGTCATTGGTATTTTGTTGGCCCCCATGTGCAAAAAATCCAATTCAAAAAGATCCACCCACGTGTCTCTTCAGCTGAATAACAAGTTATCGGATATCGGGCCCCTTGAGGGTACTGTATGGGCCACCGTACAGGAAAAAGCTGCTGTCCTTTGTATTTTAGTAATCCCCAATGGGTAATAGTTCAAATTCAAAAAGATTCATCCTTTGGGGCTACTGTCTGGGCCCCGTACAGGCCAAAATTGCTGTCATTGCTATAGGCATGATAAGTATCCTCCTGGGAGTGATATCCAACAAGTTTTGTCCATGTCTCTCTTGAGCTGAATAAATGCATCTTTTGGCCCCCTATTTTGTGACCCCCCAGGCTGCCCGTACAGGCTGTGACCCGGCAGCAATATGGAATATTCAATCTTGGGCCTATACTAACATAACCATGTCATCAAACCTTTTGTCTCTTCTGAGCTGAATAAATCGTCTGGGTTCCTAGTCTAATAGGGCACGCAATAGAACAAACTGCAACTTTTACATTGGCATCTTCCGTGGGTTTTTAGATCGTCATATCTTTATTTCTTGAACAATTTCAACAAACGAGGTCTTAAATTCGAGCTAAAAGATGCAGCTATTGGCCGCTGGTTCCAATTATGACATCTGTCTTTGTTTAGGATACACAATGGGTGAACATAACTGGTACCTTAATTTGTTGGCTTACTGTATATCTAGTAAAACAAAGAAAAGATTCCTTAATTACAAGGTATCTCTTCTTTACTTTTTACGGACCCCTGAGGTCCGTTTTCTTTGCTGTTACGGGCCCGGTGTAACGTACCCTTACCCCCCTCTGTAAAAGTCGGGGTAAGTGAGGGAGTGAAGGAGGGGTCGAGGGGTGAAAAGAGGAGAAGCGGATGGGCTATCGAGATTAGAGAGGAGGGGGACGAAGACAAAAAGAAAAAGAAAGGAAGAGGGGAGGAGTAGGAGAGAGAGGGAGAAAGAGATCGAGGGAGTGATAGGCCCCAAAGGTGTAGGCATAAGAAAGAGTAAGTGCAGAGTAAGAAAAAGAAAGGAATGAATAACGAAAATAATAATTATCATGATTATTGTTATAGAAACTAAAGACATAATAGCACTAGGCAGCCATTCAATGGTGCCGGAACCTTTACCCAGTCAGGTGTATTTCACACCTGCAAAACATAAGTCTCCCAATTTCAAAAGCTTGCCGTTGAATGTATACTCTCATGAAAATTGATTGGCAACATTGTCCAATCAGCGCTCTAATCGGACACACTAGAACAATAAACCATACAGTGCGTTGTGTATTTCACACGAACCCAACACAAGTCACCTTAATTTCGAAAAAGGGACGTTGAATGAACATTCTCGTGAATATTGATTGCATTGGCAACATTTTTCCAATATGTCAGCGCTCTAATCAGAACAATAAACCCTACAGTGCGTTGGATGCGCCTGAAATAATTATATGGGTGGTAAATAACTTAACTCGGCGGCTAAATTGTGCCTTTTGCGCTTTCGGCTACTCAATCACACCCGTGGGCTCTATAAGAACAAATGGTACCTCTCGCTCAAGTAGGCGCTTTCACGTGACTTTCGTTTGATCACTTCCTGGTATAGCGTTAATACGCTGTCAGGTCATTTACCGATATAATGGTGGAACCCGTTTGTCTTGAACAAAAAGTACCTCTCGACGAATAGCTTGTTGGCAAATCAAATCAGCACAAAGAAACAATGAGTTACGTAATCTATTTCACCTCCAAGATATACAAGCTCCTTGATCATAATCGTCGTAGTCATCATTGTTATCGTCGTCATTGTTGCAAAAATAACTTATTGGTACTGCTGTTTGCATCTTATATAGATAACTTTCAAGATCCGTGGTGGCGACTTGATCTGGGGAAAGAGTATGACGTTTCAGTCGTAAACATTTTCCCTGTTGCTGATGATGACCCTAGTGGGTTTAATGGTAATTATGATTTTAATATCATCCACTTTGAATATGGATAACTCATTTGGTTCCGACAAGTGTCTCCATTGCCGCTTAGAGCCATTACGTGCCTGGTGGTCAAATAAACTCACGTGTATGACGTGCATCACTTCGTAAGTGTGTGTGGGATGTGAACATATTATAGTGGCGTAAATTTCTTTGGGGAAAATTTGGGGGATAGATGTTGGTGTAAAATCCCCTCGATTACAAAAGCCAAGTTATGCCACTGATGAGGTACCACCTCGCCCATCTCTTTATATCATTGTACAGAATTAGTGCAGAGTTTGATCCCGGGAGTTTGATACGCCGAAAATCACAGGACAAAGTTTGTAGTCATTTAGAAAATAAATTTGAGCGAAAACAGTTTCGAATGTAACGCTTTGCCGTTTTGAACTTAAGCAGTGCTACGCCGGGAGCGCTACAACATTAAAAGAATGATTAGAAAACTCGTTTTTGTGTGTATATATTTCTTGTTCATTATTTTAACTTCCATATTTATTTTCTATATTTATTTCATGTATTTGTGTTTCTGTGCTAATGCTGCTCAGCTGATGATATAGGTGGTGTTCAAGTTTTTGTTGGGTCTTGCGATGAAACCTTAATCGACCAACTGAATTTGTGTGGTCAGGCGCCTGCTGATATACCAACAAGTGACATTATGTTCCCGAATACGATCCTCGCCGAAGGTCTTACTAGAATACCAACGTCAATTTCGTGTACACAAGCGAACACATACGGCCGATACGTTTACATCCGACTTGATACCTTGAACACAGCAACGGCTGTACTGCCCATATGCGAAGTTGATGTATACGGCACAGAGGGTACGTACAAACACAGGGTCTCCCAAAACTCTCCTTACCATTTTGAATACCATATCTCTCACTAGTATTAGAGAAAAATCCCAGAGGATGATTTGGGTACTACCCAACACCCCACTGGTTAACTATGCAGAGCAGTGTGAAGAAACATGACACCACTGCTCTGTCACTGCATAGAAGTGCATGGTTAAATTTGAATTTAGACAGTTATGTTTACACTAAAAACACTGTCAATA
This sequence comes from Amphiura filiformis, assembly GCF_039555335.1. NCBI lineage: Eukaryota > Metazoa > Echinodermata > Ophiuroidea > Amphilepidida > Amphiuridae > Amphiura > Amphiura filiformis. The sequence continues at coordinate 53,873,201 of NC_092628.1, read as the reverse complement.
TGGTGGTCGATTTCACATTTTATGTTATCTACAAAAGGTGTGAATTATCCTTTATACACACATTACTTTATCGACCAAGTAATAATGCCACACATACAATTTTAAATTGCCACAATTGTAAAGTGGCAGTTGAAACTCTGAGATAAAAGTTTTACAATGACGGGAAGTACTTAAATCATCCTCTGGAAAAATCCAAATACATTTGAAAAGAGCAAACCTCTACAATTTTGCTGATACAAAACTTGACATAATTTTCTTCTACATTGAAAAGCATTCTGAGTAGTCATGGCCGTTCAACTCCAGAAATTCAATTTGTTTATTGTCTAGATAGGGGATTAATGAACAGTTACACCTTGAAAATTTGGATAGGTACGCAGGGCCGGATTTACCATTGGGCCAGATGGGCCCGGTCCAGGGCCCTCAAATTATCCATCTTCACTTCTCAGAGGTACTAAGAGTGCTTCCATACAAAAGGCATCAAATTGTGCCTAAATAATTTATATCATCTATCTCGTTTACATATAGTAGAGAGGCCACTTTGTGTCATTGGCACATGACACGGGCACATGTCTGCGGGTAAAGATACTGCATGATAGAAAGGCGTACAAAGGGTCTATCCCTGAAGTTAATGGTCATTGACATGTTATCAATTCTTTGTATACCAGCTACAGTCAACCTATACAAAGAAGTATATTATTAGGCGATGACGCAATGAATGCGGGAAGTATAAAACCATAGTCGCCACTCGGGCACTTGTTTGAGTCCACAGGTATTCCGAAAACAGCCTTCAACCCCGAATTCAGAGGTCGATTTTGGGTTGTTACATGCAAATACAAACTAATTATATCATGAAAAAACCCACCAAGAGGACTACGATACTTATTCAGAGCCAATCTACATTCTCTTATTTACAAAAGCCGACGATCAAAGTAAAATTATAAAAGCACCAAGACCAGATATCAACGTTAAATCACGGTAAGCCTAAAATCGCATCGAAAACGCCAAAATGCAGTCACAAAATTTATAATATAACTAAATCACCACAACGAATTGTAACGTAGGTATGCAGAAAAGAGTTGTATTAGCAGTTATAAAGTATGTGCAAAAAGATTTGTCTTTGGCATGTCGCTTTCTTGAAATATCGCCAAAAATATGAAATTTTGGAAAAACGCCCCAAAATTTAAAACAAACACGAACCTTCCAAAATAAATATATATTAGCACTCGGCGGCCCAGTCACTACCTGTCGCTGTGATTTGGGGTAACTCGTTGCTTCCCTTCTCCAGATACCTGTACTTCAAGGTCGCTCATACCCCATGCCTGCTTAAAAGCATTTAACAAAATTTAGTGTTATAAACTATTCACTGTTTTTTCCTACCACAGTACCATTCGGCAGTGAAACGACTATATCTTTTGCAAGTCCAACATACAGTGCTGAAGAAGCTGATGGCAATGTTCAAGTATCGGTTGAAATAGACGGACCAGGCTCAACTTGTGCTGGAGTCGGTAAGTTCACGAGACCGTGTAATTGTGCTAAACACAGCCAAATTAAAAAGTCGCCACTTACTAGTTTCATCCTCATTTAATCAGAGTCTGATGCGTTTATGACAAAATATTTTATAGGATAATTTTCTATATACTTTCATTCGAAGGTTGGTAACAAATTTGATATCAAAAGTTTATTCATCGTGAGCATAGGAACCGTTGTTTGGAAATTCGTGCAATTTTGACAAGGGAGTTGTATCACGCGGTTGAGCTAGCGTGAGTGTCAAGAAGCCGGCAGGTTAATCAATTCAATGGGGTATAGATGTGGGGTGTGGAGGCGTGTGTGTAGCTGTTACACACGTCTACTGAGAGGTCTAATTTCATTGTCATTAAAGGTTTACCCATGCATGTCAAAATGCAAATCAAATACCCCGCTCTTCTAATTGTGCGCAGGCAAGTATACAATGATTACTGTACGGGTTGCTTTTGGCCACATAATAAGCTGATACCATGCATTAGCTTTTGCGTGTTGAATTCGTAATTTGTCATTTTAAAAATATTAAACGATGATTAAACTTTTGATATCAAATTTATTTACAATTATGTTGCCATAAACTCATCAGACACGATTAAATGGGGATGGAACTAGTGGTGACTTTTTAATTTGGCTGTGTTTATTTAAACAATACTATTGAATTATTCTCATTTTGCTATTTTGTATTGGTGCTACAACAACGCTTACAAAAATTGCTGTACCAGTAATAATAAATAAGTAAATAAATAAATAAATAAATACATACATACATATAGAAATAAATAAATATAAATTAATAAATATATGAATATATGAATTATTATAATAAGATTACAAGGAAGACTTTTATTTTAAATGGTTACACAATTGAAAAAGTAGAAATCAATCATAGTTTTATCATTTTGAGCTGTAAATATGCCAAAATACATTTGTTTCACCATAAAATGTCATTAGCAAGACAAAATGCTATAAGTTGGAGTATTTACACAATGTTTTGCTGCAATAGACATTCATGTGTTGGTTTTATACATTGGACATGTAGGTCATTTTTTTATTTTGACTTTATTTGTGTCGTAATTTTGTATAATTTGTGTGTTTCTGTTCTTTTATTATCCGATTACCCAATCAAATACAATGACAAAGCACTACTAAGCAAATAAAATTTATTCTGGTAATGTAGCTTGTTGACGAAAATAAATCATGCAACCTTGCATCTAGTCATAAACAAGTATCCTATTTACTGCAAAATAATGCGATTATTTGGATATTTTTACAGATGTTTACACTGAAGATGACACTGCCATTGCATCGGGTATAACACCAGATCAAAATGACTATACTGCGATATCCGAGGTAACTCCAACCAGACTAACCTTCGACCCTACCACTACGACACACCCCATTAATATTTCCATAAATTCTGATATGGAATGCGAGGAACAGGAACAATTCAAAGTGGTTTTAAACAATCCAGAGAACGCCATACTAGGATCGACATTAGAGACAGAGGTTTCAATTAGCGATGATGACTGTAAGTTCATTTGGTTTGGAAGTGCTCCTTCATCATGTTCATATATTTACAAAACAGTAAAAACACAGACACAGTCAACAGTACATGTAATTAATTTTTAAATGCAAGTCAACGTCTTAATTATGTGTGAACCCTCATGTAATTTGATCTCTGAAATGCAACGTAACATTCTCGGTAACAGTGACAATACGGCCTGTGGGCGATAAAAAAGGCCCATACCACTCAGTTACTTAATTAGGCACTGGAAACGATCGAATTCGGTGTTGAAATTAGCAAAAGTCATTTCTTCGGTATAATGTCAGAAAAACTATAATGCTTGGTATTGGGACTATGTTTTTTTCAAACCCTGTGAAATTTAGGCTTCTAGTGTTTAGGGAACAAACCAAAAGATCGATGACGTCCTATAAACGAAACTAGTTTCGTTTAGGGGGGAAGGGTAAAAATACTCGATTACGTTTGTACAAAAACATCGGTCTGAAGATGTGTCATTATTATTATTACGTCAAAATTTTCAACATTTCATTATTACGTTTCTGGCAGGGAGGGATGGGGTCGGCTGAGAAACGAAACTAGTTACGTTTATAGGACGTCATCGATCTTTTGGTTTGTTCCCTTATTCAGAGTTATTTTTCGATTTTCACAGGCTTCAACTTGCACCGTGAGCTTTTTGGTGGGTTAAAGTTTTTGCTTTTCAAAGGAACATAATTCGTTAATCTAAAGCACATCATGATCATATCGAGCTATATGTAATAAAAAGTGGGTAATGGTGAATCCATATATAAAGCAGACCAAACAGACAACAACAACAACAACAAACGAGGTTTCAAGCAGATAAACTGCTCTTCTCCAGGGCCAGACAACAAAATATATAATCAAACAGCGAAAACTACATGTAGTTTAAAAACAAATTCAAATCAAAAACTGAAGGCAAGTTCAAATAGAACTCAGTAGCAAACAAGACAACAAGCTCAGAGCAAACTAAGCTGTGTCGTTACTCTATGAAAGCAAGTTCAGTGAATTGTTTGGTCTGCACAGTGATTTTCATCACTTGTACACTTTTGTACTGTTTTCCTTGTGTTGGCTAATTGACCATTTTTGGACATCGAACTTTGCCTGTACCTGCATTGGTTGTTTGGTTCTTCATGTCTGCTTATGTGCACAGTGATTTTCATCACTTGTTCCAGTGCATTTTTGTATTCCTATTGATCTCTGTTGTTTTTGCAGGTTTAACACTTCTGTGGGCCTTGGAATAGGTAATTTTTGGTTATCGAACTTTACCTACTTCTATGCCTATATTTGTTGTTTTTTGTCATGCCTAATTTTAACACCGGGATTTTTTTAAAGGTATATCCAATCACTATTTTTTTAACTGACATCACTGAAGAAAAATAAAATCATAGCCTTATATTTTGACCGAGAAAATGAATTTCATAGCAAAAAGCTGCTGGGTTTTCCCAAGATTAGATTACCATAAAAACGACACAGTAATCTTTAGCGGGGCTCTGTGTAAAAATTACATAGATTTTTCATCAATTTTGAACTGTCATTTTCGCTAAATTCAAAAAATATTTTGACGTATATAAAATTTAAACAAAATTCTCCACCTCCTAAACAACACCAGCTGTACCACAATTGGGTATCACGAATCGTTATACATCATGTGCAGTTAATATTCGTATATTCCTTTAAACATAGGATGCTTCAGTTTTTACGCCCACTCGGTTATTTCAAAAAGATAATTAGACTTCCTTAGAATATGCAATAATTAGCTTTAAAATCAAGTTGTTTTTTACACATTTTAAAAACGTTTGGCCCGATCACGAATGCCGCTGTGGTGCGAGCCCGTTATCCATGTCATAGAGGTCAGTGAGATAGACGAATAACAGTTTACTATAAACCACCCATTTTTAACACGTGAAATACTTCAGGCGATTCGCCGAGCGCGTCAAGTGAAACGCTTGGATTCTAAATGGCCATATTAATGCAGTGATCACAATGTTATGTACTTCTATACACATCATCATGACAATTTTTCCCAATATGATTTGACCAAACACTGTACAGTTTTGTTACTATTGCCAAATATAAAAATGCACGTTGGAAATTTTGCATTTCAGAGATCAAATCCAATTGAGGTTTTTCATGTCCAGTGAGGACATCAGATGTATTTTAAATGTTTATATCATGCAGAAAATTAAAATTTAGTTTTGCATTTTTCCAAGACAATGCCGCATAAATTTTCAGGTGTTATGTTCATAAACAGGCAACGCACCCCCCCAAATGCCAAAGGCCCAAAAAAGTCCCCCTTTTTGACCCAAAAAGTCTCATAGAGAGGGTTTTTATGCCTTTTTGGTCCAAAAATGTCAAAATCCGCCCCAGTCCAAAAAAGTCAAAATTAAAAAAAAAGGTCCACTTTTTCAAAATCAGCATTCCAAATAAATCCTGGCTACGGGCCTATTCATAAAGCAATTTTTACTCGCGTTCATGATCACCATTACACCAAAAATCGTATATGTTATCATTTTGTTTCCAACATGAGGATGCAAAATGGGAATAAGATACTTTTATCCGTTACCTTTTATAGCTACTGAGTACGCCTTTGAAAATGCAAATCTAGTCATTGCTGTTCAAGAACAAGGGGCTCCTATACCGATAACGATTGTTCGAACTGGTCCGGCTGATGCCCTGAATGATCCGGGAAGTGTGTGTAAGTACCATTTCTTTGCTATGTTGTATATAGGATGGAGGCGTACGAATCTTACATTTATTATTGTTCTTTTCTCTTCGCATTTTTGTTCCACGTGCGACAGTTTGTGATAACAGCCTTATTTCTCTTCTCCTTTGTTTCGTCGTCCTTTTGTTCTTCCGTCTCACCGGGTATCTGATATTATATAGTTCTCCATTATGTCGAGTATTATTTTTGTCTGTAAACACTGTAAACAAACTTGAATACTTTTGTAGACCTATTTCAATACATGTATGGTCGGCAACTGGCTTGTAAATGGTTAAGCACAGTGCAAAAGATTCATTTAAGAATATTGATAAATTGATAAAAACACACCGTTTCGGGTATTACACCCTTTGTGAACAAATGTATTTTAATACATGAATACATGAATGCTTCACACAATCACCATCAAAATTACATGCAACATTGATACATAACAGAACATCAAGCCCGAAATACATTGCTGATAATGACCTAATACGAGCCGTCTGTTTGCCTTTGCCAAAAGTATTCATTTCAGAGCAGGAGAATAATGCAATAAGAGAAACAGTAAACTTCGACCCAGAAGAAACATCTAAAGAGGTTACCATTGAGGCATATGATGACAATATATTTGAATCAGACACCATGTTCAATATTCGGCTTGAGACCATAGGACAGTGTGATGCTCTAGCTGTTGATGACAGAATGACGACAGTCACCGTCACGGATGATGATTGTAAGACGTTTCGAATAATTCAATAAAATAGGGTTTTTTTTATCTGTATAACTTTAGTATAGTAATGATTAATTTAATCTAAATGATATATTGAACGATTCGGCAGAAAAATATCCATTAAATCCCCACATTTAGAATCGTCGTTTCCCAGGAAAGCAGCAGACAGTAGGCCAGAAAGTAACATGAGTAGGTTTATAAATTTCACCTTGAAGGCATGGATAGCCTTGCAAATAAAGCTATTAACTTTCCCCTAGACCATCTAATATGCCATTCGCATTAGTAGGAATCCAATTGGTGGTCAGGTTATACTCTCATTTCCACATCTGTTTTTTACAGTGTGGTGTTAAGCAGTGGCGTAGCGTGAGTCATCCAATGGTGTGTGGGGGGGGGGGGGGGAGAGGGAGGTACCGGGTCGGATGGGGGACAATTCATTTTCGGCAATTTTCCTATGGAATTGTCTAAATTTTCAAATCGATGGGGACGGTGGCTACCCGTGCCCTAATATCACTGCGCCACTGCCATTGACATGTTGGTGTTGGTGTGGTGTTTTCTCGATATCTCGTTGTATATTTTCATATGCTTGGATTTATACACATTGTTTTTTCCCACAACGTTACCGAGCATTCATTTTGACCCTGTTCTTAAATTAAACGTAGCACGATTCTGTTTTGATGATGAGAACCTTGACGACAATGAACTTGTGATTCCTGAAAGCACTGACACATATCAGATTAAAATTCGTCGAGATGGAGACTTAAGAGATAGGACTGTAGGTAAGTTTGATTGGATTAAAGAGCCACGTGTTTCTTGTTTTAGCTATTTACTTTAAAACAGCAGTGTACATTACGAGTGGGTTTTGAAAAGAACTTTCTGTTTAATCATGCCTATTCGTTTAACTACTCAATTACAAATCTCTAAATCCCTTTCTTCTTGTCTATTGATATTTTGAATAGTGTTTATCTTTCCCTAATAGATTATGATACTAAATGAACAATCAGCTTGAGCAGTTCGCACTGCATCTCATAGGACAATAAAGCTATAAATTGTGTGCGGTATTGCTGGAAGTAGGAGCTTCTTCATGATGCGTAGGATGCGCGCAGGACATTCGGAACGATTCTCACCCCCAAGAGGTATCAATACAGAAGCTTCATGTTTACCGCCCGGCATGATCATATTGTTGAATGGGCTGTTTGTAGCTTGCGCCACAATATTTACACATTCCCCGTGTGACCTCGGGGTCATTGCAAATGTACGATAATGTTAGTTGGTATATAATTTGTGCGGTAACTGTGTGTCACTAATCGGTACATATACAAGGATTATCGTATACGGTTTACTCAAAATGCGGTATATTCACTATAAACACGCTTTATGATATAAAGTATTATTTTGCTTGAGCGGGAAAGATAGTCTAGTTGCCGGCGTCGGGTATACATAGAATGGTTTTTTTGTTGTTGTTTTTTATGATGATGATGACATGGACGTACTGATCATTATGTATGATGCAAACTCATAGGTGTTGTGCGTTTGGCAATTTGGGAGGGTGGAGGTTCAAAATGACCCCATAGGATTATACGGGGGTCAAAATTTCAAATTGCTCAAATACCCCTTTCAAATATATCAAATCAACCTGTTAACCGGTTTGCCTCAAGAAGTCCAAAAATACCTTTTCAATGCGACCATTGGTTCAAAAGGTAAATAATGAATTTGTACAGAAGTGAAAATTGTGTCAAACTGCTCGTCTACTATAATAGACTTCTCCGTAGTCCACTTGCCCATTTTGCATAATCTGGCTATTACATTTGAGCATAAAACTCTGATTTATATTGATTTGTGTGCAACTGATAGATTTTCACATCTGTATCTGATCTTTTCAGTCACCGCACTCCCTCTGTTTGTTAGCTTCTCAAGTGGACTACTGACTTTGCCTTGCGGTTAAGATTTTTAGAACGGGACTCTATGGAGAGTTAAAATTGGCCATGATGTAATGCATCTTTAAATGGATCTGCCTTGTGATTGGTCGCCCATATCTCGCTATGGTTTAAATCTTCCGGGCCCGCGCCATTACCATTAACTACACCGTACACAACTATCTGTGGTATTTGCGGCGCTTTTGTGTTGACGCGAAAGTTAATCTCTCATCAAACATCTAGCGCGTCTTGTACTGTACCATGCTTAGTACTTGTGGTTAATGGACTGATAAACAAGTATGCTTGACAGTGTGTTTTTAGAGAGCAAAGTCCCGGGCAAAGTTCTGCTTACATTTCAAAGTCCATAGTCGGATTTTCGTGGTTCGCTATCAATAAACAGGTAGATTCCAAAATCAGGATTGTTCAGTATTAAAGTGAACCATTATAATTATGCAAGATAATGTTGCATTCAATTACTTTTATTGTCACTAATCATCTGATATTCTTAATTCTTTATGACCATTTTACTATTGAATACTTTAATTTTAATAAACATCAGTATAATTTTGAGTTCAACGAAATGGGTTCATCATGACTAATTCGACTATGGCATAGTCTACACCATAAGTCTATCCATAGCAAATCTAAGTTTCCAACTACAACCCTCCAAAAACTCAATACTTTTGAAAAACCTTACATTCGCCGCTATACCCAATGCTGCCCCATAGACGTCAGTACAAAACGTAACAATGACTGTCAAATTGGAACGATTTTGTTCCACACAAATTTTGGCCCACTTCCCAATGTCCGACTGAGCTGCAATTTTGACGATAGTTGAATGAATGTTTGAACTTGCTGCATCTACATTGACAGCTATGTTAATTATTTTTTGTGGGAATTAGAACTTTGCGTTTTTCCCGAATTTTCAAGGTCCTTTGGACATTGCGTGTGCACTACAGGTCTCGAGCTTGATTTTGTCGACACTGTGCCTTTTGTTCTGTGTAGCCATTGAACAACCCTAATCCAAGCATATCATGCACTTTGGGTTTACACTTTCCAGGAATCCATGGCCCTGAAGTGTATATGTGCTAGTGTCATTGGTTATTGTTAAAAGGCAATAAGGTGTGTAATTGCAATATTTCCCCTGAATAGGAAAGACTCTCTACATCGAACCATGGATGCTGGTGGTTCGCAATACTGTTAATTTTGGGAAGGTATCTTCCAAACCCAGTTCGTAATGAAATCGTAATATTATACTTTGATCTAATAGTCAAGAAAGGCAATAATCGCATTTATATGTCCATAGGTCTTGCCCATGTTCTCGGGTTAAGTCAATAAGATAACAAAATGAAAGTTTTGCCCCCTCCCCAAACAATCCTGTTCACGAGGCGGAAATGACATCCTATATCAAGTATTGGGTCTCCTTTATAACACCCATACCGCAAATGTCAAGATAGCACTGTTTTCCACACAAAGTGAACACATTTTGTTTAAAGAATTGCCTTGAAACTCCTAACAAAGTTGTCATTTTACTTTACAAGATACAGAACGGAGATATTTAAAAATATCGAAAGTGCAATATTATTTTTCAAGTATGTTTAACCATTTAAAAATGGTAGTGTAAATCTTATTATTATACTTTGATCAAATATTCAAGAAAGTGAACACGTTTTATTTAAAAAATTGACTTAAAACTCCTAACAAAGGTGTCATTTTACTTTAAAAGATGCAGCAAGATATTTAAAAATAGCGAAGGGGCAATATTATTTTTCAAGCATGTTTTAAAATGGTTATATACATGTATATATATAAAGTCAATAAAGTGCTTAACTCGTATAAGAGGGGAAAATAATTAATTAAAAAAGAAATAAGTTGTAATAACTTGTAATATCCATCTTCCTTTGGTCATACTTTAGGCTATAATTGTCCTAATTGTTCCCCCCATTTTATCAGTAAAATGGCAAATTTTCGCGCGTTTACCGCGCATTTGTCTCAGTAAAGTTAGTTGAGGATAATTAAGGGGATGGGGGGGCTTTTTGACCCATGCTCGATCCCAATTTAGCGAGACTAGCGCTAGTATCGAGACTCACACATCCAAGTCTTCCAAGTCTTCTATTCTCCAAAGGCGGCAAAGGACCAGGGTATCAAATTGACTGATTCCACACCCGCGTGTCTTTTTTCAAGATAATTTCTTTTCCTTTTCTCCACTAAAAAGAAAATAATTTTTCATGTTTTTCTCTGATTTATTTTTCATCATTCATGTCAACAGATATCTCCGTGCAATCAACAAATGACGAATACAACAGAGCTCAAGAAGGGATAGATTTTACGATTTCCCCTAAGTCACTTACATTTGAAAGTGGAAAAGATGAAGCATTCATCACTGTAACCATCACAAATGACTATTACAAAGAAGACGGGGAGACCTTCGCATTAATTCTTTCTGATCCTGAGGGTATACCACAAAATGTGAAAGAACCAAATCGGATAACGGTGAAAATAACTGATGACGATGGTACGTATGAAATGATCTTCTAACACGCGGGTAACACGCACACAAAATTGTAAAAAAATACAGTGGCTTTAACACTGTTTTTAACTCTTACTTAACTGAGACAAGTTGACAAAGAGGGACGAAATCTTAAGTGGCAATTGATCATTATTATTTGATCTCGTATTCTAGTGTATGTAGTTTTATATGTTGTGCAAGTGCTGTATACCCCGAGTGTCCCACATTAGCTTCAGTTTCATCCAAGTGTATCATGGAGAGCTGATAATTTAGTACATAAATGCGTCTACCTATAGGTCGCGGGTTCGATTCCAGTGTCGACGCATACGCCTATTCTTATCGGTAGATTGCGCATCATCTCGCGCAGCATGCACTTTTTAAATCAAGATAGGAAATATTTTGAAAATCAGGTGCAATGAGCGGATTTTATTCAGTAAGCTAGCGGGTCAAATGTCTTGAATCACGCCCGGGAAATCAAGGTACCCTTTTGAGCGAAACAGGTAAAAAAATATTTTCCTAACATCATGAACATACTGAACTAACACCGCACTTCACAATATGACAGCAGGCCTAATGGAAAAAGTGCAAGTGCAAATGTTCGTTATTTTTCGGCACTTTGTAGATTTGGACACATATTGACTCTTGGCAATGTAAACATTACTCTCTTACACAAGACACATGGTCGTGATGCTGAAGAGGTACCGGTTTATACGGGTTCAGGAAGTTATTTCATGCATGGGGCCGGGTTTAATCGGAATGAATCGATTTGAAAAGATCTACTTCGTTTTTCTTTGATAATGGTTACATGGGGTGGGTAATCTGTTCTAACTGTTGCATGTTGTTATGTATATACTCAGTTTCCTCATGTATCACTAAATTGATCCCAAAGTGTGTTTTTTTTTTTTTTTTTCAAGATGGGTGACGCTAGCGGGGATAAGTATCATTTGATGTCGTGTTCCAGTGCAGGTTCCAGTGTATGTTGTGTTGTACATGTTATTGTGCATGTTTTGTTTAGGTCCTATACCAGAATGTCCTACATTAACATCGGTTTCAACCATATTTATCATTGAAAGCCGATAATTAGTTGTTAGGGAATCTGTCTAGAACGCGGAAGGTCACGAGTTCGATTCCGTGTCGCTACATTCTTGATTTTGATAGTGGGTAAATGTTCTTTCAGGGATATTGTTTTCCGCGAGTAAATGGTAAGCTTTACGTGTGACGTCATTATAATGCTTAATTTAGGTGACGTTATCAAAATGTAGTAAACTATCAATTTCAGTTCGACTTGTTTTAAGTCATTTAACATTAATACTGCAGTTTTGAAAATGACAAATTAGGACTTCCCACTTCGGCTTCGCGCCCGGAGTGCTTTGCGACCTTTTAGATGGGCTTAAGACAGCGTGATAGTTTATACGAGGCATTGCGCACTGCGCAGTGCTTCTAGTTTCGTGTTTAGAGGGAATAGTCAAATGCAAGTTGGACAGATTTGATATTTTTCCTTTCGTCATTCAAATTGGTATAACTCGCCATCGTCGTAGTCGTATAGCTTCATATGAATTATGTCTGACTCTTTGTGATCCTTTTCACAATAGAGTTCCACTTCTGCCTTGCCATATCGATATAATCGGTAAAGGCAGTATTTCAGACATGTCAATCAGATCATTTATTCATCGAATAAAACAAAGTCTGTGTGCAAATCGCAGACTTCAATTTACACATTCCATTGCTGGATTTTTACCAATTGTCAGTTAGGCTGTTTTATCGAAATAAGTTTGATGGATCAGTTGCATAATTTATGAAATTAATGAGCCTTATCACATCTTGTCAACAATAACCTAATTGTCACTAGAGGACAGTCCTATTTAATGGTACAATATATTGGACAAATCTTGCATATTTCAATCACTTTTGACAATTGACATTGTTTTAATCGTTTGTTTAATTACATATATTTATTTAACATTTGATTTTGTTTTCGTTTTGTTAATGTTGCAGATATATACCGCTTTGTACCTAACTACTACAGCGTAAGCGAAGGAGGAGGTTCGGTTAATGTATGTCTAGAAAGAGTAGGAGCTCTGTCTCAAATGACTACCATAAGTGAGTAATATAAATATTTTATTCCGGTTCTGAGTACGTAACCTTGTTCTTGAAATTAATATGGGTCTAGTGTAACTTGGAGCATTGGTATACGGACACTATGCTATGGACTTAACATTAGGGTTGTTGAATGCCGGACGATAGAATAATCCTATGCGTATGGTCGTGGTTATCGCATACCGACAGATTACAGACAGGCATAGGCGTTTCTGGTGGATTGGTGTGTGATGAATTAGGCTTGTGCAGTCCATTTTTGTTCTTGAAACCCCCTTCGGCAAAGAAACACACTGCCATCTTTCGGTTATCCATAATTACGAGAAGTAAGCTGATGGTGGTTGCGATTGTTTATTGTGGTATAGATAGGGTGTGCGTCCCAGCTCAGCTGCAAGTCCCTGATTGTTGCTAAGTGGTTCATATGGTGTGTATTGAGCCACAGTGGTCAGCGAATTCCTGTAAAGTATGCTGAGGCTTGTGGGTTAATGTGTGTGTGTAGCGACCTAGAAATTACTTTGATTTAAAGCGAATTATATTGACTATAGAGACCGAAGTTACACTCATTTTCTTTATAATGATGGCATTTGTGGCCCACCTTGTTCGCTACACGGGTTTGTTGAATCGCCAAAGGTATTTATGGGTTGTCTGGGTCATCTATAACCTGGTACAGCTTAGGGGACATTTATTCATCAAATGACTACAATAATGAATGCGACTTAAAATAAGTAATTATTACATCTGTCATTGATTTAACTTTATGCCCCACCTAAGTACGAAGTAAATCTGTGGCATCGGGGGTCAATGCTTTGCGTCACACGCACTGCGTGTTAAAAAAAAACCGCGACACAATAAAGAGCCTGGTTCGCTAGCCGCTCGGCAAGTACAAATCGCGCAGCAGTTGGCGCGCCAAAGAAGCATTTACACACGCATTGCAGTGAAATAATTATTCTCATACTTCCAGTTTCCGAGGTCTATTTACTTTGTACTTCTGAGTTGACGAACTATCGAGCGCAGTTCGATTAACAGGATCTTGCGTGTGGCGAAACGATATAGAGTAAATAATTTATCTTAATAATGAATAGCACTACTATAAGGCGATTCGAGTTCTTATTGTCCAGGACGATAAGTTGTGGTCAACAACTTAGTACAAGCTCTTTCTCATGTCATGCATACAATTCTCACAAACTTGTATTTCTTTCGCATCAAAACAGATCTGTCAACGCGAGATGTGACAGCACAAATTGGCAGAGATTACCGGGTACCGTCAGGTGGCATTACGGTAACATTTTTTGCTGGACTATCGGAAGCTTGTACGCCGATTACAATTGTAGGTGACTCTGTCGCTGAATCAGCAGAGACGTTTGTGGTACAAATAGTAAGCGAAGATATTGAGACAGAATATAACACTCAAGCCACTGTTAGCATCCATGATGATCCTGATGGTACGTATTTCTAGAACGACTCATGAAATTTCAAAATCTTCTTACTAGCATAGTGCGCTATACTATAGGTTAATAGAAATAATCAAGTTAGTGGCATTAACTCACAAGTATTTATTTTTGCTGTTGTTATTGTTGTTAAATGTATCATTGTATGACATACTATCATGTCTTACATTTATGCAATATTTCAGTATTCATCAGCTTTGCATCAGAATTCTACCGTGTAAGAGAAGACGAAGGGAAAGCTGTGGTGTATATCACAAAGTCTGGAGATATTCGTCAGTCCGTATCGGCAAGTAAGTATATCATGTAAGAAATTTCAAATTCATTTATAATTATGACAGCATGTACCTACCGGACTTTTTATTTTATTTAACACTATATAATTATGAAAAATCACCCTGTGCCAAGTAGTCTTATATCTAGGCCACTGCCCACTCTAACTAGTTTAACGTTGTCTCGTATTGGAAATGTACCAAATGTACATCAGCAGTGAACACCACCGGTTACAAATCAGAAATTTCCACTACAAATCGGAATCTAAATTACCCTCTTTTTAAATTCAATAATACATCAGATTAGAGGAGCAAATATGTATTTATTTACCCAGTGATCAATTCATTTATATGTTTCCCCTTAGCGATAAGATCAGCTTCACTTACCGCAGATGAAAATGATTACGATAGTGTGTCAGATGCCATCCGTATTCCATCAGGCGCTTCTACTATATCGTATGAAGTTACTATAAGAGATGATGCTGACGATGAGAGTGATGAGCAGTTTGAGCTTATCTTATCTGATGCTATCGGTGGCATTATATCGGATGAAGACACGACCGTAACCATCCAAGACAACGATGATCAGATGCCTGAGATCACCGCTACTGGTAAAACTTGATTTATGTTAAAAAATGTTACTTTGTTTTTTTAAGTGCAATAAAACATTATACGGTCATGAATTTAAATCTTAATAATTTATTGAAAAGTGTAAGTAGGCACAGAATATTTTACCGGTTCATGTCTCGTGGACATGCGCGAATATTGGGAAGTTTTAAGATGTTACAAGATGCAGACAATACATTAATTATTTCAATATGAGTTCAAAGGTTACAATGATTATATAAAGTATCCAATAAATATGTGAGTTGGCCAACCATGTTTTGTATAACTTGTCATATGTAAAATGATGATGGTAATGATTATGATGATGATTATAATGATGATGGATGTTAATAATTTCATTGTTGTTTTCGCAGGTATAAGTGGTGGAGCGTTGGTAGGGATCATTGCTGCTGCGGTAGTAATAACCATAGTTACTGCTCTCGGTATTGGCCTGTTTTGTTTTTACCTCATAAGGAGACGGCCTGCTCAAGTTGTTACTGCTCCTCCAGGACAATACCAATTGTCACAGTATCCAGGAAGCTATGTTGGCGGACCAATTAAACTACCATCAAACAGAGAGGTGATTTCTTATTCTTTAATACCAATCGTTTTCCACAAATAACACTAACCCTATTAGATCATAATTATATACAAAACAATACAGCACGAAGCGCCTGCAAGTACAAGGCCATGCATTCCACGTGTACTGAATGTGATTATCACGATTAGGTCTGAAAGATCTTACCAATATGAAATACCTTCACGCATTCCTGCACCCCAAAGGTAGCCATTAGTTGGGTCCTCGTCGGCTCCATCTCACCTAAAATGTGAAATGATGCGGTCTTGGAGGGTATTTTAAACTGCATTCTTTCACCCGTACTACACGTAAACAAAAGAATGATGACAGTTTACAATACAAAAGAATCTAACATCGAATTTTAAGCGGCTTTAATCCACCCAATTGGGCAGTCACAACACCAGTTAGGTGCTGCGGGGACCCAATATAAAATGGCCGACCAAATCCTGACCATGACTTGGCTCGTTGGATTCGTCTATACCTATTTGCACTGTTGACTCCTTCTCATCGTTCTCGCTTCGTTCTCAGTGATTATTATTTCGAAAAATCATATACATTAAAAGTGCTAAAATTTTAATGTAAATTGGACTCAATTTTGGAGATTCGCAGCGAGCGATATTCAGTGTCTATGGCAAGTGCAAAATCGCTCACTCGAGTTTGGGCAAGCGGTGGCAAACTAGGGCGATTGCTCGCCTCAAACGGCAAGGCCTGCAATAGCGATTATTTGTGATGAAAAATGTGTAAAATACAGATTTTTCACTAATTCGCCCCACAAATTCTTACCAGATATAAAAATTCGTAAACAGTTAACAAAATTTGACATAATGATATAGGCCTACTGACCCATAGCACATTTCAGATATGATAGTTGGTTTTTTTAAACTTTTTATCAGGGTTAACCTGAAAAGATCGCTATATGAGACTATTTTTTAGTTTCTTGATTATGATATCTGAATTCAAATATTACATTCACATTTAATAAACGTCAGCAACTATTCCATCAATCAATAATAATGGTCCTGATTTATCCTTCTCAGTCATATCTTACAGGTCAGCCACCTCCACTAATTTATAACAGCTACAGATAAATTGAGGTAAGTTGAAAATAATAATAAATTAATAAAACCCTTGTCCTCAACAGTGATACCTCAGAATTTTCTATCAACATGGTCAAGTGTGCTAAATTATTGCATTTTTATGATAAACCCCCAAACTCATGGGATCAACTTCTGTGATTATTCAAGAAACATATTATTTTGACGTATTAAACCGAATATCAAACGTCACTGCACATTATATGATCAAAAAAATTACAGTGTGTGATTATGCCAAACCGACAAGGCCTCTGCACACATTTCAAACACGCGATATGCAGGAGGGGGGGGGGGCGTGGTGTGCCCCCACCACCAAAAAAAAAAAATTGCAAAAGTATAAAAAAGTCCCCCAAACAATAATAATTTGCTAGCGTAGCCAGCCAAAAAATCGTGTTTTTTGGTCAAAAATTTTGGTAAAGAATAAATAAATAAATGTTGGTGATTTAACGTGCGCTTCAGCTAGGCATGACCAAGTTATCAGCACACTTATTCCGCTGCCATTGGAATATATCAGAAACATTTCCGCGTCACCAAGTCCGCAACTGATGCGCAGGTACTCTCAGCGACTTAGATTGCGATTACCCCCAGCAGCCCCCCTCCCCCATTTTACACCAGGGTGGAGTGAAGCAATTGGGAATTAAGCTATCTTGCTCAAGGACGCAACGCAACATACTGGCCGTGGTGGGGCTCAAACCCGTAACCTTTTCGCGCCCTAACCATTGGGCCACCGTGCTTCCCGTAAGCAAATTCCACTTTTCACAAAATCCCCCCTTGTTAAAAAATGTCCACTTTTTCGAAATTAAGCACCACCCCCACCCAATAACAAAAATCATGCGTACGGGGCTGGCAATATGTAATTTCTTAGTTCCGACCAAAGAAGGTCAAACTTAGACCGGGTGCCAGGCGTAGCTACTCCTGACTTTTGTCAGGAGTAAATCGTCGGACGTACGCCTGGCGGAACTTACGCTGACCATCGTTCACACTGCCACTGCTCCTGGCAGCGCCTACCGCTACATGTACTAGCAACTTGCGCCGACCAAGTTCCGCTGGGCGTACGTCCGACAATGTTAACACAGCTGGTTTATTGTTCCAACCAAAATAAGGTCAAATTTACACCGGGTACCAGGCGTCAGCAGCATTCACATTTCAATTTACGCCTGCCGGAGATTACACCCAGCTGCTACAACTGATTTTTGTCAAGAGTAAATCGTCGGACGTACGCCTGGCGGAACTTGTGCTGACCATCGTTCACATTGCCACTCAAATGTTAAGGGGGTACTACACCCCTGTGGTAAATTTGTGACTATTTTTGCATTTTTCTCAAAAAATAATAACATGCTAGTAATAAAAGTTATGTATATTATTGGGGAAAGGAATCCAATTACTACACAGAAATTTCAGTGTTTCAAGACAAGCGGTTCAGTATATATGATAGGAAACGAGGTACATCCTAGGGGTACCTTATTTCTTACTATAAATAACAAACCGCTTGTCTTGGGTCACTGAAATTCCAGTGTAGTAATTGGATTCCTTGCTCTATAATATACATAACTTTTGTTACCACTGTGTTATTAGTTTTTGAGAAAAATGCAAAAATAGACACAATTTTATTGAGGGGTGTAGTACCCCCTTAAAGGGTCCTGAAAAGCACTTGTTAGGAAGTATACAAATCATGTATTTCTAAAATTTAAGTGATAATTAATCCGCGAATGCACAGATTTTTGCATGCTGGTTTTAGAGTTGAAAAATGGTTAACAACATTAACACTAACAAGTATTGATCATAATATTTCAGAAACAAACCTCTCCATAATCAGCGACGTACTGCTGTTGGTCGGCTGACTGGTGAATCATGTGCTTTTTCCAGACGTTGACATTGTCTACTTTATCATTTAGGATATCTATATTTTGGAAAGTTTAAGAACCGTTAATGGCGGGGGCTGTTTTTTCTCTTGATGTACATGGCTTCCTCCATTATAACATTCGACCCCTCGTGGGAAGCATAGGGGCATAGACAAGTGACAAGTGATAATTATGTTACATGTCGTAACTTTCAAGTTAACTACAACTGAACAGTTGGTCATTTTCCGTAGCTGCTCTGAAGACTTGGAATAACACTGCTAATTGCCCAGAACAACTCGGAGGCGTTGTGGATTCGTCTGAATTGTTCAAGAGGAAAATCTTCTGATGGCAATATCATGATTTAACCCTGGAATGAATCAAGCAATGTTTTTTAACTTGGTCCTAGTCTTTGTGCCCCAAGGATTCTGTTTGTACAGGAAAATACTGCTCTATACAGATTTTCCTAAGGAGACGATAAAATCAGAACGCGTCCGATGTGTTCAAACATATTTTGAACACATCTGGCAAGTTCCTGGGCATAATTCCTGGGCTCAAGCTAATCATAAAATCGCCATCAGAAAATGTTCCTCTTGAACACAAGGTGTTCTGAACACAAAATCGCATGAGATACCAGCTGAAATCCGTACCTTAACCATGTTAACATCAGAGTCTAGTCACAGATTTTGGTCTATACTAATGATCAGCTCGTAATAGGCGGGAATCATAACGTCGTGGATTGATATAGAATTGCGTACACACAGTTGACCGCAGCACCTATGCGAACTGCGCTTTGTGGAATGCGGATTGCGTAACTGACCCGCGCTTTTGTTAATTTACGCGACCGTATAAATAAGTTTGGACTTTATTGACTCGCGCAATAATAAAAACAGAATAATTCCCGCCAATTACGAGCTGATCATAGTATAGTCGTGCTTAGAGAATTCTTAAGACTTTCTATTTTAAATCATGACAAATGTAAAATAACATATTTTTGATAATTAATGTTAACTTGGGTATTATTTTTATAGTCTTATGGTGAAAATGAGTACTAGTAGTTGTGTACATTGTTTTGCATATTACAGTAGCCTATACATAGCATTTAATGTACATATTTTTTTACGTTTTATTGGTTTTCTTACATAACTTTGTAGTTGTGTATATCATTATAATATATTTTAATTCAGTTATTAACAGTGTGTACTTTCATTTTGGACTAAATTAAGTCCACCTTTCTAGAAGATTTCAAAGAAAATACAGAGTGTGTTGCAAATATGATTTTGAATTCAGGAATCATCCATTTTTTTAATCAAATGAAAGCAATGTGTTTTGCAGTATAATATTTGTCATTACTATTGTATGTGGGTGGGGGTGTTTGTACTTGTATATATGTCCAGTAAGGTTAATCATGAGAAGAATGCATTGTATTGTAGTACAAGGACATTTTAGCTTATGCATATCAATGGATTAGTTCAGACTCTATTGAAATGTTAAGCTAGACAAATTCACCATTATGATTATGAGTGTTTTGATTTTTTGGTCTTAATAGAGTAGTCAAATAGATTTGACAAGTTCCAGTACACGTACACTGACTGTGGCCGACAATTTTATGATTAAAAAAAATAAAGAGAAAAATTAATAGGAAAAAGGACCCCAAACTTGAAATTATTTTTATGGGTTGACTTTTCATCGCAAAATTGCAGGCATTTTAAGTTATCACTGTTTTTTTTTAAATGATGGCAGCTTCCTACATACAGAAGTTCAATTGACGCGCACCATTACGTGTCAAGTAAACCCGTGAAAGTGTGCCTATTTAGCAGATAAATACATTATGCAGCTATAATGTGGCTATTATTCACCTGTCAATTTTCAGCCCCAGGGTACGGGGGGGGGGGGCGTGGGGAGGTGCGGCTAGGACTTATGCCGGGGCTAAATTTCAAAAACGTTAAACTCCCCGACTAACTCTTGGCCAAGACCCCGACCGACGGGCCAATATTTGTTTGTAAAACTCCGGCTAATAGTCCCAACCGCAGCTAACCAGGCAATTCAGTGCTGTAAACCCCCGGCTTTTGCCTTGGCTCAAGTCATCACCCTCCCAGCTCTTTGGACTTGGTCAAGGTCTGGAAAGGTACGACCCATCACACATGGCTGGCCCTACAGGGACAAGATTTGGTTTGGTGTGATACGCCCGTATGCTAAGTGAAGATTTGTTCCATGTTGCAATACTGATAATAACAATAAACAAAATCTATTCAGACTGCATCCAGTCTGTCCTAAAACATTATATCTATTTGGATAATGATTTGGAAATTCAAAATCATATTTGCCACATAAAGTGAATTTTCTTTGAGGTTTAAAAAAGTGGCTATAATTATATATAATTATATCCACAATGAAAGAATACACTGTTTATTGTAAATAGTATTCTATAATTGTTTTCTTCAACCAAAAATACATTATAGAGTTTGAATTGTTGTTTATAAAGAGCTGTGTGACATGTTTCGTTAGGAGTTATGAAATGTTTGGTGAATTATTACGGTATTATAAATATTGACATTCCCACTCAACCTTCACATGCATAAATACAAATTAAACACCTGAAAGTGATTGTCATTCACAAAAGCATGGACATCCGTGGAGCTGAAATTTTCATCTTTTGGCAAACTTGAGCTTACTCTCGGTAAAAAAAAAGAAACATTGATTCATTCAGCAAAATCCAGAATTCGGGATAACATGCTCCCTAATCCAGTGTATAGCGGTAGAAGAGGGATATATAAGTACCCAAACTAATATGGCGATAAAGGCTCTATTATGAATAAAAAAGAAAGGATGTGCTGGGACAATGTTGTCAAAATAAATGACATTATATTTTATTAATCAAATGATCAAAATTGAAGATTAAAGTTTACGGTGGTGCAAAACATTTTGGTGGAAAATCCATTGTTGTGATTCTCTCAAAAACTTGTTCCCAAAGTCGGATTCCTTCTGTCAGTTCCATTCTAAGTTTACTTTTCTTGTAAACACCTACCAAAAAGTAATAATTACCCCTTAAGGAATGGCCATTATTACAGAATCGTATGCATAATTTGAGATATGCAGTGGAAGCAGAATTTATTTCTGCGCATTATGACAATATTGATGCCGCAGCATACCTTTGAATGAACGTACCCAATATTTTAAGGTTGCAGATCATGCAGATTGGCAAGTTTTATTCAGTATCCATTCACGAACTGTTCAGCGGTCATTGGATTGTTCATTTTGTTTCATGCATTTGGAGAGATCAAAAACATGTGATAATCAATAACAATTGTCATTATTCACATCAGTGATTAATATTAACGTAATATCAAATTGAAACATGAAGATTTTAATATTTTTCTGACCAACATGCTCCTAAATGACCTACAATAACAAATTGTCCTTTCAGTGGTAAAGCTAGATTCAAAATTTCCTGATTGGGAGGTGTTACCAACAGATGTAACCCTTAGTCTTCCATTTCTTGTGACCTTCTTGGTCCAATAAATCATTGAACTTGTACTGTTGTTATATGGGATTAAGTAAACAATGACCACTGATGTGAATAACGACTTAATGGAAAGGTTTCTATACAAAAACGATTCTCTTGTAAACCATCATGCGCACAGTTTCCACCTCGATACACCTGAGCACACATTTTCGTCAAAAACTCTCAAGCAAGCAGTGCATTGTCTCCGCACAGTCTTTGATTACACTATACGGTTGGGTGCACAGCAATGTAAGAGCTGTGAAGCTTCAAGCTGAAAAATGGCCTCTTTGATTGGTTTTTGTCGAAACCTCAAGTGTTCCCTTCATCCAATCAGAATCTTTTTATATCAAACGAAAGCTAACACTTCCCACTAAAAACACGTTTCGTCACTAGGTCAACAGATAATGCTACTTAATGTTATAGCAAGGCGAATGTGGAAAATCTGTTGAAAAGTACCTATCCATGCACATTTTTTGACCAAAATGTAGGTTTTAAAAGTCAAAACCTCATTGTGTTCCTTACAATATTTTTCAAATTTTATGTCATTAAATGAAAAAAGCACACTTATATTGTACATATACTAGAGTCACTTAGTTAACATTAACTCAAATACATTCACGCACCTGACGTTCCCATACCCAGAGATTATTATCACCAAGTATTTGAAGTGTATTTCCCAAGTTATAAACTGTACCTACATCAGTAATTCCCTCATTTGACCACTAGATGACATGCTGAGCTCACATATATCTCCACTCATCTCATGTCCACTACCCCCCCTGGTGGGCATAGTATGTTAGAAGCAGATGTACTGTGTGTGACCATCCAGTTTCACACACACCGTCAAACGAGGATTTCCATGTACTGAAATTGTCCGCCTATCCGTAGACTTAAACTATAGGGTCCACAACTTATAAGTTCCCCCTAAATACTTTTTAAAATAAATCGAAAATATATTTGACAAAATGCGAACGTGTAAAAATGTATGGGTAGTCGTATTTGTTTTACACTTATGGACCAAATTATAGCGTCACACGTCATTGCGTTCAGCCACGATGGTTCATTATGTAAAAAAGAGACCGTTTTAAACAGTGTTAAAAGTTGCATCTGAGTCCATAGGAGTCAGCTTTCAAACAATACAATTGGCCAGGTCTATCCATGTGTTTGTTAAAGAAAAACTGACTGCTATGGGCTCAGGTGCAACTTTTAAAACGACCTCTTTTCTTACACAATTAACCATTGTGACTGAACGCAATGACGTGTGACGCTATAAATTGGTCCACATGTGTAAAACAAATAGGGCTATACGTATCTTTTTACATTTTTACATTTCGTAAATATTTTTTGACTTATTTTAAAAAGTATTAGGGGGAACTTATAAGTTGCGGACCCTATATTAAGCGAGGACCTTACTCATCATCCCTGAGCTGCATCTGGAGACCATAAGATTTCTCCATGCGATCTTTGGCGAGAGCGGATATCAGTTCTGCTTGATTGGTGCCTTATAGTGGTGCTAGAGACTGGAATCAGTTAGTCCATTCTCGTTTACCCAAAAGGCTAGAGAAAATAATTATGGTAGCGTCCAATAAGGATTGTCAAGACGCAAGTCTTACAAAATGGCATTTTCTGAAAGACGTAAAAGTTTGTAGAAATAGGCGTAAGTTGTGCCAGTTTGGCGTAGACCAGGGATGGGGGTAGTTCGAGCCATGACCCTCTACTATTATTGGTCATTGTCGAGTTTCTACAGTAAATTTATTTATATCAAACAACACCCCACACCAGATATCTTCATGGCAGAAATCGCCATGGTAGGTTGAATCCACAGCCACGCATGGCCATTTTGTTCCGACCTTTGGGACATCCGACTAAGGCTACTGACAATAGCCAGCCTGGTAATCGACCTCTCTGTGTGTGAGTGAGCATGTATACGTCATGATGAGGTCAATGGTCATCTGCTTTGGCCACGAGTGAGTGGAGGTAGCCTACACTGCGCTATAGTTCGGCACATATAAAATCAGAATTTTTGTAAGTTTTTGAGTTCAAGACGCAAGCTAACGACTATCATATCCGTTCAACACATATATTCAAGTGCAAGGAACAAAATCTGGCTTCTTTAGACTAAATAGAGATATTCATCATTTTCTACCCCGGTATCAAAGATTTATCGTCTGAATATCAAATCGTGCATAGCACATTCACGTGTATCGATCCCGGGTATTCATTTCAGTGTCTCTGCTGTATAATGTAATTATTAACCGGGCGATGTCGGTGTGCCCCATTCACACGTAGGCATTATGATACTATAATAGCATGTACTGTTTGCCATACAGGCACACAGTACCTACTTTATACAGGTATTTTCTCAAACGGAATCAATCTTAATTATCTGAATTTCAACAACTCTCACTATACCTTTGTCACAGGAGCCAAGAGTTGTTAATCGGTGATGAGTCCACAGTCCAGTAGCGTATACGCGATCGCAAGGTTACGCGTACGCGTTACGCATGAGCGCGTAAAATTCGTCATGCCTGGAACGTATGCGTAAACATGAACTCTCTTATGTTGGCGGTAGCAGCTAATATTACGGCTTTATTCTTAAGTTTTATTGCTGATATCAACAGAGAAATATCGCGATCTTCTTGTAAGGTTGAGTGGCAATGACAAAGGGACATTCCGAATGAAAGAATCAAGTGAATTAGACATCTTTAGCTTGTTTCGTTGTTGAAAGGGATTCAATCATGTTTTACTGTTGTTCATCGCCGATTAACAACTCGCCCCGCAACTCGCGTCCGGCGCGTCTGCGTGGTTTACTTCACTCGCGAAGATAATTCCAGATACAGATGGCACTTGGGAAGAAACTGTGTTGATAAGACAGGATTCTGCAGTGTTGTTGTTTGAACTGTTGATTGTGGCCTCTAGTCTGGTCTGATGAAGATGAGAACAAGTATGGTGGAGCAGCAGGAATGGCGGCAAGACCATGCACTATCCTGTTCAGCATGATGATTTTGCTGTGGGGCCTACGTTCATAGAGTGTCTGTCATTGTAGACTTTGTAGCATCAGGGTTACACTGCTCTGTTGGTTGAAGTCGGCCATCACGAACCTAGCAGCACGCCGTTGGACCATGTCAATCTGGGCAATCAGGTCCTGCGTATGTGGATCCCACACCGTAGATGAGTATTCCAGTGTAGGTCTTATAGGCCTGTTCCTTGATCGTAGGGGAGCATTTCCTCAGATTGGAGTGCATTCCTATGGATCGAATACGGGGTTGCACCCAGGATATTACTTCGTTTGTTGGCGATTCTGAGAACTTCGCATTTGTCAGCGTTGAATTGCATTAAAGCTTCTTCTTCTCCCACTCCTGAAGGTTGGTGAGGTCTTGGTGAAGAGCAGTGATGTCATCTTGAGATTGGATTGGTCTGTACATGAGGGCATCATCAGCAAAGAGTCGTATACTTGAAGAAACACACTCGAGTAGGTCGTTAATGAAGATCAAGAACAACAAGGGTTCCAGAACAGTGCCTTGTGGCACCCCTGAAGTTACGCTGGCAGCGCTGATCTTTTCCCCCTCTAGAATCACACTCTGGGTTCGCCCTGATAAGAAGGCTCGGATCCAAGAGAGTAGAGAGATTGCGAAATTTACGTGAAACGTGACACGGGAACGCGAACAGCAAGCTACATTAGTCGAAAATCGGTTATTATGCCCTCTAGAGGGTGAAATCTATTGTGAATTGGTCAATCGTGGAATTACCGTAAGGCGATTACGTTGCGGTTGGTAGCAAAAAATGACGTTCCAAAATGACAAAAAAACGCATTATAAAATGCAGGAAAATGTTATGTTTATCTTGTTATGAAACGAATCAAAGTATCCTAATAGAACAAGTAGAGTCCGACATGTAATAAAATCCATTTTGGGGGTTAAAATTTGATCTCGTATAGACAAGAAGAAGTGCACAACTTTCGATTTTTTTCGACGCGAATTCGAACGGGCAGATTGCCTATTCATTTGTGTGTGGAAAATGCCGTCCAAAAATCAGCTTGCGAATAAGCGTTTTAGGCAAGATTGTGTCGTGTTACGGCATAAATGCGGTATAATTGTCTGTTTGGGACGGGGAACAGAAGTTCGTGCAACGCTATTTTTCGCCTTGCTTTTTCGTTGTGCATTAAACAGCTGTCAAATTGTTTTGCTTATGGATACTATTCAGCAAACTCCAAAATGTTTTTAAAACATGATAATGCATGTGTTTTTGGTTTTAGTTATAACGTTTTGATAACATATCGATGCATGTTTATATAAAAATCATGAAAACTCGTGTTAAAAAAAAAAAATAATACTACAACATTTTAAGCCAAAATTCGAAATGCTACCGGGGTATAGTAAAATATCATTTTGCAAACATATTTAAGTGTCTATTGTGTTAGAACGTTTATCAGCAAGTTTAGAACAAAGGGTTTTTTTATTTTTATTAAAACTTTTTAATGCCCTTGACCCTCACATAACCTTTAACCCGACATTTAACGTTTTCTGTAATATATATGTGTTTGCTGGGTAGTAATCGAACTAGGCATATGATTAGATTATCTATTTTCATTTTGCTTTAGAAAGTAAACAGGGTATTATTTATATGATAATGGAGTTTGTTTCTTGTTATTCGAATAATATACACCAAGACTTCCCAGGCATCCAACACCAAACTTTGTTTAGATTATTTAGACAAATAGCATACACGTTTGAACATATAGGCCTATACTCATTTTCCAATAGCCCGCAAAACTCAAATATCGCTAATCTGGACTGAATGCTTAGAGCATTATAGATACAGAGCCAGTCGTATTTACATATCAATACCGAGGAAAGTAGTTCGATGAAAGAAGATAATCTTCTCTGGTTCGATGCACCCAAGGTGAATCAATGGGTGCTTCTATTACCTTTAGATTATTTGTCTCAGCATAGCGCCATCATGATTGCAATTGCGTTTACACGTAGTCTTGGTTCAGACCCTATGCGGCTATCACGAACATACTAGGAACGACGAGCGTTAGGACCGACACAAACTGGCTGTGTAGGAGGCTAGTTTGGATGTGAACGGGACTATGACGTTCTACCGCAAAATGCAGAAATCCGTAACCCGTATGGCGTTTCCCGTGAACGCCTCTCCGCAATCTCTCTAATAGCTGGCCTCGGACCCCGTAGTGATGGAGCTTCAAAAGAAGACGTTCATGAGGTACACGATCGAAATCTAGAAGAACTGCATCGATCTACTGCTTGTCTCGAAGTCCTCTGGCCAGGTCGTCAATTGTTATCAGGAGCTGTGAAACGCAGGAACGCTTCTTCCTGAATCCAAATTGGCATTCAGTTAGCAGGTTGTGTGCATCGAGGTGTTGCATGATCTGGCTGTGAATGATATGCTCAGCTGTTTTACTTCAATGTCATTTGCTTGAGTAGTCAGGAGGATGGCAAGGTAGATCAACGCTCTTATTTGGTTGAATATTATTTGCAACTGAACAAATTGAGAATGACCAGGGGGCTTGTGATAGCTTTAATACGATTATTATTGTGATACAGGGTGAGTCAAAAAAAAGTGCAATAGAGCAAAGAATCTATATTTATGTAAGAATCAAGTTGAACTTTCTCATTATTGAAAGTTTCTATAAATGATACACTCAATAGTTACCGTCTGTGAAAAAATGAAGTGACTCGCTTCTACCGTTTAATTTTTATGAGTCCTTTTGCTGCGACACCCAATTTCATTATTTGTCCACGAAGTACCATGTATTTTGAATGAGAGCACACAATGCACGATAAATGCACCAGCTCTGAAACTGACTTTAACTTAAATAAGGTTGGTTTTTGCGTTATTTTTATTTCTTTTTTTCTGTTCAAACAATCTTGTTAACATTACTTTATGTCCTTCATACCTCACTCGACTCCAAATCCAGTTTTTTTAATCCCAATGTGTTCAACTTACTGGATATTTTGAAATTCACTCCACTTCAATTTGCGCGCATTTCATTTCGACATTTGAAAAACCAGCCTACAAATTTATATGGTTTTGATAGAGAATAAACATCTTTAAAATAAAGGGAAAATGAAAATAATAACAAATAATGTTTCTTCTCCTTAAACAATACCAAGGGCAATAACACTTAGGATGCTCCATTTTGTTTCAATACCAATGAGGTTAAGAAAATGGCAGTGATTCCAAATCTACCTTACACAGAGTGGGCTGACATTCAAATTTTAGATGTCTCTTGGACAAACATTAAAATTGGGTATCGCTATAAAATGTGGCATAAAAACAAAACGGTAAATGCTAATTCCTTCATTTTTTCACACAAGATCACTAATGGATATGCTAATTATAAAATGTTTTAAAACCTAAAAGGTTCAACTCGGTTCTTAAATAAAAATGAATTCTTTTCTCTATTGCACTTTTTTTTAACTCACCCTGTATAATAACCGGTAAATGTAAACATTGATCCAGAAAAATCCAAGATGGTGGATAAACCCCGCGAAAGTAGTCACAGGAAAAACTTAAAATAATTGAGCTAGATACCAGATACGTGGAGAAACAAGTCCAAAATACGATTCACGGTAGTTTGAACGAGCAGTGGTGTGAAAAAGTTGGCCAAAAAACAGCGATCAGAAGACCAAAATAGGGCAAAACAGAGGATCTGCAAGACTTAGCTATTGTAGAGCTTGGTTTAGGCAACGAAAAACCCACCAGTAGATGGACTTTTCAAGTAGGTTTGGTCGGATTTTTTTTCTGAGAGCTAAAATGACTCTAATTTAAAATGTCACTGAAAGCTTGAAAATCTGGCAACAATTTGATGATTTTGAAAATGTTTCAATCAATTCAAAATCAATCAATTTTGACCCCCAAATGGCTGATTTTACATGATTTTAGCCAAAATATTCCCCCAAAATGCAAATATCAGGGACGGTCGGTCCGTAAAAGGGTGTTTTTGCCGCCTAAAGTGCAATTTTAGCAACATTTTTGACGTGAACTTCCACCGTGATTGGCCGTTTAACTGAACTTTCATTGGTTTACTGTCAGTGAGTTTAGACAGTGTCATGCTTCATCGATTTAGCTTGGGACTAGCCTTGATGAAACTTCTGGAACAATAGCTTGCATCATCGATCCTACCATGATTGGTGTGTTCCTGTTGATACTATGCAATAAGCGAGTACCATAGTCATTTCATTTTTTGATGTAGTATTGGGTCATTCCGTATCAGATCACCAAATAGGTTGCACATTACCCTCTTTAAATTGGCTCAAATTTGGTTTATGCCGTACATGAGGCTAAAAGAGCTTAAATATCAAATTTTAGTCCTGTCGGACCTATGGTTTTCACGCCACGGCACACCCTTTTTAGGCAATTTGGTCAAAACGAAAATGTCCGTCAAAATCAAAAGACGAAATCTCCCCTTAACCGGTGGGCCAAATCTATTGATATTGGTGTCTTTGGAAAGGTAATTACATAAGCAACTCAAATATTCCATTATTTTTAATGTAGGAGCAATTCAAGGTTGGGTGACCTTTTAATATTTACTTTGACCTTGTGGACACATGATCTTGAAACGAACTTGAGTGAAATTACCCCAGGAACAATTTTGCATGACTTTGAGGAAAGCTTGGAAGAAAACAAAACATTTTATACTTCTTAATTGTGTTTATATTTTTGACACAAGTACGTATCGGTATCATGTAGTCCATAAGGTCAAAGTAAATGGGAAATGGTCATGAAACTTTTGCTTGCTCCTACATATTAAAAAAAAATGGCAGATTTGAATTCCTTATAAGATTAGCTTTCCAATGATACCAATATCAATACATTTGGTCCAACAGTTACGGAGATATGGTCGTTTGAAATTTGGGGGTTGCACTCTTTTCGGCGAAATCACCAAATATTAGCGGGTTATAACACGAGAAGTGTAGGTCCGATGGAGCTGAAACTTTAAATTTCAGCTTTGGCAGCCAAAATCACCCTGTAAATCAATTTGAGCCAAATTAAAGGGGGTCAGGCGTAAATTTTCTATTTTTTGGGTGATTTGATATGGAATTACCGTATTGCTGATTGATTCAAATTGATCAATCAGATTTATTGAATAGGTATATCTGTTCAATCGGTCAGATTTATTGATAAAATGATAATTGGAAATTCACTTAATGATCAAAATTTTCAATATCAATCTTTCATCAAATTTTGAAATACTATATTGCTGATCAATTGAAATTGATCGATCAGAATCATCAGATCGATTCATTTATTGGAAAATTTATTATAATTAATTGGTCAAATATTGATTATTAGAAATTGATTACAGTACTCAAAATGTTCATTGTTAAACTCGAGCAAATTTTTTTGAAGCAGTATTGATGATATTGGTCAGATATTGATTAATCAAAAAACAAAATTTCATTGTCAAATTTATTAATTTTTAAATCGGTATTGCTGATCGATTCGACTTGATTGATTTAATGGAAATGTGTACTGTGTATCCTGATCAATTGATCAGATCTATATTGATTATTGGAAATTGATTAATCAAAATTTTCATCAATATCAACTTAGCACTTGATAATATGAAAAATAACAAATCTCCTGATTCAGATGGATTTACAGTAGAGTTTAATAAAACATTTTGGTCTGAAATAGGTGCGTTTCTTCTACGTTCTATAAATTATGGTTTTGAAAAGGGTGACTTGTCAGAAAGTCACATTTCTCTTTTGCCCAAAGGAAATAAACCTAGACAATTTATTGGGAATTGGAGACCAATAGCACTATTGAACGTCTCATACAAACTTGCTTCTGCATGTATTGTAAACCGTATTACAATTGTTTTACTATATGTTATTAATGAAGATCAAACTGGTTTTGTGGCAGACAGATATATTGGAGAAAATATTCGTCTAATATATGATTTACTTAGATGTACTGAAATCGCCAATATATATATTTTAATACATTTTACAGTAATGTGGAGATACGATCTGAGACCCTTCCCCCCTGGCGGGTTCGGCCGGTTTGGTGGTTCTCCCAGATTGGGAGGAATCGAGGTTTTAGGGTTGGAAGAGGAATGGAGATCTGGCGTGGTTTGTATCATGTATGGGTTAATTTAGGATAAATAAATAAAATAAATAAAAGCTAATTAATATCCCCGTCGTGTTTTATTCGCATATCATCGCAACATATGGTGGAGAATCCGGGTATTATGACTTGTAAGTTGTAGTACACATGTACACGGTACCTCACACAGCCAAGCAAGGCCAAGCGAGTGACTCAGGACTCACCATGCACCGATACCGTAAGAGCTATCCCCGCAGTGTTTAAACTGATATAACTTTCATGACCATGATGATGACTTTAATTAATTAACTGTCCAGTCAAATTTTGATTTACCTGCCACAAAATGGCGTGTCCAAACGCATTCAAATCGACCCCCTTTAAAGGCTCACATCAAGACGTTGAGGATTGGTTAGATTCTTTTGTCCGGTATGCGGACTACGCAAATTGGGACGACAATAGACGCTTCAATGCTCTGCGGGCTTTACTACAAGATTCAGCTGCGTAATGGCTGCGGCGACAAGCAGCAGAGGAACTTGACGACTACGAAACGCTGCGTCAGGCATTGTTGGAGAAGTATAAACTCCAACCAGCTCAGATGTTTCAGTTACGCCAAAAGCTTGCAAATACGACACAAGGTTGCCGCGATGTAAAGGACTACACGGAGGAACTTGCCAATCTCTGCCATAAATGGCAAATTGACGAGGATGGGCAGTTACACCACTTTATAAGTGGCTTACGCACGCACATTAAACAGCAGGTTCTTCGCTGCCAACCTGCAGACCTGCAAGAGGCACTCCAGGCAGCCATAGCAGAAGAAACGGCGGCATCAATTGTCAGCAGTCCTGCAGACCGAGCATCAACGTCAGCTGCTCCCATGGTCGCGACAGTGCAAAGTACCCAGTGCCAACTTTGTCATGCTTATGGGCATGTTGCACCACAATGTTCTGCCATGTACCGTCCCCCACCCCCACCCCCCGCCAGACGCCCCAGGATTCCTCGCCACCAAGTGCAGTGCTATGCGTGTGGTCAATTTGGACATTATCGGCGTGAATGTTTGCCGGGAAACGGACAAGGCCCACCCCAACAACCTCAAGGCCGGCACTAATGGAGGTTGGGCCCCACAAAACTGCTAGCCCAAAGAACATGTGTGATAATAAAGTACAGCGAACAATAAAAGCTACAAAAAATGACAATGTGTTGGTATCAAAAACTAATGTTGAGTCAAATACAAATACAAATCTATGTCAACATGTGCATGTAGGTACACAGTCAGTAGATGTTTTGCCCAATGATGTTGTTATGATGTCAAATGAATATGCAAATGTGAATGACATGTTAAATAATGAGAATGTTAGGCCAAGTATGTGTGTTCCATCAAATGGTGAAACTTATGTGTCCAATAATGTTGATAATGTTTCAAATTTGCATGTCAAGTCAACTGATGTACATACCAATCCAGGTGTAGCTTTTAGTACAGGCAATGTTATGAATTGCAGTGATGGTAATCAGTCTGGGTCTCATACATGTAGGCCTATATCACACATTTCTTCTCAGGTCACTAACTGCAGTCCTCCTTGTGATAAACCCCGTGTTGCAAAGGTCCATACAGTCAAGTCACCTTGTTTAGGCAATTATGTGTCCGTTCAGATTCAAACACTCAAATTGTTTGCTATGGTTGATTCTGGAGCGGATATTAGCTGCTTCAATCCAGACTTGTTTAAATATCGTGAATTTCAGAAGCTCAAAATTCACCCCTCAGACAGGGACTACATAGAAACAGCCACCGGTGACCGTACACAAATTCAGGGTATGATTTTTGTCAAGTGCAAAATTGCAGGTCACATGATTCAATGCCCCTTTTATGTTGTGCCCAATGTTCAGCCCTCTCTCCTATTAGGACAAGATTTTCTTACTGCGTATGAAGTTGGACTGCAGTTTGGCAGAGATGGAATGATGTCATTGTCAATAAACCCAAAACGTCAAATTGTGTCAACAACCCAAGTCACTGTACCCCCAAAGTCACAGGTTGCATTTATTGCACGTATACGAGGCTCACCCCTACCCCCGGAGGTGTGTGGCGTGACTTCGGGTTCATCTAACTTGTTGTCAATGGGGCTTTTGTCTACCAAGTCATTATCTGTTAACAAACATGGACTAATACAGTATGCGTGTGCAAATTTCACAGATGAACCAGTGCTAATTTCAAAGGGTGCAAACCTTGGAAAGTTCACAGCCCTATCACGTCAACATGAATTGTATCATATACCTGATGATAGAGAGGTGGGCACACAGGTTGCTACAGTACATGTAGATTCAGTGCCAGTACATGTTGGTAAACAAGAGTCAAGTTCTGTTGAACAAGATACTGTTCAAAATATTACTTGTGTACAAAATGATGAACCAATTCTTTGTAATGTGCCCAATACCAGTCATGTCTCATTTCCAGATGTTGGTGCCACCAAGAGTACCCAGGTACAGGGTGCGACTAATGTACAATCTAGTAGTGATCATGGTGATACATGTAGTTCTCAAGCTTATAGGGTGTCACAAAATCTTGATTTAACAAAGTCTAAAGTTACTGACCAAGAAAAACAACAACTGTGTACCTTAATTGATAAGTATGAACATGTCTTTGTGGGGCCAGATCAGAAGTTAGGTAAGTGCGATGTTATCCAATGGCCCCAAAAAAAAGGCTATCCTGGAAAATATGATTTCTGATATGCAAAGGCAGGATATTATCCAGCATTCCACATCCCCTTGGGCTGCCCCATGTTTGTTGGTTACAAAAGCGAACAACAAAGGGTATCGATTTGTTGTTGATTATCGCGGGATCAATAAGTTGATTGAGTTGGAAGCGAATGCCTTGCCTACCAATGAAGAAGCTCTTACCAGTGTTGGATCCTCACATCCTACCTACTTTACTACTTTAGATTTACAGAGTGGATTTTACCAAGTAACTATAGATCCTAGTTCCACTCCTTACACTGCTTTCGGGTGTCATTTGGGTGTTTTTGAATTTAAGAGACTCCCCATGGGCCTCCGAAATAGTCCATCAACATTCCAAAGGGTCATGGAAGCTGTATTACATGGTTTAAACTGGAAGTACTGTCTGGTATACATGGATGATGTGTGTATTTTCTCGCCACAGTTTGATTTACATTTACAACACATAGAAAGCGTTTTGCAACGCCTAGCCGCAGCGGGTCTAAAGCTAAGACCAGATAAGTGTCAATTTGCTAGAGACAGTATTCATTATTTGGGACATGTAATTGACAGCACTGGTATTTCCCCAGACCCAGCTAAAGTATCAGCAGTCAAAGAGTATCCCACACCCACCAATGTGAAGCAGCTCAGAGCCTTTTTAGGTCTTTCAGGCTACTACCGGCGTTTTATCAAGAATTATGCAGCTGTCGCTGCCCCCTTGTATGCCCTCACCAAAAAGGGTATTGAATTTGTGTGGTCCCCACCATGTCATTCAGCATTTGAACAATTGAAAGATGCATCGACATGTTCCCCTGTATTAGCATATCCTGATTATGAGCGCCCATTCAAATTGTTTACAGACGCTAGTTCCTTCGCAGTGGGAGGTGTTTTGAGCCAAGATGACACAGAGAGTAGAGAACGTGTAATATGCTATGTTGGTCGCTCGTTGTCAGACACAGAACGTAATTATGGGATATCTGAGAAAGAATGTCTGGCACTGGTATATTGTGTTAGAAAATTAGACTGTTATCTTAGATTTTCACATTTTACAGCCATTGTTGATCACTCATCACTTCGTTGGCTCTTTTCTTTACAACAGCCAACAGGAAAGTTTGCTCGTTGGGTGACACACCTGCAGTCATACTCATTTGAGATTGTACATAGGCCTGGTCGCGTTCATCAAAATGCTGATGGTGTAAGCAGGAGAGACTATGCACCATCATCTCAAAAAGAACTTCAACTTGATGAGTGCAATCTGCAACTTGTTGGGTCTGAGTATGACTTTCCAGATGCTTTACCACCCAAAAAGGCCACAATTTCAGCTATAAGTGTAGCCAAGATTCAGCAAAGAGCAACAAAATGTGTGGCACCAGAAATGCAAGACAAAGCGAGACAGGTAAACTTTGACCTGCCAAATCTCCAGCACTTGCAACAAACAGACCCAGAGCATGAAGATGCCATCACATTTCTGCAGTCGGGGAGACTTCCATTAGATTCTACAAAGGCAGCCATTGTAATTAAGACTTTCAGTAGTTATATGCTAGTAGATGGTCTGCTGTATCATGTGTGGAAACAACCAGGTAGAGGAGACAAAACATCTAGCAGTCATGTCCAG
Organism: Amphiura filiformis; assembly: GCF_039555335.1. Taxonomy (NCBI): domain Eukaryota; kingdom Metazoa; phylum Echinodermata; class Ophiuroidea; order Amphilepidida; family Amphiuridae; genus Amphiura; species Amphiura filiformis. The sequence continues at coordinate 53,837,466 of NC_092628.1, read as the reverse complement.
TTAGTTATACCTAGGCAGCTTGTTTCGCAAGTCCTGACAGAAGCTCATGATTCACCACTTGCCGGTGGACACTTGGGGATAGCCAGAACAATGGAAAAAGTGCGCACAAAATTCTTTTGGCCCAAAATGTACAGTGACATTGTTAATTGGGTCAAATCCTGTATCCCATGTAACCAAAGGAAATCCCCACCAGTGAGAGTACGTGCACAGGTCATACCTATGCCAGTGCCTAGCATGCCATTTGAACGCATCAGTACAGACATTTTGGGGCCACTTCCTATTTGTCAGCACACAGGCAACCGCTATGTGATTGTGTTTATTGACTATTTTACAAAGTATGTAGAGTTTGTGGCTGTTCCTGACATCAAAGCACACACTGTAGCATGGGCATTTCTCAAAGAAGTTATTTGTCGCCATGGAACCCCCAAATTTCTCCACTCTGACAGAGGGACAAATTACCTGTCAAATATTGTGAAGGAAACTTGCAAACTTTTGCAGATCACCAAGACACAAACTAGTAGTTACCACCCACAGTGCAATGGCCAATCAGAAAGGTGTATGTCAGTCATTTTGGCATCATTGGCAAAGAGACTAGATCAGCAGCATGACACATGGGACCGCCATTTGCCTTTGGTGCAGTTTGTCCACAACTCCTCACCATGTGTCGATAGCACCGGTTATACCCCTGCGTTTATGACATATGGAAGACATTTACGCTCTCCTCTTGACACGTTGCTGCCCCAAATCCCGGATCCACCACGGTCTGCACAGAAGTATGTAGCAGAACTTTTGCATCTGGTTGAATGTGCCCGAGCGGATGCTGAAATCACCATGCAAACCCGTAAACAATACATGGCTGATAAGTGGAAGGAAACTCATGATCCACACTTTCAAGTCGGGGATGAGGTGTTTTTATATCTACCTGTCCTTGACAACAAGCAGTCAGCCAAACTAATGTCCCCATGGACAGGACCATACTACATTTGTGAGAAATTATCTGATGTTAATGTCCGTCTCCGCAAGAAAGCTGATAACATGCTAGTTACTGGCCTGATTCATGTTAATCGCCTGAAACCGGCAGTTCAGAGACGTCCAGATAACCAGTTAGATGGATGTGGGCAGGCACAGCCTGCGGACAATATGACACACCCATCTGACATGAACCAACCTGTACAAACAGAGAAAAATGACTCTCCACGACAAAGTGGTACGGGCCAGGTGTCCGCTGCACCTGACAAAGTAATCCATAGTGTAGCGCCAGGAAATGACAGCGATGACACTGGGCAGGCTACAAGCTCTGTACCAGATCAGGACACTACAGTGCCAGTCCGCAAAGATAATTGTGAATCGGCCCCGCAAACAAATGTGTACTTTGAAATTGAAAAGATTGTGGGAAAGCGATACTCATCACTAGATGATGCCTGGGAGTATCGCGTCAAGTTTGTTGACCTTAAGGTTATTTTAATATTATTTTAAACTGTTGTGATTTGGTAGTTCACATCATCTTACGAATGGTAGTGAGCTTTGGCAAAAACTGCATTGCTCAATTCATAGCGAGTGTGTAGAAGAATTAAAATATCACAGATATACTTTTATAGGTGCTGCGGTTCTTTAGTTACGTTGTAAAGAGGGCTGAAACAACAACACTTTTGTAAAACGTACATAACTCATTAACAACAATAAATTAAGCAAGTTTGCAAAGTATACGATTTGTAGAATGAACTTTTGCAAAACATCAAGGTGTTATTTTTCAATAATATATTGATCTAGATAATGAAAATCGATATTTAGGTTGCTTCGACCAACAATACCTCGTCTACCCTTAATCCTTCTTGTCAGCAATTTGTCAAAACTTCTACAGACAAGATACCTGTATGCACGAGCAGATGCACAAACAAGAAAAAGCGTACACTATAATAGGGATGCAAGTGTTTTGGTAGTCCAGATTTGCACAGTATTGTTTTGAGACCATTTTGGTAGAGTTCACACTGTTTCTCTGGGTTTTTGGTCAAAAAAAGTGGACTTTCATCCCTACTACATAAACATGGTGCATATTATTGATACATGTACACAGGCATGAGAATAATCAGTTTTAAGACAGAATTCAGTTTTGTAGTCAAACTTTCTGCATGTTTATTTAATTTAGACCTGTTTTTGGTACTTTTGCCCAATTTCATGTGCATTTTTAAATTTTTTAGGAAAGGCAGTCTCATGCCTGATGTACAATCTTGGTGCAAAGTGATTTTATGTCCAAGACATGTGTAAATAAATTCCTGTGTGTGTCAATCTATACATGTAAGTACATGTATCAGTGTTCTATACAAACTGGTGAGGTATTATAATGTGTACTGCAGCAGTGTTCACTCCATAGATTCAAGTATAATTTGTATCACCAGGTTTTGCAAATTTGGGTCGCCTCTGTTTAGATAAATAATAATAATCTCACCTTCCCACATCACCAGTACACAAGTTTGTATTGCAAGAAATTCAGTGTACATTTTCAAGTGATACTTTTCTCTTTCACAAAATTTGCTGCTGTTTGAACATGATTAAATGAATCAGACTTTGATTTTGTACAAAGTCTGATTGTGTCCAGTTATGTGATGTATGACAAAATGTACCTTTATAAATCATTGGGTGCCTTTGTAGGGAGATGTGAGCACATCACCACAGACAGGTGTTTTGAGCCATGTATAAAATGTTAAACATAATATTGAGGTACAGAACACATACCATGTTTAATTTATTGTTGACAAAGTGTCATACATTATATTTGAGCAATAAAATCCATTATTTTGACTCTAGGCCTTCACATGGTGAAATGGCAAGGCTCCAAAAGACTGTAAAAAATGACTTTATTTTGATGCACATGCGCTATATAAATTGTTGTGTTTTTGTTTACATTTGTAGGGTTCAAGCGGTAGACATTCGCTATATAAACTGTCTATCATATATAAAAGTTACATGTGTTACCTGCTCTTGACAGTACAAGGAGCAACATGACTGTTAAAAAAAAAGGTGCAAATTAATTTTATATTTTTGTCATGGTATGATATTTTGTTTCTTGAAGTTCAGATTGCTTTAAGTACTACTACTGTGGCATAAATGGTGTGTTTTTGCTGAAAGTACAGCAACATTTTAGATGTTTTAACATCTTTTTCAGATGATTATAAAGTTTTACTTTTAATTTGGTGACATTCCAAATTGAGATCCAAATTTAAGTTATTTGCACAAGAAACAATTTTTAACTGAGCAGATTTTTGCTTTTATATTTACAACCACGGGTGTGATGGGATTTTGATACATGTAGGTTGACATTACAAAAAGTAATGTTTTATATAGTGTTGTATACAATGTGCATGAAAGGTTTTGGTATTCATTTCAAAATGTGTGATAAAATGGGTGTTACATACATGTACAGTGTAAGGGACACATGTATGTGAGTGTGATGTTTGGGTAAATAGGTTTTTGTAAGTTCTGATATGTACATGTAGGAGTACTGTGATGTGTACAATGTACATATATGGGCAAGCCAGGTAAAATTGTCCAAGTGGAAAGTTCATGTTGATGATAAAATCATCAGGTTACCGTTTAAAGTTTTTACTCCAGTGTCTTATAATATAAAGTGTTCTAAATCACCTTGTGCACACTTTTGACTTTCTTTTATGCAGAGTTCCAAAGTTCTTGCAACAGGTGGCGGTTTAGGATTCATTTTATTCACTGGATGAGGTTCTTCCTCAGATAGATGACACAGTGAAATGTATTATTGTATTATGCTACAGAACTAATTGTCTCCATTTTTAGAGATGCCAATCCATTTGGGGTGCTGTTCATAATAATCTTGGTAATCAGTGTATTGTGTCACTACAAACACTATAACATGGTGTACAAATGGAATACTTGATAATGTAAATCATTTTCTAGTACGAGAACTTGTTTTTCAGAAATGATACAGACGCTTCAAATTTGTCCATTTTTCCATGTTCGTGCATAGTTTGCACTTTGTAAATATCTCGGTTAAAATCAGTATTTCTGCTTTTAAAAAGAGATCCCGTGGACCCATCCCTGGTCTTTTACCATATTTCTGGTATGGGTAACTTTCTTCAGATTTTTGAGCGTGTTCACTTACAAAATATAAAGGGGGAGATTTGTTCACTTGGGTCTTGAAATTTTCACAATTTTTTTTTTTCACATTTCTCCTTTTTTCAGTATCCTAGGTTGTTGTCATTCATGGTTTCTTGTGCTTGATCACCCTTGAGAATTATGAATACACCTCCCAGGCTCCCTTCTACTTGGTGGTTTGTGCGCACACTCCACTGATGTAGATTTTGGTGCTTGTATCATTTCTCAACCCTTGTAATATACCTGTGTTCATTGTAAATAATGTGATTTACCACTGCTTACTTAAAATGTTATTTACCACATTTTAACTTTGATGTTACCTTTCCCATGTTTTAAATCTCAGGATATTTGTCAGTTTAAATGTTAAAAAAAAAAAAAAAAAAGATTGCATACAATCTTGCCTTCATTGGTTGGGTTGTGAGCAATTTGGAGTGGTTGTCTTTTATCAAGTAACAATTGCAATAATGCTGTTCAAAGTTTTAAGTAAATAAGTTCAGCTCGGTGGATCTCGCTTGGAGGGCGAGGGGGTTATGTGGAGATACGATCTGAGACCCTTCCCCCCTGGCGGGTTCGGCCGGTTTGGTGGTTCTCCCAGATTGGGAGGAATCGAGGTTTTAGGGTTGGAAGAGGAATGGAGATCTGGCGTGGTTTGTATCATGTATGGGTTAATTTAGGATAAATAAATAAAATAAATAAAAGCTAATTAATATCCCCGTCGTGTTTAATTCGCATATCATCGCAACAGTAAGATCACTTCATCCGTAATTGTTAATGGTCACATATCTAATTTGTTTAACATTCCTGCCGGTTGCCGGCAGGGGGATCCTATGTCCCACTATATCTTTGTTTTGTGTGTTGAAATCTTGAGTTCGATGATCCGATGTTATGAGTCAATTAAAGGTATTGTAACATATAATATGTATGTTAAGCTCTCCCAATATGCCGATGACACAACCTTAATTCTCGATGGAACTTCTGAATCACTAGAACATGCGATGAAAATATTGAATGATTTTAAAGATAATTATGTCCGGTCCTAAAATCAAAGTAAAAAAGACCTTTGCAACTTGGATAGGCTCAAATATTACAGCACAAAAAAAGAGTCAATATGCAAGAATTTGAAACTAAATTGGCGTTTTGATGGTGTCGTAAACATGTTGGGAGTTACTTTTAGTACAAACCTGTCTGATATGGTGGATGTTAATTTTAACAAAGCATTGACATCAATGAGAAATCAAATTTCGATGTGGTTAAAACGTAATATTACTGTGCTTGGTCGTGTAGTCGTAGTGAAATCATCCGTTCTTGCAAAGCTCAATTTTATTGGTCAAATTGCCCAATCCAAATTTTGATTATTTATGATAATTTTACTAACTTATTTGGCAAGACAAACCAGACAAAATTAAAAGGGAACAAATGACGCAATCTTTTGCAAATGGTGGTATTAAAATGCTTAATGTTGAAAAGCATTTAAATGCTTGAATTGGAAACAAATGTTTTACTACACAACCAACATAACTCGGTAAAGATGTTAGGTTTAACAGATAGGTGTAAATGGCAAAGTGAGTTAATGTGCAGTTTTACGGAAACAGAATGGAAAGATATTTGTAGTCTCAATTTCAAATTTACGAATGATGTAAAATTAAGATGGTTTCAGTACAGAATAATAAACAGATTTCTCGGAACAATGAAATGTTGCTTAAAATGAATAAACTGCAAAATGATCTATGTACATTTTGTAATCAGATTGATTTATTGGAAAGGTGTATCATGATCAATTGGTCAGATATTGATTATTGGAAATAGATTAATCAAACCAATTTCATTGTCAAACTCAGATTGATTTATTGGAAAGGTGTATCCTGATCAATTGATCAGATATTGATGATTGGAAATTGAATAATCAAAATTTTTGTTGTCAACTTTCATAAATTTTTGAAGTAGTACCGATGATCGATTCAAATTGATCAATTAAGATTGATTTATTTATTAGAAATGTGTGTCCCGATAAATTGGGTCAGATATTTATTACCGGGTATTGAAAATTGATTAATCAAAATTGTCATTGTTAACTTTGAAACTTTCATTGAATTTTTAAAGTAGCTGTTGCTGCTTGATTCAAATTGATGAATCAGATTATTGGAAAAGGGTATTTGATCAATGGGTCAGATCTTGATTGGCGGTATTGGAAATTAATCAATGCTTGTCGTCAAACTTCCATTAAATTTTTAAATGGTACTGCAGATCGATTCAAATTGCTTGATCAGATTGATGAAAACAGTGCCGGCGACAAGTGGATGCATTACCCCCGGGCACAGGGTCCTAGGGGGCCCGTAAAAAGTATAGAAAACACACTTTACTATGTGTCCGTAAAAGCAAAGAAAAGGGACCTCATGGGTCCGTAAAGTAATGAAAAGATACATTGTAATTAAGGCATCGTTTCTTTGCTTTACCTTTTTCTTTACTTTACGGGCCCTCCGAGGTCTCTTTTTTTCTTTTTACGGGTCCATTAAGGTATCTTTCTTTGCTTATTAAGCTTTTTTACATGCTCACTAAGGTCTCCTTTCTTCCTTTTACGTGCCCATGGTATCTTTTCTTTGTTTTTTTTACGGGCCAACTATGGTCTCTTGTATTTGCATTTACGTGTCCATTATAAGGTCTGTTTTCTTTGCTTTTTTAAGTGGCCCATAAAAAGCAAACAAAAGTAGCGGGCCCGTAAAAAACAAAGAAAAGAGACGTGCATTAACAATACAAGATAGCCTCACTTTCTAATAAATATTTCACTTGAATTATGTTAATGTGTGCTTTTGCCACAATTATTATCCTCGATATAATGAAGACTTCGAGAAATCAGGGGAGTGCAGCTTAATCGTGGGAACACAAATTGCAAAATTTCACGCGCTTCGCGCGCATTGTGCCCTTCGATGTTCATTACTTGATAATTTAGCTTAAAATTGGCAATTCCGCGGAAATTGTTCCAATAAGTTCAATTTGAGAGCAAAAGTCGCTAATTTCGAATTGCAAAATTCTCGCGCATCTGTCCAATTCAACCGTTCATACTTGATTATTTTAGCTTCAAATTAGCATTGAAATTAGCAAAATTTCTGTACTTTGCGCGAAAGTTGTTCAGAGAAATTTTATCTGTGAGAAAAATGCCACATTCAAATTGCAAATTTGTTCGCGCTTCGCGCGCATTTGTCTTCTTCAATCATGAATGTTCATATTTGATTATTGGCAGCTAAATACCCTTCTTTCACTCCGCTGAAACATGTGTTCAAGGATTCTAAAATTTTCAGAGTATGTAGTATGAACATTCCGAAGGGTCAATACTCCAAAGGCTCGTTACTCGAAAGGGTCATTACTCCGGCATTTGGAGTAAAGAACCTTGATGTAACTTCAGAATATTTACCCTTTGAAATAATGAAATTTGTTGTAAATTCAGATTAATGACCCTTCATACAATGTAGTAATGAGCATTCGGAGTAATAAATGGTCCTTCGGTATGTGTAATGGGGGTTGTGCGTGTATGCGGAAGAGTAGTGTCCCTGGGTAGGGGCGTACCGGTTAAAAACAAGTTGGGATCAACAATTTCACGATTTCATTTGGCAAAAATCCCCATTTATACTTAAGCAGTGCCCCCCTCCTCCCATAACAATCTTCTAGGTACACACCCAGTGTTTACGACTCGTAATTTTTGTACGTCAATAAATGTCACGATCCTCACATGTTTGGGAACCCCCTCCAAAAGCAATTGACAGGCCCAATATCAATGACATGCTGCCCAGATCCAGTCCGAGTAAACGCCGAACACATAGTCCTACCGACCGACATTCATTGAAAGTTGAGTCTCCCTTTCCTGCCCTGGCCCTGTTGGCCCAAGACAATTTCAAACTGACTAAAAAAGACGGCTCACTGAGATGAGTGATACATATCAATAATGTTCGATGCCGTTGTAATTTGCCACAGCACACAGCGTCACCATCCCTATATCTTCGTGCCAGAAATCGCCATGATAGTAGGGCGAACCACTAGCTATTCAACAGCACGGTATGGCGATTTTGTTCCGCCATGGTTGAATAGTTTCGAGATAAAAGGCCGAGCACTCCAGGCAACACACCACCTGTACCTGTACGAACACAACCTGTACGATAGATACATAACTTTTCTTTTCTACTACACATATGCATGCTCTGCTGCGATCTGCGTATGCTCATTACTTTTTAACGTTTCTAACTCAAGCTAATTTAATTTGTTGCCAGTTTATGTTTTCAAGACGCAAGCAAGGAATTCAATACGCAGAGTAAAGGTTATCAGATTATTTCAACACATATATTCACGTGCAAGGCTTTCAAAAGTCTTGTTCAAAGAGCAAATATAACGAAATATATTCTAGGATTTGAGATTTTATCATATAATAGTAAACACAACAGCTAGGAGCGTGGTTGCGTCACACAATTCATATCAATCCAATTATATGTACTTCAGAAATGCGAGTCGATTCGGACTATTCATTGAGTTATTAATTCTAGAGAGACTGTGTAAATACAAACTTTATTGTCCGACATTCAACAATAGAATAATCAATCTTGCATGGATATTTTGAAGGACAACTCAAACAGCTAAATTAATAACATGATCGCTAAGATAAGCGGACTTATTTTGTGACCCTCGGCAGCTGGCGGAGCATTATAGACCGGTTCGTTTCAGTTCCGGACTGCTAGATATGTTGGCGATATTCTTGCTACCCGTACCCCTCTTTTTCATTTTTATAGTAGGATATGAACTTGGAGGTGAACTATATTGACATCAAAATGATTACTCCTTTTCACAAAAGAACCCGTAAATACACCATCGGTTCGCTTCATAAACCCCTCGCATAATCAGCTGTCAAATATGCACTTGAAACCCGGAAGTGGGTGAAATTGGTATGACTGCTTCCCTGCTACTATCCCATGCTAACAATGCATTTCGTGTCGAAAGCCCATGCGATCTCAAAAACGACAATAACCCCCGCAATAACCAGTAGCGTAGCCAGGAATTTAATGTGAGGGGCAGGACCACATTTTCGTCCTCATTTGTCATTTTTTTTGTCCCATACTTAGTCTTCTGAATGACACTTTACTTTTTGCTGTTCCCCTGTTATCCCTGAATAATTTCTGCACCCTGGCTACCCCCGTATACGTCCCTCTTGACTCCCCTAGTTATGGCTCTGGTCATGCGTTATTTGTTTTGTGTTTCTGATCCTCTCAATATTTTGGCCGTAAAACTATCTTTCAATGATTTAGATTTTCACTGCTTTCACTGGACGGGGCTCAAAATCCAGTGAAGAGGCGCTGAATCCAACACGGGGCACAAAGTTCTTCTTAGACTTCTCCGTAGTCCACTTGCCCATTATGCATACTCCGGCATTTAAGCTTAAAACTCTGATTTAATTAATTTGTGCACAACTGATAGATTTTCACATCTGATCTTTTCAGCCACCGTCCTCCCTCTGTTTGTTAGCTTCCCAAGTGGACTACTGACTTTTGATTGCGGTTTACATGCTTAACACGACTGTCTATGGATGAGATTGACGGATTTCTGGCCTACTAAAATTGCCCATGATGTAACGCATCTTTAAATGGATCTGGCTTATGGTTGGTCGCTCAGATCTCGCTATGGATCCTCCTGGCACGTGCCATTACCATTAAAGTCATAATGTAAGATCTTATAATATGAATTTGGTTAATTTTTTTCAAACCTGATTTTTTGGCATATTTGTAATGTTTACACATGTAACAACTTGCACCTAAATGGAATCAGCCAAATTTGTTGTGTTTGTAGGTAAACAGAGCAAAGTTCGACATAAAGTCATAATTTTAAGAATTATGACTTTATGTCCTCCCATAGAACTGCGTGTTAAACGGCCAAAATAACAAGCAGTGTTTACCTCGTTATTTCAGCTCAAAATGGACAGAAACCATTCCCGATAATTATTACTAGTGTTATTTCAGCATTTTGAGTATATAATAACAAATTTAAAATTGGAAGGAAATCGTACATTAAGCCTTTAACTACATCGTACACAACAATCTGTGATATTTGTGGCGCTTTGTGCAGGGCGAAAGTTAAACTCTCACTTGGTGCATGGACGTACGTTTAGTGTGTTTTGTACTTCCATGCTTTGTGCTTGCGGTTAAATTGGATTGATAAGTATGACTGACAGTGTGTGTTAAGGATAAAGTCCCAGATCAAAGTCCTGTTAAAATGCAAAGTACGTAGTTGATTTTTAACTCGGGCTTTCGAGATTAATAAACTGGTAGATCCTAAAATCAGAATTGTTCAGTATTGAAGTGCCATTAGAATTATGCCATTATAATAATGTTGCATTCAATAATAAAAGCCTACGTATATTTCATATCAATTTGTAAGTGCTTTTTAGCAAAGTCACGGTTCATTGAATTTACAACCGTATGACAAAACTGGCGAAAATAGTAACTTTTGCACAATATTTGCAATTTAAAGAGAATTGGCCATTGTTCATTCTAGTGACGCTAGTATATGGTCAATATAAGTGTGCTTTTTCATTTAATGACAAAAAATTTGAAAAAATATTTTAAGATATAGTTACAGCTCAGAAAGCTAACCCTGAATGTGCTGCAGTCAGAGGTTATTGTTCAAATGGTTGGCCTGCATACATGCCCCATGCTCCTCTCCTCTGACAATGGTGGGAGAATAGAGCACACTTAGCAGTCTTAAATGATCTCCTTCTGTATGATAATGGCATTGTTGTGCCTTCTTCCATAAGACTTGACATCTTAAACTGCATCCATCAAGGTCATCTTGGAGTCAGTGAATGTCGTGTTACTATTGAATTGAAGAAATGGTTCGTAAGTGTGCCACATGCGCAATTCACAGACCTGAGACAAAGAAACCTCTACTGCCTTCTTCTCTACCTGAACGCCCATGGCAGAGACTAGGTAGTGATCTCTCCCAATTTCAGGGTAAAACATAATTGATTGTGGTAGACTATTATTCTAGGTGGGTTGAGATAAAGAAACTCAGTGTTCAGACCTCGGAGGGTGTCATAATAACCCTCAAACAACTGATTTCACAGCATGGCATTCCGGAAATTATAATGTCAGACAATAGACCGCTGTACAGCGCGTCCCAATTCAAAGAGTTCGCACCTGCGTAAGGGTTTACACACATAACCAGCTCTCCAAATTTCCCTCAAGTTGTGTTAAAGTTGTTTGAAAACTTTTTCAATTTGCATGTTTTCCCAGATTAAGGGAAGGGGTATGAACGTTTGGACAGTATTTATTGTGGGACATTAGAGCACATTAGACATATCGAATGGTATTCTGAATACGAAGAATGTCCTTCTGATATCAAATAATTTTGATTTTTTGAAATTCGCAATGTAATACACATTTTATGGCAAATAATTAAAAATTGATATTTTTGATATTTAACAGTACTCGAAGTAAATTTTATAAATCTGATCATTTACACTTAAAGTGTATGTAGGTGGGATGAAAAGCCGACGATCAATTGCAAATTTTGACCTTTCGTATTGAAGATATGGATTTTTTCCCAAAACACCAAAAAAATTAGGTCTTTTGGGAAAAATCCATATCTTCAATATGAAAGGTCAAAATGTTCAATTGATCGTCGGCTTTTCCTCCCAGATAAAATTTGTATTATATCGTGAATTTCAAAAAATGAAAAGTATTTGAAAGACATTCTTCGTATTGAGAATGCAATTCGATATGTCTGATGTGCTCTCATGTCCCACAAAAAATACTGTCAAAACGCTCAAAACGCTCATTCCAGATCCCTTAAGGTGCCAAAACATTTTTAAAAAAACTTGTCAGCATAAATCAGTCATTTAGAGAATATTTAGGACAAATACATGTACACCACAACATATTTGGTGCCAACATTAACAGACAGACACACATTTTGAACGATTCAATAAATGCACCCGAAAGCATTACATACACAGACTTGGTCAGTCTGAACAAAACCAGCAAGCAAGAAGATAACAAGATGGACAATGGACATGCATCTTCTTTAGTAAAACACTATAGACTGGACAAAAGATTTATTCACGTGTGCTGGCCACACTTGTTTGTTGATTTGAAAGTTGAAAGTTTCTAGTTTTCAAGTTCAAGTGTTAACTTAAATTCCACAATGTTAACGAAAATTTGTTTGCAAAATTTGAACCTGGTGGGAGAGAAGGAATACATTGAAAGAAACTTGGGTACACTCCCCACATAATTTGTGCCTAAAAAGAGTTCTTGTTAAAAGTTGAACAAAAACAAAAAAAAATGCCTTAAAAAGACAGTACAGTGCACAGGACACTTAAATTGAAAGAAACTCACAGTGAGTCACATTTCTCGCACAATATAATTTAATGATTCTTCATGAGAACTGGACTCATTACAAAGTCTAAATTGACATGAGATAACACTTCTTAAAGCGCAGGTTATCTTAAAGGGGAGGTGTAGTAATAGGGCCCCCACTACAACACTTAGTTACCCGGTCAAAGGTCGTCATTACTCGTTACCAAGCAGGCGGACATATTTGGGCTACTGAAAAAATCACATTGACATGAATTCTACACCGCTTGTGTCTGTCGCCTTTTATCAATATTCCTATAGTTCCTTTATCTTTTGCTTTAGCTCTCAACTTCGTTGGTGATTTGATATTTGGCCCATCATGACGGTTATCATTACTTCTATCCGATTCGTCTATGCCTGCCGAATTTTTAGCAGTCGAGTTTTTTTCGAGTCTCGACAAAACAACGAAAGCAATTTCTTTGACCTGGGCATGCGTATATCGCGTATTTCGAAATTAAATCCAGTTCTAAATTTAATTTAGAGAAGTCATCGTTTGTGAATACAGGCCTTTGTGATTTTAATATTTCTGGGTTGGCCACTTTACCGACGTTACTTACACCCTCCAGCCCCCCCCCCCCAGTGGCGTAGATTTCTTTTTTGACATGGGGGATGTGGTTCGAAAAAATGTCTTGAAGTATAGTGATTTCAGCACCTTTTGGCGACAGAATAAGTTTATGGTACAAAAGCGCGCGAAGCGAGCGAAAATTTTGCCATATTGAAGCTAAACAGATGAAATATGGTGCAAAATTGGTATAAATACGCGCGAAGCGCGAACACATTTGCACCTTGGGGGCTAAAATGGCCAAATGTGAGGTTAATTTGGTCAGAAACCAACATACAGGCGTCAACATGGCGGGGGGGGGTGATTGTATGGATCACCCCCCCCCCAGTAATTTTATTTAATGCTTTGTATATACGTAGCAAGTCTGTTCAGATACCATGAACATGGGTGATTTAAAAGAAAAAAAGGTCTTTGGCCTCGACACGGTTGTTTGATGGCATGTAAAACCAAGTAATTCTTAAGAAAAGTTGAACAATGATGGTGCTATTGAACTTAAATCTTGTTTGCATTTTACAAGGGGTAGACACTTGTGTAATGATAATAGAACATCAGCAAACAGACTACAAATGACGAGGGAATTTGCAAAAAACTTTTTATTATTAAATGATTAGGTATAACTAATATTATTTGGCTAATTTAAATTTAAAATACGTATAAATAGTGCCATCAATTTGAACATAAAATGTACAGTTTATAGAACAAGAATTACCACAAAAACAGAAAGAGATGAATAATTTGATATAGAAACGAAAATCTATGTTAAAAATTGCTACAAAATATTTGTGTATATGCAGTTTATTAGTGTAATCATTGGTATCATTCAGGTCTTGAACATTGTATAATATTTTGTTAGAGAATTAATAAATGATCACATCAAACAAACCGGCGTGATGGATATCCAACAAATAAAACCATTAGGAGCCTATGATCGTCATTATTCTTGAAATTATTAGCCGATTCTTCTAACTACTAGTCATACGGCTTACCATAATAATTGATTTTTTTTTTTTTTTAGTTTTAGCTACAAAATACATCAAAAACAATTATTCGTTAAATCTGAGAAAGGTTTTTTTATTTTATTATTCGTTACTTTGTGTCATGTTATGTTGGTGCACGATTTCTAGTTGCCATTGTCTGAACCAGCGCTACTCAAATAGGTCACCACAGGTCGGTTTCTGCTTAGGTTGTGAATCCTGTTTGGATATCGCTGCATTACATGTTATATCCCATTTCCGCGCTGCAGTCATCCATGTGAAAATGGCGACGACCAGGAAGTATTTCAGCTTTCTATATCTATTATACATTTATGTCGTAGAAATCTCAGGTAGGATTCTATATATATATATAATATCGTATAGATATCATGTACATACTTATTTTAATATCACTTGTAAATGAACGTGAAATAAATAAATCTGATTTGAATTGGATTTCGGTACAATATTGACGTACAAACTGTCCGCAAATGTAATATAATAAATTTATACAACGTAATGTAAGAAATTGGTTTTATTATAGGCGCGCAGGAGCGATTCAGTACTCTAGCGGTTAACTTGGATGTCCGGAGAGGGTCCGGGAGAGGGAACATTTTCAAAAGAATCGAGATGCATATGCCCTCCTCAGTGCCCCTCGTGCAGAGACTTATGATAAGTGTGAGAGTACGGTGGCTGATGGTTAAATACCACTAATTATGTATTACACGGGTTTCAATGGGAAAATGCCTAATTTCGGGTGGAATTTTCTCATATTCAGAACTCTCACAGTTCAATGCCACCAATATCAGGTGAAACTATATGATTTAGATGCCAAATGATCAAAAATTCAACACAGGTTGACCTGAGACTTTTCTTGTTTTAACGCACTGAACCGTAAACACCTTAAAATGACAGTGCGCCCTCGAAGCTGAAAGTTAAAATATGATAGGGCGACTATTTACTAAAAGCCGAAGCCGTGCGTATGAATTTTGGTACTATTACATCAAAAATGGCATATAATGAGAGAAAATGTACCATTTTGAAGCATCAAACTCTAAAAAGTACTTTTTTGGCTATATAACTTGATCAATTTCAGCGATTTAAATGCAGTATTTTCGAATGCCATGAAAACAAATAGTTCCTCATCGTATTTCAATGTACGGCCCAGGCCTATTAGTGGTCTTTAACCTGATACGACCCAGTGGCGTAGCTGGGACTTTTTCTTGGGGGCAAGCCTGTATGGGCGGGGGCCCAAATCCACCAAACAAAAATGGGGGTAGCTGCAGGTGGTGCGACGCACCCCCATCGAAAAGAAAGTGTACTTTCAGAGTATAAATATAAAAGAAAAATTAAAAACAAAGGAAATAAGTTTAAATTTTGCGATACAGTGGCCCAAGTGCGAAGCGCGCAAAATTTTGCAATTTTACCATATTTCAGTCCAAAACGTGTTTTTTTTTTTTTTTTGGAACATACATTAGGCAAGCTTGGGCCCGGAACTATGTGGTCTAATGTAAATCCGGCCCTAAGTTTGAAAAAGCTCAATGGTAAATGACTATAAATCGGGCAATTTTATGTCAATACTGACAACTTTTGGTTGGGACATGCAATACAAGAAACATGTTGTATACAGCCTTCTTGACCACCTTTTTCGACTCTTCTTTTTGGGTTGGCCCTGTTATTGTTACTCTCTAGCATTAGTATTAATTTTGCTTGAATTACCTGCTTGATTTTAGGTCAATGTGACGTCAAAACAGTTCAACTAACTTCTGTCACATATTCAACGTATCAAGTGTCATGGGAATGTTACGATCCTGACAAACCCAGTACATTTCGGGTTGTCTACATGTTGACAAACAAAGATGGATGTAATGCTCCCGACCCATTGAACATGCAGCAACAGTCTACTAACTGGGGCCAATGGAACCTCGAAGATACGACATATCAGAATTATTACTCATACTGGGTAGAGGTAACTGGACTTTATCCATACTCCACCTACGATTACTTTGTTCAATCTAGAGCTATGGATAGCTCTAATAACTACAGATATTTCGAAACCGCGCAAGTTTCCTTTACAACAAATGAAATAGGTAAGGATGTACATTGTATTTTTTTATCTATTTATTACTGCTTATTTTAAGTAATATTTGAGACCAATCAAAATGTGAGCATTTGTTACATTTTAATCCATGTGAAGCCACGAAAGAATACTTCGCTGTGTTTTTCAGATTTGAGGACTTTTGATATCGAAAGCATTTCTGGTAGAACTAGCCCCGTTAAAACGAGCTGCCGCAAATCGGCCAGCGAGCGTCAGAAGAGGTCATTTTCATATCGTGGTAAATAATAATCACACTGATAATCTGCCACCCCGCCCCCAATAAATTGAATACATTATTTTGTCAATCAATAATCAATCAATCGATCGATCGATCAATGTTTTATCGACCATCACCATCACTACATAATTTAAAAGTATCATGTCGCCGGTGAAGTGTTGATTTTTACTTCCAACATGTCCAATGATCATCAGGATCGTTCATAAATCACTGGTAAGCAAATGTTCTCAACATAGATGCAAATAGTAAATTAAGAACTCACTTGAAATATTTCGATTCCGATCAGGAATCTTGTTCACTCTGGTGTTGTGAGTGGTAGTGTTTCTAGATGTTATCGGCAAACTTTGTGACGGATTTTGATGACGTCACATGGGCTGCTTGCCGATTAATGATCGGATCGTAGATTCGATCAAGTCTGTACGCCCCCTCGTCCTTGTTCATGGTGGTGTTGCCTCTACTCCTAATCCAGATGGTCTCTTTGAGCCAACGCGTTGTTTTGTTAGCCTCTTGGTCGATGACTTTGGCCTCCTCCCACCCAATCACGTGATTATTTGTTGCAATGTGCTCTGCTATGGCCGACATTTATGTTTCTGTAGTTGATGCTTTCCTCTGCGCTCTTGTGAACGTTTTATAGGTTTTAGGGCAGCTCTTGCAAGAGATTTCATATACTGCTTAGGCTGTTTGGAGGGGTCTCGCTTGTCCTTCGGGTGTACAAGGGCTTTTCGGATGGTGGAATGTGGTTTTAAACCGTACTTTTTGAAAATTCTGGACACGCGTTCCGATAAGCCTTCCACGTACGGTAGCACTACAAGGCCTTTGCTCTTTTCTTAACAGTCGCTAGGTTTGGAATTCTTAGGTTTCGGAAGATCTTTTTCCTCAAAGGCCTTGTACGCTCTTGTACACCCGAAGGACATGCGAGACCCCCTCCAAACAGCCGAAGCAGTATATGAAATCCCTTGCAAGAGCTGCCCTAAAATCTGTATAGGGGAAACAGGTCGTTACTGTCCACTAGGCTAAAAGAACACAAGACTGAATCAGAAAAAGCAGGTGAGAAAACGTTCACAAGAGCGCAGAGGAAAGCATCAATTACAGAAACATACAAGTCGGCCATAGCAGAGCACATTGCAACAAATAATCACGTGATTGGGTGGGAGGAGGCCAAAGTCATCGACCAAGAGGCTAACAAAACAACCCGTTGGCTCAAAGAGGCCATCTGTATTAGGAGTAGAGGCAACACCACCATGAACAAGGACGAGGGGCGTACAAACCTGATAGGATCTACGATCAGATCATTAATCGGCAAGCAGCCCATGTGATGTCATCAAAATCCGTCACTAAGTTTGCCGGTAACATGATCTAGAAACACCACCACTCACCACACCAGAGTGAACAAGATTCCTGATAGGAATCGAAATATATTTAGTGAGTACCCAATTTACTATTTGGATCTGTGTTGAGAATATTTGATTACCAGGCATATTAAGGATACCGTTCAGAGCCGGATTTACCATTGGGCCAGCCCCAAAATTTGGGGGCCCCCAAAATTACCCTGTGCATGTTCCTTATAACACCAAATACTATACTTTGGACCAAAAATACGGTAAAATTGCACAATTTTGCGCGGTTCGAGCGTACTGGGCCATTACATAGCAAAATTCACCTTAATTTTGGCCTAAAATTGCTGAAATTGAAATTTTGTCCGCACTTCGCGCGCAAGTGACCTAGTAAAAGCGGAACAAAATATGCGCGTCTCCCTATGCTTCCGCCGCCACTGTCTATCTTATAGTAGGCCCCTATTTATAAACCAAAACTTAGACACTTGAATGTACGTGCCATCCTCACGGTGCGGTGAGTTTGGGGCCTCCAAATTTGGCCTGGCCTAAGGCCCCCCAAAAAGTAATTAATCCGGCCCTGTCGGTATTTATATGTATGCATGCCTATCATTTTAGCTTCTCTGTTTTATATCACAGCTCCAAGTTTTGTACCCACTAATGTACAGCACGTAAGTTCTCAAGCAAACTCTCTGACGTTTACTTACAACACAATACTTTGTGGAAGCAGAAATGGTAATACTATCTATCAATATTATATTACGGACAATACAAATGATGTGATACAAGGTGCAACGATTAGCCAGTCCAGTACCAATGACGTTGTCACAGTTACAATTAACAATTTACAGTGCAGAACAAGTTATCGCTTCAGAGTAAGGGGGGCTAATGATGGTGGTCAGCTACCCGGTCCTTATACCACGACGGTAGACAGAAGCACTTCATATGGTGAGATATACAGGGTGTCCCAGAAAAAAATACCGAGTAAATAAAATTGAACGTAAGTCGAGAAAATAGACATCGGAATCCAAAACTTTAAAATGTGTCGCATAGCCTATTCTATTGTACATCACATACAAAAAATTTATTTGATTCGGTTGACTCATTTCGAAGAAATTACCGATTACAGAATGCGCACATCAAAGCAGTTCATTCCAAGTTTGACCATGGTTTGACCAACAGGCGCTCTTTTCATACTCGCTTACCGCTTCCTAAAGTTTGTGTATCTCATTAAATTTAGTCCACATTATCTATTTTATAATTCGACGGTGATATGTTATTCATGCTTTCAGTGAAGATGAATGAATAACAGTTTGTCCGAGAAAACTTCTGCAATTAGAAGCTTTCCAACAAATTTTAGGTTGTACAAATATGTTATATTTGAACTTTTCAAAGAACATTTGAGCCAAGAATGACAATGATCAAAATATGGCAGTTAACCACTAGTGCGGATTATGTTCATCTTTCTTTCAAACTTGGAATGAAGTGAATTGACACATGCGTTATGTAATTGCTCATTTCTTCGCAATCAGTCAACCGATTTAAAATTTAGCGTATAAGATACAGAATAACATGGGCTACATGCTGATGTTTAGATTTTTAGAATTTGATGTATATTTCTCGACTTACGGCCAAATTCATTCGCCCGGTAATTTTTTTCTGGGACACCCTGTATTGCAATAACACGCTAAATTTATTTTGCATAAGGTTGGTCTTAACCCTGGAATTATGGAAACTTTCGGGCCTCATAATTGCTAAATTGTTGGTCTAAAGTATATAAAAGTATACATATTTAGAATAGCAAAGACATGATAAATTCATCTGTAAGGTCAAATTTGGGCCAAAATGCTCATTTTTGGCCCAAAATCCCAAAAAACGGTTTTTGGCCCACTTCTTTTCGTTAAACGTAACCAAACAATTCTTGGGCCAAACATTTTTTTATTAATTTTTAAAAACAAGATCAAAATATCTAGGAGCCGTTTTAATTTTTCTTTGAGTTTTGACCAACTTTGAAGATTTGCACCAAAAATGGGCAAAAAATGCTTAATTTTCAAAAAAAATCATAAAAAAGCCAGATTTTCGCCCAAGTTTCAAATATTTTTCGTGAAGTTGGTTTAAATTCAGACAAATGAAAAAACGGCTCCTCGATATTTCGATCTAGTTTTTATAAATTAATTTAAAAAACGTGTTTTTTTTAAATTTAGGGCCAAAAATGAGCATTTCGGCCCAAATTTGACCTCATAGATAAATTTATCAAGTCTTTGCCATTTTAAATAATATTATGTATACGTTTATATACTTTAGACCAACAATTTAGCAGTTATGAGGCCCAAAAGTTTCCATAATTCCAGGGTTAAGACCAACCATTTAATGCATGCAGCTTAATTTTTCCATCAGTATTAAATATTATTCCAACTTTAAAGTAGGCAAAAACATAATTTGAGAAGGTCTATAAAGTATAATATTATATGTTTCTGTATGCCATCTTTTATACTTGCCGTATGAATTCCGGGGGTATCATGATGTTTTCTTTTTATAGATGTTCAGATGTTATCCGGGTGTTTTGATTTAACAAGATATGTATCTGCAGGACAGACTTATCAACTAGAGTCGTATCCAAACTATCCACACACACCAACGATTACAAATGGCATAGGTCCATACGAATACATTTACAATCCACCACTAAATGAGTTTTACGCTGTTGGAACACGTCAGGTAACAATAACAGCTATCGATACGATGAGTTGTGTAGGAGGCTCCTGTCCAATTACGATTTCTATTAATGAAGCAACCGGTAAGTTTACATAACACATTCGAATTATAGTGTTCACTGTATTTTTTCATCAAATTGTTGATAGTAATCTGACTTACTTGACTTGACTTAACTGCACAGGATGTTGTGTTCATTTGCCCCCTGCCGATTAAGCCTCCTCCATTTCGTTCTGTCTGTTGCTTGTGTCTTTGCTTCATGTGGGGTCATTCCCAGGTCCCTCTGAATTTGGTCCTTCCATCTGGTTGTTGGTGGACGACCTGGTGGTCTTTTCTTGCTGAAGTCATTAATGTAGGCTTGGTGGGGAAGCCGATGTTGAGGCATCCTGAAGATATGCCCAAACGTCTCCGGCAGATAACATCGTTGTGATGTTGAGACTCTGTATGATGGAATTGTTGCAGATTTTGTCAAGTAAAAAACTCCAAGCATTGCCCTAAGGCATCGCATTTCAAAAACATCCAGTCTGTGCCGATAGGATTCACTTAACGCCCAGGATTCTGACCCATAGGTGGCAATAGGGAGGATGAACGACTGGTAGATCCTTACTTTCAGCGATCGGTGATGTCATGGTTAGACCAGGTGGTATTTTTCAATCTACCAAATGCCCAGGCTGCCAACTTTGTGCAACGTTTAATACCCTCTTCTATGGATGGCGGATACCTTCTTAATACGCCTAAGATAACACGCCTAACCTTAGACGTCTAAGATGCAATCTTAGACGTCTAAGAAGTGTTCCGCCATGATGGTGGATACCTTCAAAATACGCCTAAGATAATACGCCTAACCTTAGACGTCTAAGATGCAATCTTAGGCGTCTAAGAATTTCGCGGTAGACTTAAATCAACGAATCACATGACCAGAAATCCCAAACAGCCAATCATCTTAAGCGTATTCAATTATAATTATTATTGACCAATGAAATCTTAGACGCCTAAGATTTTACACGCCTAAGATTTCTTACACGTCTAAGATTGATATTTTAGTGATGGACGGTATCACCAATGTGATGGCACGCCTAGCTCGCAAAGCACCCTAGAAGACTAGCTCGTATTACAGATACCATGCGCAGTGAATGATCATAAAGTACGGCGGGATAATTAGTTCAGTTCAGTTTATGTACAGGCTTTATCAAAATGATTAGTACCCATCAGTTTTGATGGGTATTTAAAGGCCTGCTTCTTTGAAATGCAACATAGGGTCTTCTTAAAATGGCCATAGTTTATAGTTATATGACTGTTTATGACATTATTCAACAAATTATGTGAATCCTAGGTTGCATTTTGATATGGTATTCATGTCTATATCACTGGTAACTGATGGGTACCAATCATTTTGATACAGCCTCTATAGGCCTAAGTTTCGAATATTTTATTCACTGTTATCAGGGAAGTGCCATTAAAATCCGACAGAATTATGGCAAATCGCCGCCCCATTTTGTATCAGATAGTATTAGGTTGACCAAATAACACGACCGCCAACCATGCCAACACAACCTGTAACATCATTTGCAGGGTCGGACCAACAACAACAGGCGCTATGATCGAATTTGCGATCACTAGTCACGGTCAAATAGGTCAAACGGTCAATCTCGGACGTCTAAGAAAAATCTTAGGCGTGTAAAATCTTAGGCGTCTAAGATTTCATTGGTTAATAATTGAATACGCCTAAGATGATTGGTTTTGGTCTTGATTTGGTCCTGACATCCTTGGCCTGTGCGAAACACACCTGACAGAATCCGAGACACTCATCAACAAAGATGAATACACCATCCTTCTAACAGGTAGGAAAGATGGCATTGGAAGAGAAGGTGTTGGGCTTCTAATATCACAGCCACTTCTTGAATGCCTTGTCAGCTATGAATCTGTCTCTTCTAGAATCCTAACAGCAAAGTTCAAAATGAAGGACGGAATACTCAACATCATTAATGTTTACGCCCCCACCACTGCACACAGTGATGCAGAGAGTAATGAATTTTATGATGGGCTACACCTTCAGAAAGTCAATAAGAAGGAGAAACTTATCTTGATGGGGGATTTCAACGCCAAAATAGGCTCTGACAGTAAAGCTTGGACCCCCGCAATGGGCAAGTATGGTATTGGTAAGATCAACAGCAGAGGGGAGAAACTGTTGGAATTCTACATGCTCCACAAGTTGACAGTCTGTAACACCCGCTTCCAGCATAAAGCCTGTAGAAAGGTAACATGGACTTCACCTTGTGGGAAATACAAAATATGATTGACTTCGTCATAACTCAACAGGAGAACCTAAGTAGCATCCAGAATTGCCGATCATACTGCTCAGCTGATGTGGGCTCAGATCACAATCTAGTGATCGCTAAAGTGGTGTCAGCACCAGTCAGAACCAAACGCCTGAAAACAACTCCAAAAAGCTATGACGTCAGTAGATTTACCAACCCCCTGATTGCAGAAGAGTTCAGAGCCAAGATTGGTGGTACTTTTGAAACCCTGCTTCAACTGGAGGATACTGATGTAGAAGACCTGTGGGCTAAGTTCAGAGACACCACAAACAAAATTACTGAAGAATCAGTTGGTATTAGGAGGGCTCGCCAAGTGAAGGGATTGCCTGAAGAAGTCAGGAAAATGTGCCACTTGAGTTAAACAACCCATCAGCTCCAAACAAGAAGTGCTATCGGAAGCTGAACAAAGGGGTCAAATATCAAGTGAAGCAGTGGAAAAGAAAACTTCTTGAAAAAGACGTTCAAGAAATGGAAGAAGCCCATGCAAAGAACATAAGCCATGATCTCTTCAAGAAAATCACAAAGCTAGCAGGTGATAAAAACAAAGTTCAAACTGCAGCCAAAGACAAACACGGTTCACTGAAAACAGCCCCAGAGGAAGTAATGAAATGCTGGGAGGAAAACTTCAGTAAACATCTGAATACAGAATCCCCCAGGGACTGTAATATACTTAACTCCATCCCGGAGCCTGTTAACACTGCTACAGCAAGTTTGCCCTTTTCAATATAGTTTATGTATTTTACTTAACACACAGAAACCATACTCATCCAACAGTGACTTTGGTCCCAGGTTGATTTTCACACCTCTTCATACCTTGTTGCACAAAGTCCCATCGTTTTGATCACTTTGTTGCATAAGACCCTATCATCTTTGATCACCTTGTTGAATAAGGTTTCATCATCTTGTTTTATGTGTGGAGATAAACTGACATTTGAACAATGGTATTATATCATGTCTTGCTGGTCATCTTATTGGCCATCAATAATGGACCAAATTGCCAATGTCTCCTATACACTAGCTTAGACTGGAATTCTGTAGGCCTACATGTACAACATGGAAATCAACTGCAGACACTTAAGTATCTTGGTGCCCGCATTCCTTACAGCAGTAACACATCTGCGTCTTTTCAACTTGACATCCTGATATTCGGGGACATTAACCCAAACCCAGGCCCAAACCAGACTGATCATGATCAGTATCAGCAAATCAAACCCAAACTTGTTTACAATTCTGAACAGCTGATTGCACTGAACACCTACAACAACTCAACCAAGCAATCATTACCCCGATTACCCACAGAGGTTTGGAGAACAATTACTTCCCTTGGAATCAATAACTCTTTCCATTCAAAACCACGTGGAAAAAGAGGTGGCCGACGAAAACCATGGCTGATCTCAAACAATTCCACCCACAATTCCATAGATGATTCAGTTCACAGTATACCTGTTCATATCTCATCTGAAAGGAAAAATGAACTGCACATAAAGCCTGTTCACACTGATAGGCCCAACCGTACCCTCATAACACCCTATATAAATCGTGAACCGTTAATGAACATGAGACTCTGGAATCCGAGATCAATCCGAAATAAAACAACTACATGTAATGACTATATTAGTGAACACGATGTAGATGCTATCTTCTTAGTTGAAACATGGTTAGCAACCAATGACCCAGTTGTCATTGGCGAATTGAAGCCAAATGGGTATACCTTCTTGAACATCCCACGCGGTACCAGTAATCATGGTGGTATTGGGGTTCTTAGTAAGGCTCAACTCGCGTTTCGTTTACACCCGCTTAATGCTAAGACAGTTACCTTTGAACATGCAAGTATCTTAGATCCAAACAATGGTGTTCACTATATTATCATATACCGTCCCCACCCAACCAAAGCTAATGGCTTTACTCTTAATCGGTTCATGGAGGAGTTTGAGGATTTCCTCCAGGAGGTCTCTTTGTTGACAGGTAAACTTATCATGTTGGGGATTTTAATTTCCACATGAACGAGCCTCACAGATCCGAGGTTGTTCGTTTTCAAGCTATTTTATCCTCTTTTGGACTCAACCAACATGTTACCCAGGCCACTCACATATCTGGTAACACTCTTGATTTGTTACTCACTCCTGAGAAGGAAGATTTGGTCAGACTCTGTGATGCTGGCACTGCCTATGGCTCTGATCATTACATGGTAAGATTTGTTCTGCAACAAAGTAAACCACCACCTTTAAGGGTCACTAGTACATTAAGGGATTTCAGAAAGGTGGATCCAGTGGCTTTAAAAACTGATCTTAATTGCGAACTAAATAACAGTCTGAAACCGAAACCTAGAAACCTGCCAGTGTATTTCAAATTCAAATTCTTATGTCTTTCATTTCAGCAACTGGACTGTAAACATTCGCCATCTTGACAATTTGCTTTTTAACAATCACATCACCCCAAAAACCGATAGTTTTAAGTATACCATCAGTGTCAATTTTCCCCGTCTTTGGAATGCACTTCCAGTGTCCATCAGGGATCAGTTTATTTTGTATAAAAATATGAGGCCATTCAAAAGCCACCTTAAAACACATTTTATTGAAATGACTATGCAAGAGCTGGAGCTGGACTCCTAAATTTTATGTTATTGTTGATGAAATATGTGTAATGTGTAATATGTAACTTATTCTAAATGTGCAATATTTAATACTTAATATTTATGTTTTGAGTTCACTTGTCTCGGTGGGTTGGAGGGGTCACACAACTTGGGTGATAGTGTTCACGCTCCTGGCTCCTCCTGGCTAGCCTACCGGGACAATCTTTTATAATTTTTATTTTATGACATGCTTTGTATGTGTATTTTTGATGTATTTTAGCCAGTTATGTAAATAAATAAATAAAAAAATAAATAAATGTGAATGATCTTCTGGATCACCTTGAGAAAGCTGCTATTAGAGTCCTTGATAAACATGCTCCTGCAACCACAAGATCTCGTCGTGTATGCTCTCGCCCTCCGTGGTATAATGACGATCTCAGAGAAGAAAAGCGTAAACAACGTAGACTTGAAAGGAAGTGGAGGAAAAGTGGCTCTTCATCAGATAAGGAATCCTATTGGGAGCAGCATCTTTGTTACAATAAAATGTTACATACTCTAAAAGACACATTTCAACGATGCTCTTTATAATGCTAGCCCAAAAGATACTTTCAGGGTCATTGGTATTTTACTAAACCAAAATGAGAAAAGTCTGCCATCATTGTACACACCTGATGTGCTAAGCAACAAGTTTGCTGAATTCTTTAATGAAAAAGTTGAAAAAATTAGAATTAGTATAAAATGTAGTGTTAAGGATAGTAGTGTTAAGGATAGTAGTGTTAAGGATAGTAGTGTAAAGGATAGTAGTAGTAATGTAATTGATATTCCTCCAGGTAATGACTCGGTGTCCTCACTACATAGTGATGTTGTTATTCAAAATCATATTGATCATTTCAGAGAATTGACTGAAGATGATGTTCGTTCTATTATTATGAAATGTGCCAACAAAACATGTAGTCTTGACAGCCTTCCCACCTGGCTGCTAAAGGAGAATATTGATATTGTTCTTCCATGTGTAACTGACATTATTAACTCTTCTTTAACAAATGGTATTTTCCCAGGTGATCTTAAACAAGCAATTGTCACACCTATCCTCAAAAAACCCAATCTTGATTGGAACAACTTACAGAACTACAGACCCGTCTCAAACATCGCCTTTATAGGGAAGCTAATTGAGAAGGCTGCAATTATCCAGATCAATGACCATATGCGTGCTAATGAGCTTGATGAATTATGTCAGTCTGCCTATAAAGAAAAGCATTCCACTGAGACAGCACTGCTCAAGGTGACCAATGATATTACTAGGGCCATTGATGATAACAAGGCAGTCTTCTTAATTATGCTTGATCTTTCTGCTGCCTTTGATACCATTGACCATGACATTTTATTCTCTCGTTTAGAGCATGGCTTTGGTATCAAAGGCACAGTCCTACAGTGGTTCAAGTCTTACATAAGTGGTCGTCAGTTTAGAGTATCTGTTGGAGGGGTGATGTCTGATAGGCATGTTCTTTAGTGTGGCGTACCTCAAGGCTCTATTATTGGGCCAAGAGTGTTCACAAAATATTCTCAGTATATTGCTAACATAATCCGTCGTCATGGTTTACATTTTCACATATATGCCGATGATGTTCAAATCTATATGTTTTTCAACCCCAAGATTCCTGGTGATTCAGCATGCGCCATCTTCAAGCTATCCATGTGTGTCGAGGAAGTTCGTGATTGGATGCTTTGTAATATGCTCAAGTTAAATGACTCCAAAACTGAGTTTTTCATTGCTGCCCCTCCACACAATATGCCCAGTCTCTCCAACATCAATATATAGATTGGTGATGCTGAAGTAATTCCATCTGCTACCATCAGGAATCTGGGAGTTGTTTTTGATGCTACGATGAACATGTCTAACCATATAACATCTATTTGTAAAACAGTTAACTTTCTCTTGTGGAACTTGTCCAGAATTCGTAGGTTTGTCACCGAAGATGCATCCAGTAATGCCATGCGGGCACTAGTGTTATCCAAGATTGATTATGCCAACGCCCTTCTGTCTGGATGTAGAAGCAAAGACGTTGCTCGCTTACAAAGACTTCAAAACCGTGCTGCCCGCATTATCTTCCAAGTTCCACGCCGTCACTCATCTTCACCTCTTTTAAATTCGTTACACTGGCTTCCAATAGACAAGAGAATTTGCTTCAAAGTGCTACTTTACATTTACAAGACATTGAACGATCTGGCACCACCCTACCTCTCTGACTGTCTGACCATCCGTGTTCCAACTAGGGAAGGTCTTCGTTCAAATCAAGATCTTACGCGCCTTATAATTCCTAAGACAAACAGACTGATAGGCGACGGATCGTTCAGTGTCTTTGGACCCAGAATCTGGAACAATCTTCCTTCTTCCATTAGGTCATCTCCCACAGTTACTACTTTCAAACGTAGCTTGAAAACCCATCTTTTTAACCATTGCTAATTTTATGTTGTTTCTTTTGCATATTTTTGTTTACGTGTAGTCTTTAGTAGTAGGGTAAGTTTTTCTGTAAAGTGCAATGATCATTTCTTTGAAATTGCGCTATATAAATGCCGTTGTATGTATAGATGAAGTTGAAGAGGCCATCAAGAAGCTGAAAAACAACAAAGCGTGTGGTTGGGATAAGATCTCAGCAGAAGTGTTGAAAGCAGGAGGACCCATGATGAAGCAAATGTTGTTGAAGATCATCAACACCGCCTGGGTTGAAGGAAAAATCCCTGAAGACTGGAGTAAAGGTCTAATAACCCTGTATACAAAAAGGGCGACAAACTGGACCCAGCCAACTACAGAGCTATTACCCTCTTGTCAATCCCGGGAAAAGTATTCTGTAGGATGGTTCTTAACCGAATACAACAGTCTGTAGATAACCATCTGGGAGAGGAACAGTGTGGGTTCAGGATTTTCAGAGGCACCTCAGATGCGGTATTTACAATACGCCAAATCTATAAAAAGGCTAAAGAAAGACGCATTCCAATACACTGGAACTTTGTAGACTTCAAAGCAGCATTTGACACCATATGGAGGGAGGCCCTTTGGAAATGTCTGCGATCAGTAGGAGTAGACACCAAATTGGTGAACCTCGTTGCAAAAATGTATGAGCAAACCAAATGCTCAGTCGTGGTAAATGGAAAGATCACTGATTGGTTTGAAGTACTAGTTGGTGTTAGACAGGGATGTCTTCTCTCACCATGCCTCTTCAACCTATATCTGGAGTTTGTCATGAAGGACATCCAAAATCTAGGCTCAGGTGTGCAGATGGGTGACATGTGCACACCTGAGCCTAGATTTTGACACCACACTCATGGACATGGACTTTGAGAACCTGCAAATCTCCACTAATGAACTGGAAAAAGCATGCAGCAGCTGGGGAATGAAAATTACCAACAAAATGAAGATCATGTCTGACGATCCACGAGATATCATGCTGAACCAAATGCCCATTGACAAAGTAAATAACTTTGTCTTTCTGGGTAGCAGTGTGCCCTCAGTAGAAGAGCATATTAAACGTCGCACAAAGTTGGCAGCCTGGGCATTTGGTAGATTGAAAAATACTATCTGGTCTAACCATGACATCACCAGATCGCTGAAAGTAAAGATCTATCAGTCGCTTATTCTCCCTATTGCCACCTATGGGTCAGAATCCTGGGCGTTACGTGAATCTGATCGTCACAGACTGGATGTTTTTGAAATGCGATGCCTTGGGGCAATGCTTGGGGTTTCCCTACTTGACAAAATACGCAACAATTCCATCAGACAGAGTCTCAACATCACTTGCTCCATCCATGATGTTATCTGCCGGAGACGTTTGAAATGGGCTGGGCACATCTTCAGGATGCCTCTACATCGGCTTCCCCACCAAGCCTACATTAATTACTTCAGCAAGAAAAGACCACCAGGTCGTCCACCAACCAGATGGAAGGACCAAATTCAGAGGGACTTGGGAATGACCCCACATGAAGCTATTAAAGACGCCAGCAACAGACAGAACTGAATGGAGGAGGCTTACTCGGCAGAGAGCAAAGGGCCACACCGGCCTGTGCATTTAAGTAAAGTAAGTTAAGTCAAAGATGATTGGTTGTTTGGGATTTCTGGTCCTGTCATTCGTTGATTTAAGGATACGATACATGATTTACCGACAAGTGACTCATTTCGGAATGCGATCATGAATTTTGAAGAAAAAAAGTTTCCACAGGCTTCGATTACGCGTCTAGCGCTTGTACCGCTCGGCCACCGTGGCAGTTGAGCGGATGAGTGTAATTATAAAAGATAAATCTCATAATGCCATCTTTAGCCTTTTGTTTACTAAAAAAGACGCGTTTTGTAAAGATAGATTAGCCGTTTTATGCATAAATAGCACGCACGTTTGGGAAAGGTTTCAAACAAATAATATCAACACTGATGTGATGATGAAATTGCGTAAGTCGGGAATTATCTGCGTCGCAATGTTTTGTTTTGGTTTTAGGAATTTGACCTTAAAATTTACGACTTCATGACATTATCATTCGAAATCATCAAAAGATATTTCAACACTATATGTCCTCATTCTTTCTCTAGAATGTTTTGTACATGTATGTGAAATGGCTTCAACAATGGTTCGCTGCATAATGGTAAAAATAGCATTGACCTAAAAAAGGGCGAGAGGTACCATATTTACGGATTCAGGCTAAATTTAAAATATATAAAACGTTTGTTTTTTGTTCGATTACAAAAATAAATTTTTGTCGTATAAAGAAATTGTATCTGGCGTGAATTAAACTACAGTTTTTATTCCTAGGGCTCTTTGACTTCTTCAAATTATTTTTTTAATGATAGAGTGAATCCCCTGGCCCTCTATAGTTACGCACAAAAGATCGAGTCCCCTTAAGTCTACCGCGAAATTCTTAGATGCCTAAGATTGTATCTTAGACGTGTAAGGTTAGGCGTATTATCTTAGGCGTATTTTGAAGGTATCCGCCATCCATACTCTTCTACTGAGGACACACTACTACCTAGAAAGACGAAGTTATTTACTTTGTCAATGAGCATTTGGTTCAGCATGATATCTCTTTGATCGTCAGACATGATCTTGCATTTTGTTGGGTTAATTTTTATTCCCCAGCTACTGCATGCTTTTTCCAATTCATTAGTGGAGATTTGCAGGTTCTCAAAGTCCATATCCATTACTGCATGCTTTTTCCAATTCATTAGTGGAGATTTGCAGGTTCTCAAAGTCCATATCCATGAGTGTGGCATCGGATGTTGTTAATGAACATGTCACCCATCTGCACATGCACACCTGAACCTAGATTTTGAATGTCCTTCATGACAAACTCCAGATATATATTGAAGAGGCATGGTGAGAGAAGACATCCCTGTCTAACACCAACTATGACTTCAAACAATCGGCAATCTTTCCATTTACCACGACTGAGCATTTGGTTTAATCATACATTTTAGCAATGAGGTTCACCAGTTTGGTGTCTACTCCTACTGATCGCAGACATTTCCAAAGGGCCTCCCTCCATATTGTGTCAAATGCTGCTTTGAAGTCTACAAAGTTCCAGTGTATTGGAATGCGTCTTTCTTTCTGACCCAGGGGGAAAACAAAAGATTAAAGGAATTCCTCCCGAAGTCTAATTTCCGTATAGTCTAAAGTTAGACCTGGTCTAACTTTTTGTGCATACGGACCTAATATCCACTTCGTGAATACAGCGTATCCCAATAAAAGTGTCCGTCTGAGCAAAATTAAAAACTTTTTAATCAACCCAGC
The DNA here is from genome assembly GCF_039555335.1 of Amphiura filiformis. Taxonomy (NCBI): domain Eukaryota; kingdom Metazoa; phylum Echinodermata; class Ophiuroidea; order Amphilepidida; family Amphiuridae; genus Amphiura; species Amphiura filiformis. Next base: position 53,806,384 of record NC_092628.1, on the reverse strand, counting down.
AAACACAAAACGTTTTCAAATCGTTTACATATTATATTTTGAATTTTAATTTTGGTAAAAACGTTTTGATAACTTAACATGTCGGGTTTTATAAAGATTATGAAAACTTTTTTGTATCAAAACACACTGCAGCAACATATTTAGAATGTTGTCAAAATGTTATTGCAAAATAACTTTTTGTCAACACATTAAGGGCTCGGGTATCGACGTTTTCACGTATTTTTTATTGGCCCTAAGAGCGCATCAGACATATCGACTCAATCTGTCAGACTCAATCATAGATTGAGCACCTATAGTTGTTGAGAGCAGTTACTAAATGAAAATTGGGATCAACAATTTTCTCTGGTTTATCCCTGTTTATCTAAACCATGACCGGCAGGGCCAATATCGTTCTGATATACTAACTGATAGACTTACAGAGATCAGAATAAAAATAAATTGAGAAGAAAAAAAAAAAACACTATCCCAGGTGTCCTAACGCCTCGAACCAATGCCTGTTGTTGTCTTGTTCTTGAGTAATTGGTAATTAATTAACCACAAATAGCCATTATTTCATTGTGGTAGATAGGGGAGCATGATGAGGGAGAGCATAAAATTTGGGAACATTATAAGAGTAAGCTATAAAGATCACAATACCCAAGAAATATTTGTTTTATTCAATCATTGAGCTATTCCTTAATAATTGAGTTATTCCTTAATTATAAACCAAGGTTGTTTATTCTTAGTTGGTACTTAATTAAATTAATCAATTAAATTTGATTACTCATGAATGTAATGCCATTGAAATTCTGAAAGTTGTGTCATACAAAATATAAGGAGTGAAATTGTTGTGTCCACTACAAATTTAATATAGTATAATTAAATAAAGTGTAGGCAGTAAACATGTATGGAATACTGTGCAAACGTTGCTATCCGATTCCTATAGACTATTTTGCAGTATGTTTTCAAAAAATGTTTTTGAATGTCATAAAGACGTTTTATATCCTTTATATACCTTTTCTAACCTTATCATAAAATGTTGGTTTATAGTGTGGTCATTTGTCGGAATTCCAATCGCACAACCCCTTCCAAACCAAAGATGAGACCGGGGGGAGGGGGTTCTGCGGTTTTAAGAAAACATCCCGGGAAAACAAAATGTAATTATAGCCCTTAAAAGCAAGAAAATCTGTATCATAATATCATGAATAACATATAATGTTCACGCTATCACGAACGCGGAAAATCTCAACGTGACCATGGTCTTCTTCTTGCGTATGTCAGGAAGAAACAAGATATAAAAGCCAAAACATTAAATTTCAAGCCCAGTACGCATCAACCAGTCCCTGGTGGCTTCGTCAACTTCAATCAGGCCGGAGATACCATTCGGTGGTCTATGGAGATGACAGGATGAGATGATGTGGTCGGCTGTTTGTTCCTCACTACCACACTCGCATGCTGTGCTTTCCTTTAAGCCCCATTGGAACAGGTTGGCATTGAAGCGTCCAACTCCACTTCTCAGGCGGTTTAATTTTGTCCAAGCAAACCTGGGTAGATTGAAGCCTGGGATGGTGTCTGTTGGGTCTGTGACAAAGCGTTGGAGTGGTGAGGAAGTCTGAAGCCATTGGCCTTTCCATGCCTTAGCTGTCCAGTCCTTGGCTGTCTGGTTAGGCTGTGTTGTCTTCATCAAGTCTATTGCTTGTTGAGCAAACGGCTTCCTGGATACCAATCTCCTGCTTTCACCCTTACTGACCAATGGTCAGTGACCATGGTGAAGGAACGTGACATGATGCAACGCGACGGTGACATGACGTGACACGTATGATAGACATAAGGTTTACAGACCCGCAATCAAAGAAATTAATGTTGGCACACTCTGGCATAATAACTGTAAATCGCTGCCTCTTTCCCCCAATTCAAAGTTGATGAAAGCAATTTTGACATTGGGTTCTCCAGTCCCCCCAACACTGGTGAGGGGAAATGGGATGGGAAAGGGGAAGGTTTGCACTTCTCATCAATGAGTTCCAACATATTGTCAAAGTGTGCCAACTAATTATTTCTTTGATTGTCTGAGAAATTTGTTTACAAAATCATCTACTTTTCTATTTTGCTTCACAGTATTAGAACGGAAACAGCTATTTCTATCAAATTTACACCACACTTTATTTATATCATGCCTAAAACACTCCATCAGTTTGAGCCCAAAGGTATCTACAATTAGGGACCAGTCAATGATTATTGTAGGAGTACCGCTATTTTGGCGTGTATACTGGTCATGCGTATTGTCATCCTACTAATTAAATAATGTTTCTTGCCATTTGACTTGATTTTTTGTATGTCTTTATTAATCAGATATGCTTGTATTATAAAGATTGTTTATTTATCATGCTAAGATAGATAGATAGATTTATTATTATCTTTTCACTCATTACATGATACAAGAATAATACATAAGAATAATACATTATAAAAGATATCAGGAATAATACATATATAATAAACTATGGAAATGCATAATACAACGATGAGTGAAGGAATTACAGTAAAGGCCCAAAGGCCTGTAGCTCTGTAACCCCTTGATACAGGTATATGACATTTATTTGACATTGCAATTAACAATAAGAAAAAAAAACACATTACATAATGGACAAACTGCACTGAATTATTATAATAAGCGTATGCTTTATAGCGTATTAATATCGGATATGTGCTTGTCATTGGTAACTTACCATGATTACTCGTTGCCATTGGTCATTAATCATAAAGCCCACATTGTACTCTGTTATTGTGGGAAACAAGAAGCTTTTATGATTATCCGTTCTGGAGTTATAAGCCCAAAACGAAATAAAGATGCAATATTTAGGATTTCCCTCAGACATGTCTATTATTGTGCGCGAAATAGCATGAGCAGTGCAATAAACAAGCATATTTTTACAAAATATGACATTAATGATAAAGCTCACACTATACTCTGTTATTGTGTGAAACAAGAAGGTTTAATAATAAGTTATAAGCCAAAAACGAAATAAAGATGCAATATTTAGGATTCCCCTCAGACAATCAAAGAAATTAGTGTTGCCACACTCTGGTATAATAACTTCAAAGTTGATGAAAGCAATTTTGACATTGGGCTCTACAGTCCCCCAACATTGGTTGAAGGGAAAAGGGGGAGGGGAGTGGAAATGGGAAGGTTTGTACTTCTCATCAAACATTGTTATACTAATTTCACTGAACTCTCAGAGCATGCAGCAATGAAGAGTTCCAACATATTGTCAAAGTGTGCCAACTATTTATTTTTTGATTGGGAGTGTAACACCTACAAATATTATCTACTGGGTATATGGACAGAGCGCTATGAGTAGCACATGGTGCATTTTTAGATATTTTGATTATAACAGTGGGTCAAATAATCACTCAATACAATACAAACCCAGTTAAAGTTGTTTGAACATTTCAACTTAGGTACCTCAAATATGTCCCACCCCATTCAAGATGTTCGATGTTGCAACATTGATTGGTGGGGAAAGGAGTAGAGGGTTTTAGAAGTAAGAGAGGGTTTAGGTTTCACACCAAGAAAGCGCAATTTTATTTTAGAACGTCAAATACAACGAAATATGGTTCCAGCAAAATATACTAAAGTCAGCTTTGTTATTTTTACATGTCCTTGATATTCCAAAATGTCTTCTTTTTCTAACTGGTTCAGTAACATGCCCACAAAATGCGGTGGATGATTTGGACAGACTACAAGTAATAACCGCTCCAAGTTTACAAAACTTTTATTACCCGGATAACGTCGAATTTTCTTATTGGAAGACAGAGACAGATGCTTCTTTAGGAACCTTTAACAAGGTAGTTCCCCATATGCTTCAAACTTTTCCCCTGGGGAATAGTATCATCAGAGTTACAGCTACCGAATTTTACAATGGCGTTCCTACCACGCTAACTGCAACCTGCCACTTTCAGTATTTCCGCACAGGTTAGTATCTTAGTATACAAGGTATAAAAATACATTGTGGCCCAAAAAGAACTTTTCCCAATTTAAAAGCTGAATTTCCAGCAATCTAGAGCAGCCAATATTGATACATATTTTAAATATATATCTTTATAAGAAGAATATGTGGTAATATAATAATAGAAAAATTAGCTAAATTAACAAAATGGCAGTAGTTTTACGCCAGAGGGTCGAAAATCACTTTATCCACACGTTATTTAATGGGATGTATTCGATTACCATCAGCATTGTGTAAGACATACATATAATTGGTAAACACCCTCGGCTTGTCATTCAAAAGAGATAAATATTTATATACATGAATGAATAATTACAATCCTCACTATTCATGCTAGATACAATAATGTGTACCCGAACTTCACTCCCGTCATAGACAAAGAATTGTAAAATTAACAAAACAATCACAATTTATTTCTAAATGACAGAATGGAGCACGTGTGGCCGAGTGGATAAGGCGCCCGAATCATAATCCATAGGTTGTGAGTTCGAGCCCCGCTCGTGTCAACGTATTGTGTCCTTGGGCAAGGCACTTTATCCTCATTGCCTACTGGGGGTGGGGTGGGGGTTGGATTGGATTGGATGTTTGTATAGTTATTTGTTTCAATGTTGCAATATTGGCGCTGATTAAGCTGCTACCTGCAATTTGCATTGTGTCTGTTTAGGTGTGTTTAATGTACAATTCTATCAATTTGACCTACGAGTCACCATTAGAGTTTCAAATAAAAACCTTCCTTCCTAATGACTTTTTTATCGAATACTCTAAAAATGATGTTTCTTCAAAAATATGCATAAACAATATGATGCACACAGTTGCGTCTATATGTTTCCCCACTGTGACATTTGACCCCTCGTGGCAACCAAAAGGGGGGCATAGAATGTGGTTTTTTTTTACCATTTAATGTGTAAGGATGCAAAAAAACAATGATTCCACTAATATAATATCCCAAACCCATAGCGCCCTGTACTATAATAATCATCTAATTTTTAAAATTTCTTAAAGGAATAGTTTGCCCGTCCATATCAGATATCAGCATTTCTTCTTCGTCAATCAGCTTCAATAGCCCGGAAATAACCTTCCCTTCCACAAGCCAAGTAACTAGTATACTATACACGAATTCCGCAAATGAGATGGAAATTACAACGCTACCGTTTACACAATCACCACACATGCTGTCAGGTCTACAGATTGGTATGTGGTTTGTGAGAGCGACAGCATCAGACGCTGTTGGTAACTCGGCATCGTGTCAATTCAGCTTTATGGTAGGATCAACAGGTAAATACTGATAGACCAATCAATTTAAATAAAATAACGGGTACACCTAGACAAAATTGGAACACCAATGTTTTGCTTGCTAGTTTTTCTAAGCACCCTCCTGAACAGCATAATCGGGAAAGGAGAAAAAAGGAAGTAGGGGAAAATGTTAATTTGCATAAAACAATGGCTGCTTATGCAGGGCTCAAATTTCAAAACCCCAGACTCTTCTCATTATTAGGATTCAGAAAAAGTATACTTTGATCTATCTCCGATGTACAGTTCTTGAGTTATAGGCACAAAGGTCAAACGTCAAATTTTGTCAAAATTTTATAAAGAAATCAAAGACGTTTTGGAATAATTAATGTAGTGTAACGAATGACTGACGTAATTTAACCAATGAAAAAAATGTAATCCATCAAAAAGTTGCCCAATCAACATGATCAATTTCTTTCTCCTTGTTTGTATTGTGCTATCAACCGATCTTAGAAATAATGTCGTCATTTATTAAAACCAAATGCAGTGCCAATTAAATTTTAGAAGCCCCTTTGGTGCGACCTGGCATTATAAAAAAACTATTTTATATTATCGATATCTTGATTGTGGAGCGTTATACCTATATCATTTTCAACTTTCTGACAGCCACTCGCTATCCCACTTCATTTTCTCTCCAAATTGAAGCTAATATTTGTTTCAGGCGTTCACGTCGCCATGGATACACAAATGCACTAATACTAATTGCGGACGTCGTTGATCACTTTATCACATATTGATATTATTGTTTTGAAACAGATACCTCAAATTTATAGTTATTGTCACATTTGTTATTATAGAATGATAGTAAGTAAATATGAACTCTCACTCTTCTTGTGGTGCCTCTGGACCTTTGGTACATAGAAATTGAATGGACATGTGATTTCACATTCCTTTTTAATGATGAGGTTCCCTCAGGATCTGTGGTTGCACTTAAACTACACACCTTTTTATGGTGCCCTTTACATGATTTTTGAGGTGATCTTTTATTTTGTAGTGACCGATATGTCAATGATAAAGAATACTTTGCACATTTAAACATTATTTCAGGCGTTGACACAGTTGTCTAATTTATATTTATTTACAGTTAATCCACCTACAAGCATTGCTTTGGATAATGTTCTAACCAAAAGTATAGCATTCTCCTGGTCTGTGGCTATGTGTCCTGACACATGCCCTGATGGCATCACGGGATACTCATACATACTGTTACGAACTGGAACTGAAGTAGTGGTTAGTAGTGGTACTACGATTGCCAGTGAGATGATTGTGACCATCTCAGGATTGAGTCCATGTACCGAGTATTCATTCACTGTGGCTGGCATCAGTGGAACTCAAACAGGGAGATACAGTGATGTAAAGTATGTTACAACTTTAGGAGAAGGTTAGTACAAGTATTAAAAATACAATGGCTCTTTGTATCATATGTCGGTCGAAAGCAGAATAATTGGCTTTTATCCTATCCCATTTATTTAAGAATCATTATCCAGAGGCAGATAAAATCCTAACTTGTCCCTATGATAATACTTCATGAGTTGCCTGTGGCTCAATGCATAGAAATTATACCAGTTGAAGTTTGGTATGACACAGTAAATTGTCTGTCACAGGATCTGTGCTTTAACACAAAAGCTCTACACAGAAAAATCCTGATTTGGTCAACATCATTCTACACAACATATCCCGTTTCTTCTAGTCGCAAAATGTATTTAAAGTTGTAATTTGTTTTAGATACATCCTGTATTGCTGAGTTATGTATTATACAGGATGTAACAAAGCAGATACAATTGGCTTTTTTTGAAGAAAAAAAATCAATAAGCAAGACGATAGCATAAACATTTCATAAATTGAAATAAGTAATGTATAGGGGTGTATAAATTGTGTAGAAAACGAGCTGGGTAATTTTCACCATTTTTATGCATACCGCGGAAAATGGAATTTTATGCTGTGCAATATATAATCTGAGATCACAAAAGAAAAACAACGCTTTTTCTTTTTTAATACTTTGCAAATACTTGAAATAAATAGCAAATTATAATATACTATACTTCAAATGCCCTACTGCTGAAACCTACTTGTTATAGCTCTCAACTACCTGGTCCATAGTTCAATTCCATTGAGTCACTTTATTAGATTAGATTAGTTGCATACCACCCATTAATAAAGCTGACGCAGTAGCCTAAGACAAAAAGTAAACATGGTAAAAGTCAGAGCAGCAAATCATACCAATTGTATTTTTTGTTTACATCTATCATGTCTGGTGAATGAAAATTTATTATAGCTCAACATAATCAAATAATACTATTGTATCTTGATAATTTGTTATGATTTTATTTTGTTCTGAAACAAGCTATAAAATGAAACATTAGCTTCTGAATATTAATTTGTAGAAAAAGATTGCTACTGCGACGAATGACAAAATGTGATGAGAGCTGATGAGGGAATCCCTGTCATATACTGCTACGTATGATAACATTCTGGTGATCTGGTCACCTCATTGACAGACACTAAGGAATGCACCATTTGATTTCCAGGGAACTGGAATTTTTGAATCAAGATAATTTGCCCCGACCGACCTCAACTTCCAGCCCCTCCCCAAGTCAAATGGTGTGTCCCTAACCTCAGGAGAGAACTCAATTCTGTTCAGGCAGTGAAACTTTAAAACCTAATGATTTGTTAAATGGGAGTGTCGGACCCACTCAAAGAGGTTACGATATTGTGCGAAAATGGAGGGTGAGGGAGGGTGATCGAGTAGGGGGATGGGTGATTTTGCGAAAAGTCACCAAATCGCCATAGATAGTTCATTAAATTTGGTAGGAATGACCCCGAAGCGAGACAACAAATGTCGAGATCATTTCGATGCCATCCGGGTTCAAATTGGCATTATGATTGTGGTAGGTCATGAAAACCTACAACCCCGAAGCGAGGCAAAGAAATGACAAGGTCATTTCGGAGTTATTCTGCGTAGAATCTCCATAGATTGTTGTAGGTTCATGAAATTTGGTGTGAACGGCTCACGAAGCGAGTCAAAAAAATTCAAGGCCATTTTGGGGTCATCTGGGGGTAAATCGCTATTGATTGTTCATGGAATTTGGTATTAACGACCCCCATAACGAGACGAAAAATGTCACGGTCATTTCGGGATCATCCGGGTTCAAATCGCCATAGATGGTGTGTCCCTAACCTCAGGAGAGAACTCAATTCTGTTCAGGCAGTGAAACTTTAAAACCTAATGATTTGTTAAATGGGAGTGTCGGACCCACTCAAAGAGGTTACGATATTGTGCGAAAATGGAGGGTGAGGGAGGGTGATCGAGTAGGGGGATGGGTGATTTTGCTAAAAGTCACCAAATCGCCATAGATAGTTCATGAAATTTGGTAGGAATGACCCCGAAGCGAGACAACAAATGTCGAGATCATTTCGATGCCATCCGGGTTCAAATTGGCATTATGATTGTGGTAGGTCATGAAAACCTACAACCCCGAAGCGAGGCAAAGAAATGACAAGGTCATTTCGGAGTTATTCTGCGTAGAATCTCCATAGATTGTTGTAGGTTCATGAAATTTGGTGTGAACGGCTCACGAAGCGAGTCAAAAAAATTCAAGGCCATTTTGGGGTCATCGGGGGTAAATCGCTATTGATTGTTCATGGAATTTGGTATTAACGACCCCCATAACGAGACGAAAAATGTCACGGTCATTTCGGGATCATCCGGGTTCAAATCGCCATAGATTGTTGCAGGTACATGAAATTTGGTGAAAACCACCCTGAAGCGAGACAAAAAATCAAAGTCATTTCTGGATCAGTTGAGGTCAAATCGCCGCAAAATGTGATCCAGATGTCACGTGCTCGCTTCTGAATTCAGAAGCGAGCACGTGACATTCGTGGCCCTTGAGGAACATCAGCTCTAGGTATTATTATTCCTGTGTTTTTGTGAATGTGCAATCTCTTCAATTGGAGTGTGTTTAATTTTTGTATTGTGGCGTGTAAGGGAGGAGATAATCTGGCATAGAGTTTGTATACCCCGATATCTCTCATTCTTACTTTAAAAGCCATAATATAGCATAGCTCCGGACTAACTAATTATGTAAAAGCAAGCTCCTTCACTCCGATCTAATGCTGCTGTTTCGTAAGGCCATAAACAGATCTGTAATGCAATGTAGCTGTATCAACACAAGTCCAAATTAATTATTTAGCTCCCATTATGGTTGAACACTTTACCTTTTGGATGATTTCAACCATCTTGGATGTATATCTTGGATTTATGTATTTATATCATATCATATCCAGGTATTTATTATTCATGTGTGTAGATAAGGAGGGCGTAAGTCATAAGTGTTATTGTGAATGTGCATTCTCTGGCATTGGAGTGTGTTTAAGTTTAGTATTCATGGGTGTATATCTTCTTCGTCCTTGTTTAACTTTTCTCAGCCCCTGATCAGATAATGATACACACCTCAAATCCTGGAGAAACGGATATTACTATCCTGTGGCAGGCTCCAACCACTCATTGTGCTGTAGACAGATACATAGTAGAATACCGATTGGTTAATAGAGACCAATGTCAGCACGTTACAGATGGCGATCGATTATCTGCAGGAGAATTTACAACATTGAGTGCAACTATAAGAAATTTGCTACCTTTCTCAACTTATGAGGTTTACGTCCGTGCTGTCAATGACTTTGGAGAAGGACTTGATGGATCAATAATTCGAATGACAACATCTTCCCAAGGTGAGTATACTATGTTTGCCTTATGTACAAGCATTCGGATAGCCCAGATCAAATATACTAAATAACAATCTTAAAACGCTGTATTAAAAGCATCTTGTTTAAAATTCTCAAACAATATTTTAAGCTACTTGCTGTTCATTTCACCCGTTAATCTGCGTTGTTCAGTTCAGTTCAGTTCTCTCCATATGGAGAGATTTTATTTCTCAGTATATATAGGCCTTCGGCCTTACAATACAATAAAGTACAGTACAATATATTTACCCATCACCAGGGGGCAAAAGAGTTTGCCTGATTTTATGAGCATTAAAAATAAATTTTGATAATGAAATTATAGTTTGTTGATTTCTAGACTGAAATAGAGTAATAAAATAATTGAAATTTGGAATACACTCTGGCAATAAGCGATTTCTTTCATTAGCATAAGCAGGACATTTTAATACAAAATGATACAAATCTTCAATTTCACCAGTGTGGCAGATTTTACAAATACGTAAATTTCGAGGAACCTTAAACCATATTCCACGAACATATTCTAACTCAAGAACACCCAATCTGGCTTTGGTCAGAAGTATTTTATGAAATGGTTTCTCCAGCCACAATAAATAGTCTTCCACCACTAGATTTTCTTTGATTTGAGTATAAAAAGTAAGTGATGAATATGTACTTAATGCATTTCGCCAATTTTGTATATCAATATCTTTACATCTCTGTTTGAAAACATCAATAAAATAATTTACATTGTCAACACCTTGAGCAATCCATATTTCACCAAAACCGTAAGAGTACAGAATATTTTTGATCTTCATAGCCCAGCATTCTTTACCATTCTCTGCCTTTTTGTATTGAAACTCATAGCTTTGTCTTAAAAACCTGTTATTATCCAGTGATAAAATGTAAAACCAATACTTAATACAGTTAATAAGTGAATTTACCAACAGTGCATTTCTACCAAGTTCACCACGAATGGCACAGTGTGGGATAGATTTACATGATTTAGATACACCAAGAACATAACGACAAAACTTAATATGTACTCTTTCAATTATCTGGGACTCAGATGTTCCCCAAAGTTCACTACCGAAAAGGAGTATATGTCTTATTTTTGTGTCAAAAATCTTGAATAGAACATCCACAGGGAGAGGACTATAGCTTTTCAAAATCTTTATGAGACCAAAGAAAGCTTTGTTAGCTTGCGATGCAGTGGATTTCTGTGCATTAAGCCAGTTCCCATTACTTGAAAACACATTACCTAGGTACTTGAAGGTATTGACCACTTCTATTCTTGTTCCCTTATAAAACCATTTCTCAGTACGTTTAAGAACACCACCTCGTTTAAATACCATGATTTTAGTTTTATCTATATTTACTGAAAGGCCCCATTCATGACAATATTCTGCTAGAACATCAAGTTGTTTTTGTAGACCAAAGATAGTGCCACTTATAAGAGCCAAGTCATCAGCAAATAGTAGATGACTGATAAAACATTGATTTATCTGCACTTTTTCAGTGTCGTCAGAGTTCAGTCGTGTACTCAAATCGTTTATAAAAAGTTTGAATAAAAATGGTGACAGCAAAGAACCTTGCTGAACTCCAGCCTTACAAGAAAAAACATTTGTTATACTTGTAGATGTTCTGACACAAGCATTTAATTGCATATACATTGAACTCAAAACATTAAGAACATTACCAGTAATACCATATCGTTTCAGCTTAAATAATAGAGCATCATGATTTATTAAATCAAAAGCTTTACGAAAATCTACAAAGCCTATATAGACCCAAGTTGTTTAAACTTGATATACTTTACGTCACTTTACCATAACGTATAATGTTTTGTATCGAGAAAATGATGGTTCTTGAGAGTGAGGGTGCTAGCTCAGTTTTCACTCTTCTCTTCATGCCGTTTAAATCAGGTTTTCTAGCTAATTTTACTTTGTTCTTTATCAGCCCAGTTGGCTAGGATATGTACCAGGTAGCATGCCAATTTTAGTTGGCTTGAGTTGATGTCCGTTATCTATTCTTGGTTTGACTGTGATAGGTTGTCATCCTACTTTTTAGAAGTGCCTGATTCCAGGACAGATCAATACTGGTATCATTCTGGGATTTTGTCAGGTAAAATCTAGTGTGGGTGCCAACTGGTGTGGTGACTATTCTCCTTTTATTTGTCTGGTTTAATTTCTAGTAAGTACTGTAAGTTTACCCGATCATCATGATAATAATGATTGAACCACAATCTGGGCAACTGGACTTACGTTTTGTCCTGAATGCATCATCAGCCCTACTGATCTTCTGGCGGTAAAAGTTCATTGACCTATGAAGCGGATGTTGTTTCAACACTCCTAATTTGCATATAGCTGCCATTCCTCCAGCTAGCTCGTCCAGATCCCTGGTTCCTTATTGGTCTAAGTATATAATATATGATGTCTATGGGCTTAAAGAGGACATCACATTGACCTCAATGGATTAGCCAAGAGTAACCAGACCTTCGAGGTAAACAGGATCAAGCAAAGGCAAAGTATCAGCAAACTAAGCATAAGAACATAAGTTACAGTGGCATACCAGCGGGATGAGGTGACACATCTTGGAAAGGAATGCTGCTGAAAGTGGTAACATTAACCAGACATAGAAGATTGTAAATGCATGCTTGAACCATATTTTGTACTTTGTTCTCATATTACTAAATTCTTTATTCAAAGACACAGAAACAGATATAATGAAAAGTTAAAATAAAAAACCACGTATTTTCATTCATTCTTTTTTTTTTTCAGCACCAAGTGCAGCACCATCTAACGTTAAACTTACATCTACTGATGTAAATCGCCTCAGCTTCTCATGGGATGAGGTCCCATGTGGTAGTAGACATGGTATGATAAGAGGATACTTTTACCAACTGATTGATAACAACGGTGCTACTATAACAGGGGAGTACCCAGGGGATTACACAACAAATATGCAGATTGCGTTTGAAAGAGGGTTGCTTCAATGTATGAGGTATCAATTTAAAGTAAGCGCATACGGAGAAGGAAATCTGGGACCGTACAGTGATAGCATCGATGCAATAACAGCTACTTCAGGTACTAAAGATGTAATATTATTTGACACAAATTCTAAGAAAGTTGTCTTGCTATATCTTCATGTGAACCAGTTTGTCCATTTTCTGTCTTTAAATTTCTTTATCTGGCCCCGTGGTATGTCTCTGTATTCCTCTTCTCTTTCACTTCCTCGTCTCTTCACTTCCTCGTCTCTTGGGCCATCGCTCATTGATCATGTTGTTTGTTTGATGTAATGTACTGCCCGGGATGCACTAATGAATGCTTGAGGGGTATTACACCCATTGCATTTTTTTTTTTTTTGCATTTTGTGAAGAAATGAGAAAAAATTTGACAAAGTGGTATGCAAAATGAAGGGGCAAATATTCTCGTTCTATATTGGTGGCGACGGTATCAATGTAGCTTACATGCTTTTAAAGGTAGAAGCCAAAAGGTGGTACATCACTGATGTTTTTGATTCACTTCATTTTGGAAAGCTACCTATCAACGGATTTCGTTAAAATTTTGGATACGTGTTGCTAACGCATTTATAGAGAAATAATGTTGATATGTAGAATATAAGTGGTTTATGATTTATTTTATGACTTAAATGAACTTGGTGATTTTCAGTGCTCTACACCTATCAAAAATCGAACTGGTTAAAATGCTTCTATTTTCAATGTTGAGCTATATTTTGTATTTTTAACTAGCGACATTATTTCACTGAAACTTAATTAAGCCTGTTAAGGTAACAGGTTACCACAACCATACTACATCAATGTGGAAAAAAATTTAATTTCTCGTCACCTATACCACCATACCACTTTTGTGATTTGGGTAACTAATTTACCTTTGTTTGTCCAATCCGTTTCAACTAGGCAATCTAAATTGTACTCACCATTTACATCCCCAGGTATGTTATTATATCCACCACATGCCTTTTCATTACATATCCAAAAGACAAACTAGACAAAATATCAAAATTGATGCCTCGTTATGATATCACAGACTATCACATGTATTTCAAAATGGATGCCTAAATGAGCTTTATTAAAACATCAAAAATCTAAAAACGGAATTGAAATCGGTCAATGCATTGTGATGTAGTGTCAATTTTAAGATGCTCATAATTAATGGAATGCAAATCTGCCACAAATGGCTAATGAAAAAATTGACACATTTCGAGATTTTACAGGTTTATTTGGACGCTTGCTTGAAAAAGCAGCGTTAATTTAAGTATCACAGGTTAAATGCCTATCTTTTCTGACTTCGTCAAAGAAAACCAAATTTAAAAATCTATCATTGAATAATTATGATAAATTAACTAAATATACTATTTTAGCAATTTCGGCCATCTGCAAGTTCAGCTAATTAATATGCAAAATTGATGCCAAAATAAAATCATATATGATATCAGGGTGCTGGGTTTTTTTGCACACATATTATGTATACAAAGTTCTTTCAATTGATAACCAAAAATACACAAAAAGTATTTAATTATGCAAATTAGCTAATTACAGCTTATTATGTATTCATGATATTATTTTGTAAATTAGGCATGAGTAATTTCGGGTTTTTTTTTTTTCAATATTTATTGAAAGTCTTTTCATTCATCATAAATTTGTCAAGTATGACCATGTTATGATGTTGAATAAAGAAACTGCAGTTAATTACTTAAATATAATACAAAAAATACTAAGTTTGACATTTTGACGGTGTCTGGAATAAAATTGTCATTTTTTCTGTAAACACGGTATGTGCCACCAATAAAAATTCATTTTCAATGAGACTTTAAATTAACATTTTGTTATCTGGATTAACATGGGAGGACAAATGGTAAAAGGAACCGCCATTCCACTATACCGCGTATACAAAAATGGTGTGGCCTTGGACACACACAATGGCTTAGAGCTATTGTGGTTTGGAATATTACTCCCTTTTAAAATCACTTTGATAATGTTATGTTTCAATTCGTTTCCCTCAAGTGTGCCATTAGTTGTCGACGGAAATAACTTACATGCTAAGAAAGATTAGTATTTCAGCTAAATGGTGGAAGGTCTTTTTATTTCAAAAGGCCTACATTTTTTTTTATTTATGAGGGATCTTCACAATCTCTTAAATTAAACAATATTTATTTAAAAAAAAACTCGATGGAAGTCACAGAAAGGATAAATAGCACATATGAAGAAATTAATTTTTCGACATGGATGTTTGCCAAAATTTAACAACTTTGATGCGCGCGCTTTTCAATTTACTGTTATGCTTGCATGCACAGTGTGGCAAAATAATTGTGCAACCACTGCAACATCCTACAAAAATGGTTTAAAAGCAATTTGTATGTAAAGATATTTTATAAGTTCAGGACATGAGGTAATGAACATATTTATGTACTTCATAAATTTGCAAGAAAAAAAAGGAGACACTGATAAAAATCATGATATTAGATACCCTTAACATTTCCCAAATCTTATCTTGAATTCCAACTATTGCTACAGTCGTAAACTTAGCTGTCAACGCTTCATCGTCTACCGAGCTTGTTGTATCTTGGGAGTATCCTACAGAGTCATGCACAGACAGCTTGACATATCAAATAAAGTATCGACTCACTGAAAGGGACCAATGCCAAAGTGTAGATAACGAGTTTGAAACTTACGCGGATTCTGAGTCTGGAACGACGTCAGTTACGTTGACGAATTTGCTTCCGTATTCTACTTATGAAGTACGTGTAATCGCTGGCGGTGGTGTTGCCTCGAAGAACGGAATAACAAAAGAAGGAAGTAAGAAAACGATAGGGATTTTTTGTTTGTTTGGGGTGGGAGAGGTTAAAGCTCAATATTCATTATAGAGCTTATAATTATGTTAAATAAAATGTGGGGGGGGGCATAGCCAGCAACATGCTAAATGGAGTATTAGCCATTCGGTAACTATTGCAAATTGTGCCTTTTTTCTTCATTATTGTTGCTGCATTGCTGTTGTTGTTAATGAAAGCAAGCAAGCAAGCAAGCAATATAAACGGCACCGTTAGTACTACAATATATTATATTGAAAAAATGAAACTATTGAAATACAGTCACTTTTTTCTAAATATTTAACATAATTTAACATAATCATTTTCGTCTAATGCTATCTAGAACCTACTGGTCCACCTGTTGGTCTTGAAGGAGCAAGCATTTCAAATACTACCTTGACATTTACATGGAGTGAACCAGAATGCACAAAGCGACACGGTGTCATAACAGGCTACACATATTCATTGTCAGAAATAGATACCCTTACGAAGACCGCTGATAACGAAAATACATCAAAAACAAAAGTATCTTTCACAAATTTGTCGCCGGGGATTTCTTACACATTTGTTGTGTCGGCCAAAACGAATGTCGGCGAAGGACCCACAGACAGTCTTACCATTGCAACACATAGTGCAGACGGTAAGTTTTATTTGATATTAGCATACATGTATACGATATACAATTTTTTAAATTTAAAACACTGTAATGTTTTCTGCGCTTACAACACAATAAGTCCTTTTATATTAAACGTTGTTAAATACGGAAAACTATGCTCTTGTGAGTAGCAGCCTTGCGCCATGTCACGTTAAACAGCATTCCACATAATATAAAGAATGGTCTTCAAACATCAATTTGTTTATTTGTGTCTTGTCTTTTACACACATGTAATATTTTCGTGTAAAGATCACGCTTAGATTGACTCTGTAGTATGGAGTCCAGCACAATGATCTCGCCAGTTGACTTGGTTGCAAGCACTTGGGGATTTGTGTGCATAAAAAAGAGGATTTTTGTACCTAAATTATGGGATCACTGGCTGAGAAGAAAACAGGTCTTCGGATAAAAAAAATCAAAAACAGGCCACAGAGGCCTAAAGTAACCTATTGAATTGTTGACATCTAAAACGCGTCAAATGGCTATGTTCTTTTTTTAAATTGGGTCATTGTGTGACAACGATGGTAAAAAAAAGGGGGGGGCGTTAGCAGCCTAAGCCCAACATACGCGTCACCAACAATATTGAAGTGCTTCCCACCCTGCCGTTTGACCTACCATTCCTGCAAGCCGTGTTCCAAAACTTAAAAAAAGACTTTTACTGTTCATTTTGCAATAATGCTAATATCAAGTGATAAAGGCAGAAAGATGGTTATTATTTTGATTTTGGCCCCTGTAGCCCGAGCATTTTACCCAACCGTGGCCCTGTAAAACAAGTACATGTAAGCTTCTGCATTAAAAATTCACTTTTCGTATTTAGATTCAGGAGAACAAGGTGTGACCTCTCCAATTGCAGCTATAGTCGGTGCAGTAGCAGGGATCATAATATTACTACTTGTGCTTCTGATATTATATTTTGTGTGGAGGTTAGTGGTTAGGAATATCTATAAGCAATACCTTTACATAGTAAAATAAAAAGATTAAATACATATATAAATAAGGAACAAAATTCTGTCCCTCTAACACTTTGCAAAAAAGACTAAAAGTTTAAGACTCCGTAAAAAGTGTTTTTCGATCTGAAAACTTATCAAACGCAAAGGTTTTGCAGAAGGATACCGTATATAATGGGTAGCTAGGCCATTAAAACGGTTTAATAATATTTAGAAAACATTTTTGAAAAATAATTCATAACATAATGTTATTATATGTTGACAAAATATTTTGCAACATTATTTCCCAAAATATTTTGCAACGTCATTTTAACAACATTTTTTTGTTGATGTTGTAGTGTTTTTACATGCAAAACATTTTTTAACTGTTTTCATTACCCTTATGTATAACCCGCCATTCAAATATTAGTAAAACGTTTTGACCAAAACAGAAATAAGTTTATGACCAAAATAACGTTTGTGACGTTTTACAAATATTTCTGTGTCTTCTGCATGGGTAGTGCTTAAAAACATAGCGTAATTGCATTACATAATCGTTGACCACTTATCGGTTCACAAATTGCTACAATTATTCAATTCAATCAGACGAAAGATGCAGAGACATACCAGACCACAAAAAGACCTCCCGATTGGAAAGACAGATGAAGTATCAGCACCAGACGAAAATGTCAGTCCTTATGTCAACCATGGAATGATAGGAAACGGATCTCCCGCACCACAAGGTTAGTAGTAACATGAAAGAAACGGCTTGTGGGATATTGTGTAAGGCGGAAGCTCAATATGGAATGGTTTTGGGTCGAGCCCATGAATTGAAAAAGTACATAATGTAATTATATTTTGATAGAAATTTAAGGATAAGTAATGTTTATACATGTTGTATACTTTATGATCGATCAGAACATAAACTATCAAAATGATCAAGCAGACATCTTCTTATATTTATGATATCATGTTAGATGTGGCAGAAACTCAGTTTCGGAATGAAATACCTCAGCAAGATCATAAACCTGCACCTAAACCTATGACTCCCGTAAAGACGCAAACACTACCAGCGCATGGAAGTCCTCGACTTGAAAGATCAACCACGAATGATTTACCACCAGACGAAACTGATGCACATCTGAAGTCAAAGACCCTGGATAATACGGCTTCATTGTCTCCGAAACAATCGAAGCCTCAACCGAAACCAAAGCCTATTAAAATTGAGGATCTACCTGGCTATATTGCCAAGAAGAAAGCTAATAAGGCTGAAGGATTCAAGGCGGAATTCAAGGTGAGTTCTTTTATGTCGCAACCTTCCTCATTTTAAAATGCCGTTCCATGTCTACAGATAATTTATATTGTTAAAGTTAATACGTGATTATGGTCTTATATAGGATATGAGCCAAGGAAGCCATTAATTGCATTATTTTCATATGTCTTACGTTTCTTACGTTTCTTGTGTTAAGGCCAATAACATATCAAATCTGCTTTTCTCTGTGCTTTAAAAACGGAGTATTTGTTTGTCAACTGCAACAATTAACTGCAACATAATTAATTTCACATACATCTATCTCCCAAATGCACACGTAAAAATATAAAGTCTCAGAAAATCTACGTAACGGAGCAACGTCTAATTGGCCAAATCCAAAATGGTCGCTTATGCAAAATGGAAATGTCAGAGTTGTTTTTAACTCCATACCAATGTATTCCTCTCATCACAAGGATTCAGAAAAAGAGTTATTATTGGCAAAAAGTTCAAATGTAAAATTTGGATTTAAATGATAATGAATTCAGATTGTTCCTCTTGCAAATATATTTCAAACAAAGAATAGTTTGCTATATCTCAGGTGCTTTGTTATCTGGGTAAGAAGGCAAAAAAAGTCAAAGACCATGGAGCCCCAAGACCTATTTTGTAGTGTTACCTATGTAACAAAACATCCAAAACATTGTACCTATTCTAAATCGGAACATTTCTCAATAATATTGTAGACCCCTGCGGAGCCCAAACTTTTACTTTTGACCTTTTTGCCTATTACTCAAAAACTGTACGTCGGCGATGAACCCATTTTGATTCATGTAAATTAGACACTGTTGCACTGCGTGTAT
This sequence comes from Amphiura filiformis, assembly GCF_039555335.1. Classification (NCBI taxonomy): domain Eukaryota; kingdom Metazoa; phylum Echinodermata; class Ophiuroidea; order Amphilepidida; family Amphiuridae; genus Amphiura; species Amphiura filiformis. The sequence goes on along the minus strand of NC_092628.1, from coordinate 53,786,876 downwards.
TTGGAATTTTCCTGGACTTTGATATGTTTTTGTGTGAACTTTTGTGAGAAGGATGCATGGAAATGGATTATGTTTGAATAAGTAGTAGCTCAACCCGTTTTTGGCAAATAATTCGTATTGGGCTTTCTGAAAGCGGAATATTTCAGCGCAGTTTCATATCATCACTGTTTTGATGCCGATCGGGTATGTCCAATATATTGAAAATAGTCAAACAGTACCACGAAGTTGTTGCCTCAAACATAACAATGTGCAGGGGACAAATAATCGCATAACATGTATCTTCTTTTATAACATTTTTAATGAGGTAAGAAAAATAACCGTTTTGTTTTATCCACTTTCTTATCACAGGATATTCCTTACGACCAACAGTTTCCATGGGTTGTCTCCCAAACAGATGAAAACATTAAAAAGAATCGATTCAAAAATATCGCTGCTTGTAAGTATTGCAATTATAACGGACAGTTCTTATTTTCATCTCTTATTGATAAAGTTCCTTTGAACGTACAGTTCAAATTTTACTAGGCTTAGAACATTATTATACATTAGGCCTACATTAAATGACGGTGTTACAAATGATGATCATAATAGGCCAATTTAGGTAAAAAAACGTTTTATACATGTCTAACTTTTCCTTCATTACAATGCGGTTCGATCATTTTAAACATGACATAGCATAAAACAATTTAGTCAAGAGTCGTCTTTTTTTTTTAGATGACCATTCTCGTGTGAAATTGGAAGAGGTTGCTGGTGTAGGACTTTCAGACTACATCAACGCATCTTATGTAAAGGTCAGTTCTATGTTATGAATCACTGAGAGGAAATTGGTGCTTCTCTTACGTTTATAAAGACTTTTAGTTGATCTTCGTACTTTTTGTCAAACATTAAAACGCTGCGCACATTATTATTTATTTATATGTTATTATTACTGCTGTTGTTGTTGATGTTGTTGTTGTTGTTGTTGTCGTCGTCGTCGTCGTCGTTGTTGTTGTTATTGTTGTTGTTGAAATGTTGTTATCGAAACTCGAAGAATAGCAACACACATTATCATTATTCACTGTTTTTATCTGATGATGTTCGCCACATGATTATTTTCACTATTATTTTCCAGGGTTACAAGGATAAGATATATCTAGCTGGCCAAGGTAATGAAATATTCCATCTTTTGGTGCAAAATATGATCAAAATGCTGGGAATCCAGTTGGAATGTCTCGGAATAGTTTTCAACCTTCCTACAATTCATCCGATTCACAGTACGATGCGCCTCCAGCGGTTGCTTGGGAGAGCCCAACGCCTCATGGGTTCAATCATCTCTGAATTATATTGTTCTTTGAAACTCCTATACTTCCGTTACGTCTTACATTTGCTGAGGATGACACCCTCAATGTTTTTCAAAACTCTGTTTTTTACACAATATTTGTAAACTAATATAACCTGCAAAAACCAAGGCTTTAGGTGACATAGTTGTGACAAAATTCGAAATTTAAAAACAAATCGTAAGCCACCCTTAATTAAGCGGGCTTTGAATGAAGACTAGTATTAAGCCTGCTATGACATGTGGATGGATATTCATGTATTCACCGTGTACGCAGAAAGGAATCTTAGGCTATCGGACTCCATGTAACTTTTATTCGTATTGGGTAATATGTTACGTCTTTATTATTTGTGATGTGGTTTAGCCTACATACTAGTATTTTGTGGCTATTAACACACGTACTTCAATATTCCATTTACAAGTTGACTGCTGATGCCAATGCCTGGCAGTATTCGCACGCATCATCACAATTTCCATTGTTTTTTGCCTGGCAGTATGCGCGCACATCATATTTTGTTCACTCATGCATATCGATATACCGGTCCCTTGCCTTTGTAGATAAACATTGATGTCAACTCATCTATTGTTTGCTTTGGTTATAGGTCCAAACAAATTATCAATGGGAGATATTTGGCGTATGGCGTGGGAGAAAAAGTCCACAAAGATTGTAATGTTAACCAATCCGGTAGAACAAGGAAAGGTAATTAATGAGTAAAGCGTTGTGATTAAAAGTATTTTCTTTATATATTTTTGTTTTTTTGCAGAATATGTGACCGTCCACGGCGAATGAGCCGTAAATTCCTCCACCGGTCAATTTCGTGTTTAAAAATAAACATCATAAACTTAAAATGGTATATCATTTGACTTCAAACGATATCCAGAAGCGGGGTTATGGTTTGTTAAACTTTGCTCCTTCAAAAAATTATAGCTTTTACGTTTTTACATGTGTCTCTTTTTCCACATTGTTGGCAATAAATATCAAACAGTCATAATTGGCGGTCATTTCAAATCATCCCCAAGTCAACGAGGTTTAAGAAAGTTCTCTCATTGTTAATTGTTGGTTATGCATACATGTACAAAATACAATGCCTGGTAACCCACCACTTGAACAGGATTTAGCAATATAAGCAAACAAAGACCAGAGCTATTAAAAGTTCTATAGCCATCTAAGGTAGAAGCTTATTATCCACTTCAACAATAGGATTATTGATTAGTTTTTGACTATCAATTTGAGACGGATGTCGGGCCAGCTTAAGTTACCGATGAATATGACCTTCGTACACATTTTACACCGTAACTCAGAATACAATTTAGGGAATTTACGGCTCATTTGTGCTGCCGGGTCACATATTAATTTTATGTGTTTGTGCAAAAACCCACACTTTAAGAAAGGGTCATTTTAACAGTTTCATTAGACTATAAGCATGATAAAATGGATTTCATTATAATTTGAAAATTGTGTGATCTCAGTGTGAAATAAAACCAGTACAATTTTATCATATTCTATATATTTGAAAAATAATCTTTTAACAGAGGAAGTGTGAAATATATTGGACGGATAACAAAGAGCCTTTTGACTACCCACCGATGCGCTTACGTCATAAGAAGACCCAAGAATATGCTGATTACGTAGTCAGGGACTTCGTCCTTGAAAAGGTATCTGTTGTGAGAACAAAACTATTAACTAAAATACTAATGAAACCAAAAATCTTGCATTTTTATTAATGGTAGTCAGAATTCATTGTGGTGTTGTCAAGGTCAATACTGTCGAGCATTTTTTTCATTTTACAGTCCCAAAGGTGCTAAAGAATTCAAATGATAAGCTTTCAATTTATGCAATAATCATGATAATCTAGTGCTGTCTTTTCCTACACGCTCTACTAACTGGAGGCACTACCTCTCACAATAGGTTGCGATAATACATAAATACATAAATGAAATTTTCACTGGATTTGGGCTTTTTAGCCTATATGAAAGACAAATACTATTTCAATGTTAATACCAAGTTTACACGCGATATCACTTTTTGTACGCGGCAAGCAAAATAGTCTTTATAAACCCCCTTGCCCTCCAAGTTTGATCATCTACAGGGTATTTTGATTTTTTTATCATATCCTATCAGAAAATTTGTGAAGGATGCATCAATTATATTGCACATTATGCCTACTTGACTATACAAAATTAAGTTATGTGCATTTTCGATATTTGTGTGATTATCTGTGTTTTTGACTTGATAATTTGGAATATAAAGGACGGTGAATCTGAACCACGGGAGATACGACAATTCCATTTCATTTCATGGCCTGATATGGGAGTCCCTGAATATCCAACACCACTCATCAACTTCCTACGAGTCGTCAATGCTTATCAAGCAGAAGACGCGGGCTTACCAATCATTCACTGCAGGTAGGATTCATAGACTCAGTCAAATAAAATTAACAGCGTCTGAAACTTCGACCATTTGTTCAGGCGTGTCACACGTCTTCCAGAATAAAGGCACTAGTGGCAATGCCTTGGTAATTGGTATAGCAGTATACCAGTCAGTGTAAATTATTTAGACAGGTTTAAGACACATTATGCATAGTGTCGAAAATTATAAACAAGTTTATGTAAATGATTTATCTATTTTGCTGACACAGCGAGAAAATATTTACAATTACTTGATATTGGCTATTAAAAAGTCTTTAAAAGAAGAACATTTTAACTAAATTAATTTTAACCTGATCTTACCAACTGTCACACGAACCCATAAAGTTATAACTTGGAAATAACAGATTAGTAAGCATGTGAAGTAGTAAACAATCGGCAAAATATTTGAAAATGTCCTATTCCCGATTGTTTCATTTCTTCTACAAGTATATTATCAGTCGCATAATATTTTTGCCTTAATCTTCATTTATGAAATGTTTGCGTCTATTAAGTGCTGGCGTTGGGCGTACTGGTACCTTTATTACTCTGGACGCTGCACTAACGATGGCAGAAGCAGAGAAGAAGATAGATATCAATGGCACGGTCAGGAAACTCAGAGACGATAGGATTAACATGGTGCAAACATGGGTAAGTCTCACTGACAACAACTTTATTATGTGTAATGTACGCTCTCTACTTCTGTGAGGTTGGAAAAAAAAGTTTGGGAAAATGTAAAGAACGTGAAATTTGACATGCTTGTTTCTCAACGCTAACTAATACTTTATAAGTTTAGAAATAAATCTAATACTGGAACTTACTTTTTGCAACTTCATGACGTGGCGTATGGAACCTGTAGACTTCATCAGGCAACTGACCTGTTGCACCGTTCACGTGATAGACGGCTATAGATATCATCTTGATCATGTTGATGGCCTGGTCCCATGCTTGAGGTATGTTGAAGCGGTGTCCCCTTCTCTTGTTAAGTGATGTTTGCTTGATAAGCTCCCAGATGGATTCTTTGATGCCTCTTCTATGCCACTGTTCCTCATGATCCAGAATCCTGTATCCTTTAAATAGAGGTACACAGTGTCCAACGGGTCAGTTCCCTGATGAAGTCTGGTGGTTCCAGACGCATTGTCGCAAAGTCGCAAAAAGTACATTCCAGTATTAGTTTTATTTCCTAATCCTGCTTACAAGTTCACTACCGTGGCTGACTAAGAACATTCACCCATTAACTAATACTTTATATGATGCTTACTGGATATTAAATTTAACATAAATTCCCTTCCCGGTTTTGAAATTTGCCTAAAAATTATTAATTTTACCTTGTGTTAATTATTGAGGCAAATATTACTAAACTCGTCAAACTTCTGCTTCTCTTCTCAGCAACAATACCAATTCGTGTATGACGCAGTACAAGAAGCGCTCATTTGTGGTGATACTGGTATCCTCGTGACGAATCTCAGGCAGGGATTTAGTGACTTACATACTCCAGACAAGAAGAGTAAAGGCAAATCTAAATTGGACACCCAGTTTGAGGTACATGTTTTGTCACTTTATTCGTGAAAGTTCATCAATTGTTTGTCTTAAGGGATCTGGAATGAGCGTTTTGAGCGTTTTGACAGTATTTTTTGTGGGACATGAGAGCACATCAGACATATCGAATTGCATTCTGAATACGAAGAATGTCTTTTTATATCAAATAATTTTCATTTTTGAAATTTACGATATAATACAAATTTTATGACAAATTATTAAAATTTGATATTTTTCACATTTTTGATATATAACAGTCCTCGAAGTAAATTTTATAAATCTAATGACATGTTCTTAAAGTGCATGTAGCTGGGAGGAAAAGCCGACGATCAATTGGAAATTTTGACCTTTCATATTGAAGATATTGATTTTTCCCAAAAAGACCTAATTTTTTTTGGTGTTTTGGGAAAAAAATCCATATCTTCAATACGAAATGTCAAAATTTTCAATTGATCGTCGACTTTTCATCCCACCTACATACACTTTAAGTATAAATCATCAGATTTATAAAATTTACTTCAGTACTGTTAAATATCAAAATATCAATTTTTAATCATTTGCCATAAAATGTGTATTACATTGCGAATTTCAAAAACCAACATTATTTGATATCAGAAGGACATTCTTCGTATTCAGAATGCAATTCGGTATGTCTGATGTGCTCTATTATGTCCCACAATAAATACTGTCCGAACGTTCATACCCCACCCCTTAACAAAATGTAGTGGTTTTTTTTCTGCTGTCGTGTCGTCGGTGCTGAGCTCATTCAGAACTGTATCATATTAGTGTCCAGACCCATTAGTTCTATGGCTGCATTTGAGACTATAGATAATACAGGTTGTATTAAATGATTGATGATCTGCGCCTGTTCTTGGTGTTGTTGAAAAGTCTACCGCTTCCAAACGCATCATTGGATCAGTATTTGATCAGAATTTATGCGTTATACTTAACTTCAGGTCATTTCACGTGGGTCTAATGGCTCGTTTGGAAAAGGCTGGCATTTAACATTTTAAAAAACGGACGGAAAACAATCATTCATTGGTACAGCCTGTACAGCCTCTTATCATTGAATAATTGAATTTGGTTATTCAACTTCGCATCGCTTAAATTGTTACGTGTATTATCCAGATAGCTCTAGCTATGGATTTGGAGAAAATATATTGATATATTGAAATCAGATTTACCTGCTCGCTTTCAATAATATTTCAGAGAAAACAAAAAAAGTCGAATAAACTATTTGAAAAACACTTCTCTAATAACGTTCCATGAAAAGAAAGAAAGAAACAAACTAAATATGAATACAACATAATTTACTGCATAATATACTTTTGTTGATGTTACATAATACGCACTGAATATTATACTTATGCAGATTTTGGCCAAGTTGACCGTAGTACCAACAGAGGATGAATGTCATTCTGGATATACGCCATGCAACGTGGAAAAGAACAGATTCAAAGACCAAGTGCCAAGTAAGCATGAAAGGTAGAATAAGGTCAAGTAGGACTATAGATTCTGATCCAAATTAAGCAACGACCAACAAGTATAGTTTTCGAGAAAGGTATCGAAAGGATATGTGGAGGCCTTAGATCGTTAGTTTTATACATATTGTAAAAATGTGATTGCTACAGTTTGCGTCCATACTTGTTAATTTTGTTTGTCTTAAGTTTTATTTGTATTACAAATTGGGTAGGTTTAACTCTTCTTTTCTGTTTGAGGCTTTTAGCCAATTTTATTATCTGAGTCATATCCTATTAGCTTTAACAATATTCTTTGGTTTTATAGGTGAAAAGCGACGCGCATTTTTGACTGTTCCTGGTGGTGAAGATAGCACGAACTACATCAATGCCTGCTACCTTGATGTAAGTTAAATACAAATGATTGCAAAGTAGGTTCCTCGTCAAAACCATGAAGAGTGTTCTAAATATAACCAATTGCATTTTTCAGGGTTATGTGAGGAAGAATGAATTCATAATCACTCAGATGCCACTGCCAAACACAGTAGAAGATTTCTGGAGGATGGTGTACGGTTCGAAATGCCCATCTATTGTCATGCTAAACGGCATGAGCCAAAGTGATCCTGTGAGTATTTTATATTTTAAAAAAGCTTGTATAATTAGAGGCATTTGTACCGTTGCTGAACTCTATAGATTAAAATAAATAAGGATAAAAGAATCTCTTTCTAGCCCATGAGCTCTCAAGTCTGGAGCATGTTGGGTGTAATAAAACAGACAATAATAAAATTCTTTGAGGAAAATATATTTTATTTAAAAACATTAGCATATAATAATATGTGATTCGATGAAGCAATAGTCGGAGGTGAGTTACGTGCCGATTAATTATTCATTTTCCTATGTTCTGCATTGTTTATGCCCAATGCTTTCAACTATAACGTGTTTTTCTTATATCGTATTCTGATGGCAATTACCTCAAAAAGAAGGCAAGTTCTTTATCATTTATCATGATGCACAAATCTGTACATGATTTTGACGACATTGCATTGTCTTCATGTTGCTTGATTAGATCACGTCATTTTTTCTCTCAGTGCAATAAATTTCCATTGCATTGATTAGCTTCTATCGTTGTAGATCTTTTTATCTCGTTTCAAACTATTAAATTTTTGATTAATATAAAAGAATCTTAGCAAATTAAATCGTCATTAAGATGCATCACTTTTTTAAATAAACAGAGCCTTGGCAAATACTGGGTGGATTCAGGCACCTTGCAACTGACCAGTCTTACAGTAGAGTTTCAGACTAGTAAGCAGTACATGGATGAAGTATTTGGGAGAACCTTCAAAGTCTACGAAAATGAAAATCCAAAGGTAAATAATATCAATACTTACTTAAGTTATTCCATTTTATAAATTTATTTCATCCCCATAAAACTGTTGTTCACTCTATTCGTTTTTTCATTAATATTTTTAAGCAGGTGGAACATTACCCGTAATGGTTCCGGTTAGCTTATGTTAAGAAGTATCTATTGTTCATCCCGTTTTAGAGATTCGTGTAAGCCATAATATAATATTGCAAAATTTCCCTTTTACCTATTCAGAAGTCCATAACTGTTCAGCAGTTCCAATTCAACGACTGGCCTCTTGGACAAGATACACCAAATTCTACCGCACCGCTTATTGCAACGACAACACTGGTTGAGAAATGGCACAAGCAGCAGATGAAAGTGCTAAATGATGCAAAACCTGTTGTAGTTCATTGCATGTACGTATTATCAATAGAGGCCTTGCATGTGACGTATCATCCCGTAAATATGGCGGACTACTCAAATGCATTCAACAAAAGCATGATTGCAATCTACCGTGACAGTTCGTCTCACACACATAACAAATGCACTACGATCAAATAGGTTGATGACAACATTTGATTGAATGGACTGCACTCCGCCATAACTACGGTGAAGGACACCGGCTCAAATCCTTTGTTTGGAGCCAATCGATAATTTCATGCAGGGCCTCTATATCGGCTGTGTTAATTTTCTCCAAACCCTGTGTAAAACGTTCTATCAAATTCATGTAATTTGTTAAAATGATTACCAAATTATAGACGACCACGCATATCTTTTGCTCATGTCTTTTTAATTTTTCTATCTTTTCTATTTTGGGATCGAATAACTAATTTGAATTTAAATATTTAAATACGATTGTTATAGAACGATCGCCAAACGTCCACTTTGGGATATAATAAAAAAAGTTTCAAGTCATACCACAAAGTTCATGTGTTTTAAATCGTAAGTGAAGCAAACATAAAAACAGCTATGTAACAAAAGGAACATAAACAACATATTCAACGGTGACAAACAAACATCATATATTTATGATACATATTTCCATTTTGAGTTCATTCCAATTTTGATGATCATGGACTCATGGACATAAACTTGTCGACTCAATTTGGTTGCAGTGATGGCCTCGGTGTGAGTGGTGTGTTCTGTGCTCTTGTATCATTGCTGGAAAAGATGAGAGTAGAGCATGTTGTAGACGTCTTCCAGTCTGTGAAACGGCTGAGGATGGGCAGACCTGGCATGGTGGAAAATGTGGTAAATATACTAAGGCATTGTGAGGGTGTAAATGCTCTATGCTATGTTTGCTGACTATGCAGTTGCTTCAAATTTTATTTGGACTACCTGAAAGGAAAGTGTGCTATATAGATACCTCAGTACGTATTTAAGTCCGTTTGTAGACTTGATGATTTGATTTTATATACCACTGAATTAGTTTGAAACACGGAGAAGTTTTCTTCTGCAGTAAGAAAACTTTATATACAATTATACAAATATTAACGTGCTTTTGTTTGATAATTTATTGATTTATCACAGTTATCATCGCATTATTATTTTCTTCCAGCTTATTATTACATGATTATAATCATTACTATTATCATCATCAATATCATTAGTAGTAGTAGTAGTAGTAGTAGTAGTAGTAGTAGTAGTAGTAGTAGTAGTAGTAGTAGTAGTAGTAGTAGTAGTAGTAGTAGTATAGTATATTTATTATTTTTGATGTTGTTTGATGTGGTTTTCCTTTGTTTAGTTTTGTATATATAATTATTATTTTACTTTCATGTCGTCTTTATTTAGGAACAATATAAGTTTCTCTACAAGGCAGCTCAAGTAAGCTTAGAAGAGTTTGAAATCTACGAGAATTTCCGCTAAAATGTGAAGAAGGGACATTGTATTATTTGCGTTTGGAAGGCCCAATGATTGGATATCACGGAAAGTGTGTCTTCTTCAGCAGCAATTAAGTTTTGAAATGAAAGACCAGTACTATGGATGATCATTGCTATTTGAAATTTGCAGAAGAGGCTGAAATTGGAAAGTAGGATGAAACTAATAATATATTTGTGTTTCTAACTTACTTATCTGATACACTAAACGAAAGACTCGGTGTGAAGTATACTACATAAAGGTAAAATATGCTTTTGCTTTATTTTACCGTTACTACGTATGTGCCGCCATCTTTTAATCATCGAGTTGCTTCGGTAAGGATAATTGCGGTATTATATAGATGTCATGTTTCTTTTTAAATAGATTAGCAATTTATTTTACATTTGTAACGAGCTTTTGACAAAATCCTGCCATGTACAAAAATACTTAGGAAATGGGACAAACTTTACTAGATCCTGATGATCTTACACAAAAGAAGATTAGCTGCATGCAAATTGTCTAAGAATTTGTATTGCTATATTATTTTATATATAATTGCTAAGAATAACTGAAATTCAGTATAATTGAAATACAGAACTACTCCAGTACTAGTAATTTAAGACATATCATGTATTAGGGTGCTAAGTACTAGCTAATTATGATTATGCAGAAACCTGTTCCATAAACCCAGACCACTTATGTATACAATTGAATATTAATCTACATCATGTTCTTATACCTTATGAGCATAAACTATCGTGTACTTGTCATGTTATTTGGGGTATGATATTTTGACAAAATGTAACTTATTTACAATCACTGAGGTTAATTAAAATACCCCTCAATCAATCAAATGGGGAGCACCAGTTGCACAACATGTGTTTTGGAGAATGGCAAAGGTGTCAACTTTTGAGGATAATTTAACCTCAGTGATTGTCATAATTGACATTTTTGTTTAAATTTCTTTATTTCTGTAATTTTGTAAATGGAGATTTTTCTGTATTTGAACATGTTGACAAAGTTTCTGAGCTCTAAAATAACACTACTTCCTTATTTATTGTTAGTTTTAGTTATCATGGTTATAAAGATATTAAGAAAAGAATGTTCAGTATTTAGTATATGCTGGGTTCTTAATTGTTGTATAACTCGTAAACATTAATTGCCATTATCTAATAACTGTTATTGGCATTTTATTGCCAACGTGATATATATTTGCCTCAGAACCCAGCATTTGCAAAAAATGCAACGTATAATAATACTCCGTTTATTCCATTTTGTATATAGCCTAGTTAATATAGCCTGGTACCCATAACGTCCTTGTATAGATAACTGTAAACGTGTTAATATTTAAAACAAATTACTTCCTGAAGCTCTGCTAGTAGGTGCCAATTATTAATGTCAAATGAACAAATCATCGTAAATTTCTGTAAACAATAATGCAAAATAAATTGTAAATGTTTCAATTTTCAAATAGTTGCCCTAAAAGTAATGGGACATTTTTTTTTTCTTTTGAATTATTTGTATTTATTTGTTTGCTTAGGCCGTGGTTTAATGTGGTTTAATTCAATTGGTCCACTGTACTCTCCATACATATTTTATGTATCTTTGTCAAAATAATACTGTCGTTTAGAGATGAATATTGTTCTTGTTGCTTGAATATTATATATATATTTGGCATTTATCATTTTGACTTTCTTGGCAGGAGTTTTCGTTGTATACACTCCGAAGTTATCATAAAATGCTTTTAAAAAAAGCATAATTTTAATCGTTGTTTGCAGGAGTTATACTCCACAGTCGTCATCAAATGTTTTGTTCAGATACACGTGTCTGTATGACAGACGTTACTATATTTAAGAACTTTATATCAAATAATTATATCTTATATGCCATTTTATTTTCCTACTCAGAATATATCCACTATTGTGGAATATGTTGTGTCAAACAATGCAACAAAGCAACAGTACTTTATACTTATTTTGAATTTAAATGTTGTAATATTTGCTTCCTATGTTTTGCTTTTTTTATATATATTAAGTATATGATATTATTTTAGGAAATATCATTGCCAAACATTGTATACTCAGATTTGAGACGAGTGTAAAAGCTTGCTGGCTTATCGTCATCTTGGCAGTATTTCGATTTACGGTTAAAAATACATTCACTTTATTAATGTTAAATTTATGTTGGATCTGTGTGATCATGTGATCACGACGTCATAATAGTGATGTGATAGATCAGGTGCGAGATGTGCGGAGCTTCAAAGCTGATTCGGCAAGTAAGAAAGGAAACAAGCAATTTTAAAAATCCATCGCGCCCACCTTGAAGATCCGAAATATACAGAGGAAAAATACGAACATGTACATGACCATACCGTCAGCATGGTCAGGACCTGTCAAAACACCCCCAAACTCTAAGATGACGATATCGCTCACAACGATTATTACAATAATGTCTGTTAGTATTTTAAAGCCATATGATAATATTACTCGGAATCATATTGTCAAAATCGACCATTTAGGATTAAAATGCTGTTAAGAAAACCTCAAATTAAGGTTAGTCTTAACCCTGGAATTATGGAAACTTTCGGGCCTCATAACTGCCAAATTGTTGGTTTAAAGTATAAAAGTACATACATTTTGAATGGCAAAAGACTTGAAAAATTAATCTGTGACGTCAAATTTGGGCAAAAATACTCATTTTGGAGTTACGCCACTGTTTTTAGGCATGTGTATGAAATGGTCAGGAGGAAAAGATGCATTTATTTCATTGACACACAGGGCGTGTATATTTTGTATTTGATCAGATCGTTTTTAATCGTTTTGTATCACGACACTGCACTATTGGCTTACACCTATTGAAGGTCTCAGTCTGGAATGATACAGACGAACTGGATACGGGATATTTATCATTTGGGAAAACTTGGACAAGTCGGGGGCTACTTATCTTATATACTTACAGGTATATGGCATAATAATTTGTGATAAATATTGACAGTCAATGAAAATAATGTCTGTTTTTTAGGGTTTTTAAAATCAAATTAAAGATAAAATGGAATCGCCGTCTCAGCATTGACCATAACTATGATGTTGGTCAGAAAACACGAATTGAAGGATCATTGTAGAAAATGTGCACGAAGTTGATTCAGATTCATTTGGTTTCATCTCAAATATACAAATTCACAAATATACATAATAATAATAATGATAATAATAATAATTGTAATATTGATAGTAATGATAAAAAATAATTATGATAGGAAGTGAATTATGATATGATTGTTTGTTGAGAGCATAATTTTAATCGTTGTTTGCAGGAGTTATACTCCACAGTCATCATTAAATGTTTTGTGCAGATACATGGGTCTGTATGACAGACGTTACTATATTTAAGAACTTTATATCAAATAATTATAATTATTTTATATGCAATTTTATTTTCTACTCAGAAAATATCCACTATTGTGGAATATGTTGCGTCAAACAATGCAACAAAGCAACAGTACTTTTTACTTATTTTGAATTTAAATGTTGTAATATTTGTTTCCTATGGTTTGCTTTGTTTTGTTTTTTATATTAAATATATGATTGTATTATTTTGGGGAATATCATTATCAAAAATTGTATACTCAGATTTGAAACAAGTGTAAAAGCTTGCTGGCTTATCGTCATCTTGGCAGTATTTTGCTTTACGGTTAAAAATACATTCACTTTATTAATGTTAAATTTATTTTGGATCTGTGTGATCATGTGATCACGACGACATAATATTAGTGATGTGATAGATCAGTTGCGAGATTTGCGGAGCTTCAAAGCTGGTTCGGTAAGTAAGAAAGGGAACAAGCAATTTTAAAATAAAAATCCACGAACATGTAGATAACCATACCGTCAGGACCTATCAAACACCCCCAAACTCTAAGATGACGATATCGCTCACAACGATTATTACAATTGTCTGTTAGTATTTTAAAGCCATATGATAAAATTACTTGGAATCATATTGTCAAAATCGGCTATTTACGATCAAAATGCTGTTAAGAAAACCTCAAATTAAGGTTGGTCTTAACCCTGGAATTATGGAAACTTTTGGGCCTCATTATTTCTCTAAAGTATAAAAAGTACATACATTTTGAATGACAAAAGACTTGTTTGAATTTTGACCAACTTAAAAAATTTAAACCCAAAATGGTTTAAAATGCTCAATTTGGCAACATAATCATAAAAAATGTGATTTTCACACAAATGTCAAAAGAATTGGTGAAGTTGATCAAAATTAAAAAAAAATTAAAACACGGGAACTAGATATTTGTATCAAGTTTTACGTTTTGGGAGATCTTTTTTTCTTCCAAAACTGAGCAAAATTGAGCATTTTTGGCCAAATTTGACCTCACAGATGGTGTTCTCAAGTCTTTGCCATTCTAAATATGTATGCTTTTATATACTTTAGACCAACAATATGGCAGGTATGAGGCCCAAAACAATTTCATAATTCCAGGGTTAATACCAACCTTAAAGGCTCGATGAAGTAAAATTATTATTTTAATAATACTTTTAAAATATCTGAAGAGCTCAGATACAAAAAAAAGCAATATATCAATTTTTCGTGATTTGATATAGGCAAATATAACTTGTCAAATATAAAGAACACAATAAGAAAACGTGTGCCGTTTTGATAAATTTTTCCAAAACTTAACTTTGGCTTTTTAAAATTATGGTATCAATTAAAAAGTAGTATTACAAAGCAGATGTTGGTTGAAATGTTATAATGTTATTCTTTACTCAAAATGCTGAAGTAATATTAGTAATAACTACCAGGAAAGATTACTGTCCATTTTAAGTCGAATTAACCAAGTAATGTTAAAGAAACCCCACTGGCCGTTTAAGGTTGAGTTCCATGTGAGGGAAATGTTTGGAGTATGGCATGATGTCAAAATTGCTCTGTTGACTTGACAAATACACCATAGTTGGCTGATTAAATTTAGGTGTAAGTTGGGACATGGTGTAATCATTACAAATATGCCAAAAAATCAGGTTGAAGAAAATTAACCAATTATTATAAGGTCGTATATTATTGATTTAACGCAAAAAAGTTTGAAAATGTTGCTTGTTAGTTTTTTTTTGTATTTTTCCCAGTTGCAAAATATTTGAGATTTTGTTACTTTTTGGGATCATTTTGCAAAAACTCTTCATCGGTAAACCTTCTTTTATATAAAAGCTTTCTCCATTTCTTGGATATATCCAGGTCGACTGATTAACCACCCACCCCAACATCTTTATTTAAGTCGATACTGTTTACTGTATTTGGTAAAATACACATAGTGTTGGTTCATAAAACAAATAAAATACTTTCAGACAACAAATATCAGAGGCAGTGTTTTATTTCACGTGATTCTCTTCTGAGTACAATATTGAAATATTGGTGTACGGTTTAAATACAGATCTTGATCTTGTTCGTGACTATACCATTAATTGATTAGAGAAGATTTCTGAATCAGAATGCTATTGCTATTTAGATTAAATAATGGCCATTATTAAAAAACGGGCAATTGTATTACAAACCTGTAAAATGCGTTGGAAACAGAATTTATTTCAGCGCATCTTGACACCTCATTTGATACGATAGCCCAGAAAACAAAACACCGGTCAAATTAATGTAGTGAGGTCCAGATTTGAAAGTTGCACTTACAACAATACAGAAACACACAGATATCATTACACAGATTTCCTTCCATTATACTGAATACAATCAATATCAATAGAATTTACTGAAACTTTCAAATCTTGGGTTTCATTGATTACGCTGTGACGTCAATATTTAGACAATTGCTACAAATGAGGTGTCAAAATGCGCAAAAATCAATTCTGCTTCCAGCGCATTTTACAGATTTGTTATTAATTTTTTAATAATGGCCATTATTTAAGGGGGGTTAGTTACTTTTTTTGAGAGGTTTATGAAGCAGAAATGCTGGAGCCTTAGAGCGGGGATGTGCAATATATATTTCACAAAGGGATAAGAAAATAATGAGCAAACATAATTTTAAGTGTTTTTTTTTTCCTTCTTCCTTTCCCTTTTTTTACCCTATGTTTGTTTAATTTTCGGCATTAAATATTTACCAGTCTTTAAATAATCTACCACAAGCGACACTCAGCTAGTTGGCTTCTGAATACAATCTTCTTTTTTACATAATTTACATTGCAGTATATAAAATATATACATCATATTATAAAATTAAACATCTATTAAGTGAAAGACAAGGAACGACTGTTTAACAAAATATTGACTGCTCATAACGGAAATGGTGCAAACTATTGCCCGAAAAGGTAAAAATCTCACACCACCAAATTATTATATGGCTGTACTCCCGTCATTTCAATTCTCAGGAAAAATCATTTACACCTAAAGTAAGCATTAAAATGAGCAGAAATGTGCATAATTTTGGCTAAATTTGGATTGGTCATGATTAGTAATGTTAAATCCAATCCTGCAAGTGTACCACAAGTGGGAGAGATCGAGTAATGTTTAATCATTTTAAGCAGCTTTTTTCTTCTGGAAACACTCCGGGCATGAACCGAATCGCTCCTGTGAAGAAAAGATGGCGTTTTCTTACGGCATATTTAGCACATATCTCTATGGGACTATAATTTGGTGGTGTGAAACCTAAATTTTCACCAAGTGACAATAGTTTGCATCTTTTTTTCGAAGGATTCGCAGTCAATATATGTTTTCTATTGAGGGCTCAGCACAGAGTACTACAGAGAGCGTACCACCAGTCAAAGTCTCCGCATCATCCGATAATGAGGGCCGATTGTTCCATGAAATGCGACAGGCGAGTCTGCTACGCAAGACTCACATGATCACACAGTTCATGGTCTATCGCGTAATCGCGAAAGCATGCAACGCTCTATCGCGTATACGCGAAGGCACGCAGCGCTGGCGTGATTGTTTGACACGGCACGATCGAACAATCGGCCCTCATGAATATGCGAGAACTCGCCGTATACAATACACGGGGACTTTGACTGGTGGTACTTTCTCTGTTTTCTCTCTCCTCTGTGGGGCTCAGTGCAACACTGTCTCGTCTCCATTTTGGCCATTTTCCCAAACAGATGACCGAATATTTGCTCAAATAACCGGCATGATATGACGTGGCCTTAATTGCCACACCTTTGAGAAGGATGTGTTATGGAGATGAGACTCTGTGTTACTGAAACAGACTTTCTTTTTTAAAAGTTTGGCTAAGGCAGTGTTGCACTGAGACTGAGCCCTCGATCAAAGGTTCTCATACGTATCAAAACTATTGTGGTGACATCACAAAATACATGTAAGTGGGATATTAGTACCCACCAATCAAATGACAGGAATATTTTCATGCGTTACATATGATATACAATGTACCAATGTAAGCAATATCAACAATTACCATACTGACTGAGGATGGTAACAGATTGTTTGCAAATATTTGCAAGGTAAATGGAAATTTTACTTCATTAGTTTCCGTTGAAAGTTGCAAAACTACTTTTGTACTTAGTTAATTAATATTCTTCATTGTTCAAGTGGATTCTGCAAAGATGTTCTTACAAAACGAATCTGGGGTGTGTTACGCTAACACTTGTAACACGTTGTATGAAGTCTCAAAATATAAAGTACAATGTGGCGTAACTTCCCTTTCACTAATCAGGAATACATCGTAATAATAAAATAATAATGATGAATAAAGAGTACTCGTAACGTTGTGACGTGTTACGTACGCTACGATGTGTTAAAATTTTAGTGAATCACCCTTTCTCAGAACTTTAGTATTTACGAAGTACGAAAGGTGGTGGAAGCATTGACCATAATTCATGCCAGTCAGAACCTTTAATTACCTACAATGTATTCGAAATCTAGGTACACACCAATATTACAAAAATATATAAATAATTTCACATAAATAGAGTATAAATCAGCTGCAACATTTTCTTCCCTTACGATATAGGGTCTATACAAACGATATTTACACACAAAAATCATTAACTACAACTGATTAATATTTGTCTATTTACAGACCAGCTGAAAATGGTAAGAAAGTGAAGGCCTCAGAAAAAGCGGATTCACACTTTGCAGAGTTGTGACAGTTTCATACACAAGTATACTCATTATGAGGCCTGTGTCACTGTGAATCGTTCAAATTCACATTTAATCATTCATTTAAATATAATATAGATAAAATGTCCTGCGATATCACGAATATCAAACTGCGTAATTATGGCACAAGTTCATGTAAATATTAATGTTTCCATTATTAAATTTGCTGTGGTAGCATGTTTAATAATCAAAACAAAATAATTATTAATATCAAATATATACAATAATTAGGATTTAAAATCTTCTAACATTCATGAATATATAAATTTCATTTTAATATTGTACACAAATTGAAGAGCATAGAATTAAAAATTGGTCAAAAGTTTGTCAAAATTTTAGCCACTTTGAACTGCTATTAAATAGGGTCTCTTGAGAAGTGAGCTGAAGGCAAAATGTTCAATTGGTCCAATTTATCTAAATACAAAATTGTATGCCAAATTATTCATCTTGATACCTTGATTACAAAAGTATATGGTTTGTCATATCTACACCATAGACCCTAGAAAATGGTCTATGTCTATCCATCATATCCTTAAGATCAACAAAGGTCAAACGATGTCAAATTTTCAACAACGTCCAATTTACATTATGAAACATCAAATATTTCCTCTTAAAAATGGACATGCCAAATATGTATACTTTGACACCGAAATTGTTTGTAATTGTAATATATAGTTAGGCCTATGTGATGGTATCAAGCAATTTCTTGACGTTTCAAAATTCAATCAAATCAATACAATTTCAACAAGTTTGAATGCTTGTTCCTCCAAATTAGTATTTCTATAACTTAAGTATTTCTTATCCTACACTCTTCAATTCCTATTCACTGTGTCTCATCATCTCTTATTTGGCTCTCTCTCTCGCTCTCGCTCTCTCTCTCTCCTTTCCTTCTTTATATTTCTTTCTCTCTCGCCCTCTCTCTATCCATAACATACTCTCGATCATCGCTCATTTTTATTTTTTAAATCTCTGGCATTGTTCTTCCAAAGTAACTTATTGAAATACAATTGTGAGAAACCCAAGTTATAAATAACTTACTTACACCATTAATACAAAATGATAATTATGATAGTTCGTGTCATCTTCAACGGAAATTTTCGTAGGTTTTGAACTCATCCAGACTCACTTGGGCAGCTTCGTACAAAAATTTGTACTGGTCCTGAAAGAAAATTAGGAAATAATAATCTGATGACTGTCCCAGTATTTTTCTTACTTGTACAGTTGGTACTATTTGAATTTGCTGAAACGTGCATTGATTGATAAAACATCATAATAGTTCAGAGTAAATGGATTAATCTGAGAGTGTTATAGAGGAAAACTCTGCAATACTGTTTAAATTAGTGCAAAAGCTTTTTATAATATAGAATTTGTCAGTCAACACTATCCTATATCATAATGTTTCCAATAAAATACCATGTCTGTATAGCAGATACATATATGTAAATAATAAAATCTTACCAGTGTTTGTACCATGCCCGGCCTGCCCATACGCAGTCTCTTCACAGACTGGAAGACATCCACAACCTTCTCTGCTTTCATCTTGTTCAGCATAATCACTAGTGCACAGAACACACCACTTGCTTCAATCCCATCACTGAAAAAGAAGATGAAGCATAATATATTATGAAACTGTTATTATGTATAAAAAGAGCAAAGAATAATATAGCATTTTATAATTTTACAAAAATATTAAATTGATCTTATAGGAAATGAGTCACGGAAGCCAATAACTGCATTCATATTTCCTTAGATCTTTTAGTTATTGAGTTAAAGCCAATATTATATCAAAAGGAAAGTTTTGACAAAAAGTATGCACTTCTTATATCAAGCCTTGGGATCTCTGTCATATAACGATACCATTCCTCTTGTGTGTCAACTTTATTTGTCTCAATATTTGAGTGTAAACACCTTTATGTCATGCTCCCATCCGACAGCCATTCGGATCGGACATGTACTCAAAATAGAAATAAATAACTTAATGAAACAGGAAAAGAAGAGAAAAGTTTACAGAGGCATAGCGTGAGTCATTCAACTTGGAGAGCACCGAGTCTGGTTAATCGGGGTACCGGTTTTTTTCAGCAATTTTCAATGTTTTATCAACATATTTATTTTAATTGTACTCCCGCCCTCGTGCTCCTAATAACGGAAGAAAAAGTTCATAGCGGCACATATGATGTTGACTAACACCGTAGAGGATTTCTGGATGATGGTATATGAATTCAATACAACATCTATAGTGATGCTGAATAAAATGAGTCAACGTGATCCGGTAAGCTAGGGGTTGGTTCTGGTATTTCTTATTCCTTGTAAATGCAGGCATAAGATTGCATGCAGGATTTGCAATATCCAAATTGATAAAAATATATATAATCTTTGTCACAAAACTCGCCATAATCACGGCTTGAATTGCGTAGGAATAACCACGGCTTGAGATACGTACGTAGTCCTTTGAAAGCAGATTTGGCTTAGAATACGTTGATTCCAACCGATTGATTGCAAATGTTGTCATCGATACCAAAATAATGATGAACACCTTTGCTGTGCCCAAAGTAACTTATTCACAAAATCAGTTATGCAGTTATGCAACATATTAGTCACGAGGCACTGGTACACATGAGCTGTAAAGTTTCGAGCTATTTAATATCGAAATGATTGCTATTGCTTTGAGTTTTTAACATCTATAATATAATACTTCCTAACAAAAGCTTAAATCAGTTAAATTCCATAATATTTGATGCACATTTTTTTCTTTATACTTTATTACCTGTTATCAAAATATTTAAAAGATTTACGAGTGTATAGTGGTAGATAAAACAATTAAAGAGTTTAACTTCACAACTCTCATTTACTTTTCGCTCACCTGGAACGTTTTCGCTAGGTCGACTAGTGTCCTCAACAGGTGGTAATGTTGTGATGATATCTTGTCTACAATCGGGATAGTCAGCATCACCATCTGATGAAGACGCTAGTCGACCAAGCGAAAACATTCCATTGAGCGAAAAAAAGTTAACCGCACTATTTTAAAGCTAATTTAAACATACGTGCAGTGTACAACGATTGGTTTCCCGCGAGATGTTTTGGGTTGTTTATTTTGCCACTTTTCCATAGTATCAATCATAGCAATGAGTGGTGCGACAGAGTCAGGTGTGTCTTGTCCCAATGGCCAATTATGCAGCTGGAACTGCTGTACAGATATGGCCGACTGAAAGAAACATCAACGACATATCATTAACATGTATTTCATATTATTTCTTTGTTGTTGTTATTGTTTTAATCACCTGATATTTCTGACGAAACACCATAGGGCAAAACTGATCGAACACATTATTATATACTTAATATAAATATAAAATACCGCTAGTTTGACCACTAAATTTAATATCAAAAGTGAACACAATTTTGGCAGGTTGACGATTCAAGCCAGTTTAGATAATACATACCTGTGGACTGTCATTAGGATAAACCTTGAATGTTCTCCCAGTTACTTCGTCCATGTAGTTCGTACTAGATTGAAACTCAACTGTGAAGCTGGTCATCGGCATGGTGCCCGATTCGATCCAGTACATGCCAAAGCTCTGAACGGAGCAAAATATCGTCATTAAAAGGAACATATTTCAAGATTATGATTAATTTCTTACTTTAGATATGTATAATCAATCTGCAGCTTCTTAAAACTGTGTTTATATATCATGTATTATTGAACTGAAAGTGTTGCTTAACCATCCAGCAAATACAAAAAACGTTTTAACATTGTAACGTTTTTGTTTTAAAACATTTTAAAAGTATGAAATGTCGTGTTATATAAAGGTCACGAAAACGTTTTGTATGAAAACAGTACAAGAACATTTCTAAAATGTTTTAAAAATGTTAAGGTTAAATATTTTATTGCAAACATTTGTGCAAAATATTTTGTCAACACTAAAATAAACTAATTTTACAATATTTTGCAGTTTTCAAAAA
Organism: Amphiura filiformis; assembly: GCF_039555335.1. Lineage (NCBI taxonomy): Eukaryota > Metazoa > Echinodermata > Ophiuroidea > Amphilepidida > Amphiuridae > Amphiura > Amphiura filiformis. The sequence continues at coordinate 53,764,879 of NC_092628.1, read as the reverse complement.
TGTTTTTGAATGTTAGTTTTAAAACGTTTTATAACTCAACACGTGTTCTGGCCATTTTTTTTTTTACATTTTGCTTCTTTTTTTTCGAAAACATTTTTTTTCTTGGCATATAAAAGAATCTCTCTACACGGGACACTCCGTTGCATTATTGGTAGATTTAAATGAAACACTTGATCTTTGACATATTATACGTTTAACTCACTCATATTGAGCCAAACAATAGGCTACCTTTATAGCGAAACTGTATATCCTGCATGCAATCTTATGCCTGCATTTACAAGGAATAAGAAATACCAGAACCAACCCCTAGCTTACCGGATCACTTTGACTCATCCTATTCAGCATCACTATAGATGTAGTATTGAATTCATATACCATCGTCCAGAAATCCTCTATGGTGTTAGTCAACGGCATCTGTGTCGCTATGAACTCTTTCTTTCGTACATAACCCTAAAATGATATCAAAGAAAGCATTATTCAAACGATATCGTAAACAAAGGGAGGTCTGTTTATAGTTAATGGTCAGAATTTCTTAGGCTGTATTGTCTTTGAAAATGTTTGCCAAAAATGGTGAAATTAGCACCTTGCATCGTTTAGGTAAAATCAAACTTGTCCACGATATTTATATCCTGTACTTGAATATGCATTGGATTCATTGTGTGCGCGATTGAATCATCACTTTGTTCTGCGACAGTGCATCATAGAGAAACTTTGCCATGCATATTGACTTGAGCAATTGAGATTTTTATGGTAATGATAATATATTTCAGTTGTATTTGGGATATAAAGCACGTTACTATCAGTACAGCTATTCATTGCCAATAACCTATGAAAATTTTAATATTAATTTTAATTTGAAATTATAGCAGAAACTTTGATTTGCTTATTTTATTACTGAGCGTGAGCTATACAAAATCACACATTTGTCATAAAACTTTTTGTTTTTAATAAAGTATTAGATAATCCCATGTTTTCAATAACAGCGTAAAGTAACATTAAATAAAATTTATAAAAATGGCATTAATATCATTCCATACCCCTGATACAGATACCATATAAAGTATGCATGTAATTTCTGTGATGAGTGATGGTTATTGGTATATCAAATGGAAGTATTCAGTTATTCTGTCGGTCCGTGTCACGTCACTTCCCGTTGATGATGTTCGAGTGAAAACAAGTCCCTGATTTGATTTTTGTTGATGATTTCTGTCATTGGTGTTATGTAAATTTCGACCGCAAATAGTCAGTGGAATCACACAACCGTTTCTAAGTCTTCAGAGTGGAAGAAACTTACTTGATTTACCGTTTATATACTGACAAACTTAAAATTAAATTCCATGGTCGAGTGTCGTTTTTTTTTTTTTGAAAATCACTCCAACAACATCGCTATGTAGCCTCCTTCACAGTCGGTTTCTGTTGTTCATAACAAACCGTGAGCCACATGCAGTTTGGGCCCGAGACTAGAGATAGCCCGGATGTCCGACCGACAGAATATATTATAATTTGCTCTGAGGATTGGATCTTAGGATGAATATCTCTCAACGTCGCAAGAATAACTTTTGGGGAAACATTTTCACAAACAGTATAAAATATGTAAAATTTGACTATAACTATAAATAAACCTGTAAAAAAAAGAGTGTTTTTTATTGAGACATCCGTAGTACATTTCATCTGTATATCAACGCAGATTATTTGTTTTCTTAAGGCACTTTATTTGTTTTGCTTGTTACGTTCTTCATAGTTTTAATGGTGTTTTGATTAAAACTTACATCTATGAAAGCTGCATTGATATAGTCAGTTCCGCCATTAATAAGTGTTGTTCTTAAATACGGTCTTCCTTTATCCTCTGTAAAACAAAATGAGCTTATAATTTAGGTTAAATCATACTCTTTAGGTTTCAAGCTGTTTATTCTCATCTTTGTTCTTAAAGTATAATATTGTAGTTTACTCTCATTATGCTATTTGGTTATATTAAGGATCGAAAGATGTCTAATTAACGCTCAATTCACTAAAACCAGGAAAAAGCTGTATTATGTCTGTTAAGGTTATGTTTCAAATTTTTCAGAAGCAGCTTTCCTTTTTTTTAAGTTTGGGTAAGGTGTGTATGGATGTCCAATGGACTTGTCCATGTGTAAATTTACATGTCTGCTTCTATTTCTGTAGCTGTCTCTGTAAATCTATTTCCAAATATCAAATATGTAATTTTAGATGTTGACCTAGAATAACTTTTTTGTCAGTATATTTGGCATTGTACTATATATGATTATTGAAACAAACACATTTTTGTTAGTTTTCTTTCGTGATGTTACAATGTTTCATTGCAAATAAATTAGTCAGACTCTTAGTGATATATTTGAGAATGAAAAACGCAGAATAGAGTGATACTTTCAAATACGTATCTTTTGCGACATGAGGCAAAATATATATTCAGAAAATATATATTGACATTGGCTTAATGACATTGATTGTTAGATATACTTCGATAATTTATAATAAAAAAATTTAGTTTTAAATTGACTAAAAGTCAAGAAAAGTTTGCAAAATCCTGACAAAAAGCAATTTTGTATATTTCTCTGATATCTGAGTAAATGGTGTAACATTTAAGGGCAGCTTTTTGCGACCGAAGTTCCTCGAACTTCCACGGCATAATGTATGTATTGCTTACTTGGTACACGGTCACGGAACCTGTTTTTGTCCACGTTCTCTGATGCATAGCCAGACTTGCATTCATTTGCTGGTGGTACAACAGTCAAATTCTCCAGGATCTGAAAAACAGTAATATAAACGTGTGCTTTGAAAGAAACAATAAAGGTAATAAAATATGCCCTAAATACTCACTCTATTAAGATTTTCTGACTCGTTTTGGGGAATTATTTTATTGTTGTTTTCAATAAATGGTATAATAATTATACTTATTAATATTTATCATACCATAATATACTAAAATATGCTAAAATGTGCTAAAATTACTTCTACTAATATGTCTATAAAGGAAGGTGACCTGATTATGTGGAAAATCGAATTCTTTAAAACTTACGTTAAACACAAAATTCCGTCCATTTCAAAAAGTCGTGCAAAAAGAACATGTAAATGTTCCTTGTATATGTGACTAATTGCTTATGGAATTACTGGCATTTATATAGTGTGATACTGATAGTCTGCAGTGATTTTATTACTGATAATCATCATGATCATATAATTAACATCAAATGAGAGATAATTTTTTTCTCATTAACATATTGAAATAAGGAGTTCCAAATTGGTGTATTTCCCAAGATATCGTCAAAAAACTGCTGAATTTGTCTCAAACGTGGTATACCACAGTCAAGATTAATTCAACAGTTTTTGATGATTTCTCCAGATTTTGAACGCCTAATTTTAATATGTTAATGAGAAAAATGTGCGCTTTCACCTGATACCAAAATCTGCATTTTGATTGGGTAAAGTGGGCGATGAGGTTGTCAATCAAGTCACCTTTAAAACCTACAGAATAATCTCTTTAAAAACAAAAGTACCTTTTATTTATCAAGACCTCTGACGGAATTATAGAGTTACATAACACACTTATACCTTAAACTGGTTCTCCAATTTTGTATTCCCAGTTTTCTTGTTGACAGGGTTCTGTAAATCAATGAAACTTTGTCTCAGGTTGGTGATAAGTATACCGGTGTCCCCACACATAACAGCCTCCTGCACTGTGTCAAAGATGAACTCGTATTGCTCCTATATCGGTAGGTATGTCGAAATGTTTGTTTATAAAAGGATAATGCATTATTAAGTAAGTTAGAGATCAAAAAAAAATAATAATAATAATAAAAATAATAATAATAATAATAATAATTTAAAAAAAAAGTAAGTTAGAGATACATTTTTGTTCAACCACAAACTTCTGATGTACAATCTTAGAAGCCCGGATCAAATTTGATCTGGAGTGTCTTCAAAATATGGTCCTGTCTGATTCTAGGTCAATTTGGTCCAAAATTCGTCTAAACTTTGATCCATTTCAAATCAAAATGATTCGTTCCAGATTAAATTTGAGTAGCATTCCAGAAAAAATTGATCTGGAATCAGATAAGCTCATATTTGATCCCGAACAGATCAAATTTGATCCGAGCTTTCTAAGAGCGAAAGTCCCTCTGCTAGATCTACTTATATTTTAGTTGTTGTCACATTTACTTATTTGTTTTACATAATTTTTTGCCTCTTTGTTTTTATTCTCTTATTCCAACATTTTCTTATTTCTAAGTAGGTAAAGCTACCAATTTTGCAACTTTAATCACATTACAAGAATAGATGTTACTGTTTGACCAATATTTAGAATTAGTTACAATGAGTGTGAAATAATTTTGTTATTGAAAAGACTCTTCTTATTACTAACCATGATTATCTTAAGTCTAATGTGTTGCCAACAAAATCCACTTACTTTCGTTTGCACCATACTGATCCTGTCTTTTCTCAGTTTCCTGACGGTTCCATTGACGTCAATTTTGCCTTCAGCTGCGGCCATCTCTAACATGCCAGCTATGGTAATAAAAGTACCAGTACGTCCTACACCAGCACTGTCAAAAACAAGAGGCCAAGTTAGAAAAGATTAGTATTCCAAGAAGGAGGCACCTATCATCATTGGGGTATTGTTGTTAGAGGTAAGCCGATACATTGTGTCTTTTATTATGATCATGATGATGGTATTTAAGTCTCAAATTGAATGGTGTTTTTTTCTTACTTCATACGGTTCCACCCTGTTCTAAGTCCTATATTATAGAATCGTATAATAGATATAGATACCACCAACCTGCAGTGTAAAATCGGCAGACCCGATTCTTCAGGTTCATAAGCGTTAACAAGTCTTATGAAATTAAGGATCTGTGTTGGATATTCAGGGACGCCCATGTCAGGCCACGACACAAAGTGGAATTGTCGGATCTCGTGTGGTTTGTCCTCACCATCCTGTAACACAATGGAGATAGTTGATTTAGTAGATATCGCGAAATAAAACATGGCATTTAATAATCAGTAAAGACGATTTTTTTTTTCAAATGGAAGACAAACACAATATTATTGTTCTATGAATATCTGATTCTTGGACACTTCACTTTAGATTAGACTATCTGGATTAAGCAGCATCTGTAGTATGTGAGTAATGATATTGGTTGAGATAACCTCTATGAATCATGCATATCAATTTGTAAGCGCTCTTATAGGCAAAAATAGTAACTTTTTGCACAAGATTTGCAATTTAAAGAGAATTGGCCATTGCTCATTCTAGTGACGCTAGTGTATGGACAATATAAGTGTGCTTTTTCATTTAATGACATAAAATTTGCCAAATATCATTAATATTGTAAGGAACGCTTGAGGTTTTGACTTTTAAAACCTACATTTTGGTCAAAAAATGTGCTTGGATAGGTAGTTTTCAACAGATTTACAACATTAGTTTTGCTATAACATTGAATTGTTCTCGGCGCGCGCCCTGAGTAATATCACTATCAACTATTGTGAGATATTATACACCAGAAAACCAATCAAATTAGGTGAATTCTTTACAAGACGCACACACTGAATAAGAATGAATATTAACGAACTCTTTACCATGTTGTTTAGACATTAGTTGTAACAAATCAAATTAATTACCTTTTCGAGAACAAAGTCTCTGATGACGAAGTCTGCATATTCTCTTATTTTCTTGCGTCTTACTTTCATGGGGGTAGCCACGAACGGTTCGTTGGTTTCAGGCCAGTACTGCTGACATTTCCTCTGTAAATATTACAATAATACGCAACCAACTTAAAACTTAAAAGCATAGATGAGTTGACTTCTGACGTCAATGCCTGGAAGTATGCGCACGCATCATCACAATTTCCATTGTTTTTTGCCTGGCAGTATGCGCGCGCATCATATTTTGTTCAGGGCTCGTGTTTTTAAAACTCCCGCCGCATCACAATAAGGCTATTGAACATTGTAGTGGTTGCTCGGGGCTCACTCAAGCATATCAATATACCAGCCCCTTGCCTTTGTTGATAAACATTGAGGTCACCTCATCTATATTCAAACATATTTTTGGGCTCAATGTTGTTGGGATAAGTATGTGGAGATGAAGCTTTATAAACGGGGAACACTTCAGGGCGCTAAGTCTTACCTTTCCTTGTTCTACCAGATTGGTAAGCATGACAATTTTTGCAGACTTTTGCTCCCAGGCCATACGCCATATATCACCCATCGAACCTTTGCTGGGCCCTATTCATGACAAAACAAAATTAACATTACTTGATAAGATTATTGTCATTTACCTAACAAATTTTTAACTATGATTACAACATTATTTTAGGTATGAGTTACCTTGTGCAGCGATGTACGGTTTGTCTTTATATCCCTGTCAATACAAAAAGACAAAAAACGTCAGAATTAATTGGTAGAGGTATAAAGGTCATCCCGAAACACTGCTCACATACCGATCGAGGTGCCAATATCGTTTTTCTTAACATTTGGGTCATACTCGCAAGTAACATACCCTTCACAACTCCAGATGTGGAATTTAATTAACACGTGGGGTAAATAGTAAATTTGAATGATACGCGATGCTATAAGCAGGACATTCGAATTTTAAACGGGGAGTATACGTAGACTATGTATTTAAATATTATTTAATATATAGCCAAAATTCTTATAATCTTAACAGTATATTTACACCGCCTCAGTAGTGGCAAATAGTGTTCCGTACATCATTCCGTACATATTTACCTTTACTAAGGATGCATTGATGTAGTCAGAGTTTGGCACACCCTCCAGTGTCTCCAATAGAATACGAGAGTGGTCATCTTTAATAAACAAAATGGTGCAAATTACATTAATGCATTATGGCCTTTTTAAAACCATTAAACAAGCGTGGATATGCAATTTCATGAAATCTGACTTCGAATCATCATAATATCTTAAAGGTTTCTTCCATAAACTATATTATAATAATGTACTTACATGGATAGATATTTTGGTAGCGTGATTTTACTCTGTTAGGTTCTTTTAATGATTCTTCCCAAGGATACTCCTGACCAGACGGAATATCCTGATGGTAAAGTATAGAACAAATAAGTCTACATTATTGTATTTTATGTTTAATATCAAAACAAATAAGTCGCTTCAAAATTCAGTCATGGTGTATAAATTATAAATGACCCTTTGTTCTTATCAGCCAGGCTGAATCCTAATAATGGAATACAATGGAATTATCTAATTTTTCCATTTAGAATATGGACATTCACAGATCGGGTCACAGATAAAATTGAGGTGTAACGACATTGAGTATAATATGTTTTTTAGGCACATCAAGAAAATACGTTCAGAATATTCACAAATATATTAATTCAACTACAACAAAATTGAATCTGAATCTAAAAAAATAAAAAAGTATAATGATATTGGCCAATATCACATCAACGATCATGCATAGTATTGTTGTCTTTATTTCTTGTCTTGTTGGTTATTAAAGCTCTTGTTTTTTGTTAACGCTCTGCAGTTACGTTTCAAGATACTTACATCAAATTCTAACCCGAATCCTTCCGAATTGTTAGCCTTCTGTTTCGCATTGTACTCAGACAGGCTTTCAACTTTGATAGGCTTCACCTTTTTGGATTTTATTCTTGGTTTTGGTGGTCGTTCAGGAGGCATACTTGGTCCGCTTTCTTCCGTGATTTCAGCAGGTTTTTGTTGTCTAGATGCGTTGTCAGTAGGTAAATGTGTCCTTGGTTTTACAGATGGCTGACCGATTGGTTTGGATAAATCTATTTCAAACAAGAAAGTATAAAATTAAGATAGCTATACAACTAATACAAGAATATCAATGTTTTAGATCTAGATGTGAATGTGGTGGTCATGCGTAGGTGGTAGAGCTTTATTTTCAGCCCTGTGATTATGCAGGACGATCGACAGCGGTACAATTGTCTTTGACGCTATCCTCACAGTGTATCAACTCCGCATTTTTAACTAAACGTTGTTTATTTGTCTTACCTGGGTATAAGCCACCATAACCATTTTGAAATGCCGCATTATCCACATAAAGATTAGCACTCTTGGGTTCTTTGACTGGATCCATTGACTCTAATTGTAACGTATCAGATATCGATCTCGGTGATTTTTTGTTTCCTATAAATTAATTAATTTATTGAAACATAATTTAATTGAAAAATATATAATCCAGGATATCATTTCTAGTTTTTATTTTTAGACATAATTATTATCACGTGAACGATTACCTCTTTTCCTTTAGAGAAAAATTAATAAAAAAATATATCTTTCTCGTCATACTCATTAATTAAAAACAAATACGGTTTTTTAAAAAGTCGACATATAACCTCCATGAATAGGTTCAAATAAAGTAGGAACACATTTTGATTAACTATTATAACAAAACATTACAAGGGCCAATGCTTGTGATATGGCGGAGAAACATACATACATGTACAGGGTGTCCCCAAAACACAGAACCCTCTTTGCGCCCTTTATTCTCCTGTTTTGAAAATGTGGATATATTTTATCAACTTTTCAGAAATATGAGAAAAATAGGGTTCTGCTTTTTTTGGCACACCCTGTATGACCTTTGAAGTACAATCTACAGTTATGATTACAGGCCTATAACAGTTACGAAAAATAAAATATGTCAATAATAACTACACTTACTTTGTGTAAAACCAAATCTTGTATTGAGTACCAAATTAATGCCATGAGAGAATTAGTTTGTGAGACCTACCTCTTTCGTATGACAACAAACACCACTATAACAATGATCAAGATGAGAACAACAACTATAACACCTGATGCTGCTGCCACAATAATAATACTGCCGGTGTCGCCTTGCTTGTCAGTCTTGTCTTCATATAGAAGAAAAAATAATATAAATTGAATCAACAGCCACTTGGCAATATGTTATCATATTTTTCAGAAATATTACTGTTAAACGAAGCAATTTAACATTAATTAGCTTTTTCAACAAAATATACCTGGGTCTTATCTATCATTTATAGATATTCCGATTAGGCCACGCAAAAAGAATTAAATCGTTTCACATATGAATGTTTGCATGTTAAATTGAAGTCTTTAATTAACAGGTTTATTGGTTAGAATGAATCACTTTCATGTGTTTTTTATTGCACACTATTAAGGGATCTAACCCTCAAAATTATAAAAGAGCCTCGTCGTTTTCCTCGAAGATTCTGAAAACTGAGCAATGTCAATTTTATGTGAAAACCAATGTCAATTTTGCCCCAAAAAGCAAACAAACAAACAAGAGCATCCTCCTTACTTTCCCCAAAAAAGTAGGGACGGGAAAAGAATGTCTATTTTTATGTGGCCTTATCCCAAAAACCATATGGCACATCTCACATTATTAACACTTACGTTGGTTTATATTAGAAAAGCAATGCAAAAATTCATTGTGAACAATAATTCTGAACTTAGATATTTACCTGTTGTGTCATTTGACGCTGTCGTTCTTTCGGTTTTTGGTTCTACGGTAGTTTTAGACGACATTCTGGGCACTGAAAATAATTTATATTATTTTCATTACATCTGCTGTATTTTGTTGATTTTTTGTGTGCCTTTGTTTGTTTGTTTGTTTGTTTGTTTACTGTTTGTTCGTTGGGTGGGTGAGTGGTTTGTACGTTTGTTTGTTTGTTTGTTTGTTTTGGGTGGCTTCTTTTTTTTTCTTCTTCTTTCTTCTTCTTCTTCTTCTTCTTCTTTATTTATTTATTTACTTTTTATTTATTTATATTTTTTGTCATTTTTTGCGGGACATAAACCTGACGGAGAGAATATGTTTAAATCAAGCGGAGGTCATGCAGGGATCAAAATGGTAACATATAAAAGTGGCCCACCAATATTTTGTGACTATTATAATCGCAACCACTAAGAACCGTGCAACCCGAGAACCGCGAAATTCTAGTTTTCATCTTTCTTTTTCTTTTTTTTTTTCTTTTTTTTTTGTCTTCTTCTTCTTGGTGTGTGCGTGTTCAATTTATATGAGTTCAGGTATTTAGATATCAAAACATTACGAGAGTGCATTCCTGTACAGCATATTACAAGCTGGTTAACTCTATAGTTACAGATGTGAACAGATAAACCAACATGAGTGTATTATGGTTTGGTAGGGCATTACATCCTGAAGTAGGTTGACATATAAGTAAGTAGATTATTTTATGACTTAAATACTTGCTTTGAGTGCTAGTAGAAGAATCGGAAACTGAAGTTGCGATGTGAATTGGGGCTTCAGTACTTCCAGAAGTGGTTGTTGATAGTGCTGGAACAGCTAAAGATTTAAATTTAAGCATTACATTAAGTTTCACAATAAATACGCGGCATGATACACAACATTTTTCAAAGATGGAAGCGGCCTTTCTGGAGCCGTAAATCCCTGTTTGTTGCTTTCTATTAATGGCAAACGAAAACACAATCATTTCGGGCACTTAATAAAAAAATTCCAAGACATTACTTCATTCTGACTTAGTAGAGTGGACAGATACGATTCAAGCACAGATATGTAAATTAACTGATTAATTTACACAGTGGCGGCACCAGGAATATTTTGGGGGACATGGGGGGGGGGGGGAAAGTGAATTTCAGGGGGCGCAAAATCGACAAATTTTGCGCAAATTGCCCCAAAAAGTGGAAATTTACGTAATTTGGGGTTATTGCCTCAAAAGTGGGGGTGGTGGCGAACTGGGGTGCAAAAACAATATTTCCCCCTACATTCTATACATGTCCAGAGATCCAAATTCTTAATGTGCAAACCAGGGGCTATTTTAGGAGAAAAAAATACTGCACGTTGGCGATGTAAAATCTCGGTTATCAGGTTATCAACCACCGGCGACAAGCATGCGTGGAGTGTTAGAGACAGGGGCGTAAGTAGGGACCCCCACCCCAAATCACTAAAGGCCGAAAAGGTGAAATTTGCGAGTGTAGCGAGCCAAAAAATGCTTTTTCGGTCAATAAATGTATTAGCTTCTTTGTGCATTTTCTGGTCAAAAAAGGTTCAACATTTTGGTAAAAGATTAAAAAAAAGATCCCCGATTTCAAGCACAGTTTAGTGAATCCCACACAATGTTAGCTACATGGTACAAATGCGCGCGAAGCGCATGAAAATTTTTATTGAAGTATTGGTCAAATAGGCCTATGATGCAAAAGTGGAACAAATACGTGAGAAGAGATCAAAACTTGGTGGGGATGATTGCACGAACCGTCCCATATAAACATTTTTGGTTGATTACCCCCCCGATCTACGTCTGTGCCTTTTTATTGCGAATGCCAAGTGTTTCTGCACCCCAACACACATTAGCACACACGTTGGCAAATGGAAAGCTGCCAGACCTTGTTTAGGTTGTAAACACAGTCGTGAGCAAAGCGTGGGGGGATACTAGCGGTTCGCTAACTGTATAATATGCATGAAGCCCTTTGAAAACTTCTTTTAGAAACATGAGGAAAGATGCGCGAAGCGCGAAAATTTTGAAATTTTACCTAACAGTGACCATACTGTAAGTGCTATTATAGATCCCTATTGAGTTTGTCGAATTGCATAGATATATTTTTTTAATTCTCACTGCACGGAATTTTAATCTCACTGCACAAACGTGCTAGGAGGCACGTTAAAATGTCCCCTGGTGCAAACCAATCAGGACATTGCTTATCAATAAAAGTAAATGTTGGCCAGTGACATGCAAACCACTGTTGACATTAAGTCTGACAAGCTTGAAAGGTTTTCAGAGAAAGGGATACAATAAATGAAACTACTAACATTAATAAAACTTACTGTTTATATTTATGTGAGTGTAAGGCCCTATACCAGAATCTGTTCTTCCTGTAACACTGAAGATGTACATGTCTGCTGTATCTAATGTGACGGTCACAGATGTCGTTCTTACGTCATTGCTGTCTATCACTGTGCTCTGTAAAGTAAGTTCATATCGATACCCAAGAATCTGTCCATTCCTGTCAGAGCACGGAATATCATCCCATGTGATGGTACGGGTTGTAGCAGACCTGCCAGTTTCTCTGACATTTCCAGGTGGAGCACTTGGTGCTGAAACAAACGATAAGGTACACACTCAGTCAATGTCTATATCCAGCGGCGTAGCTGGGATTTTTTCCAGGGGGGAAGCCTGTATGGGGCAGGTCCCAAACTGGCGGGGGGGGGGCAAATAGACAATTTTGCCAGGCGTATTGATAATAATAATCGCATGGTATTGCATATCGTATGGATTCCAATATCTCTCTTTCCCTCCTCTCCCTCTCTCCCCCTCTCTCTTCTCTCTTTTTTCCTCACTCTCCCTCCTTTGTCCTCTTTTTTCCTTGCACTAGGGGGCGGGGGCCCAAATAGGCAATTTTTGCCATGGGGGCGATCGCCTCCTGCCCCTCCCGGCAGCTATGCCACTGTCTATATCCTTGTATATCACACTCGATGTTTGAAAAAGCTTAAAATTTATCATATGTTGCGTTTCAGATATTAAGCTTCATTTGTGATTTCACAATTTCTAATATTTCCTATTATCAATGAGGGGCTTATAAACTCGTATTTGGGTATATTTTATGTATACAAATATAAAAATATTATTAATTTGCTATGTATGTCGTAAATGCTCAGCAACGAGCAGAATCTTGGACAACTATCCAGTAACTACCACACGGACTAAAGCAATGCTATCGTGGTAACGCGGCCAAGATTCAGCTTTTTGCAAATGCTAACTGCTACTAAATGTTTGGAATATAATGTTTTTGTTAGCCTGTATTTACTTTCTTCACAAGTAAACAAGATATTTCCATGTCAAAATTATTTATAATGAAAAGTGTTGATTACAGAAAATATGTGTTACCTGATCCTGGAGTGAGTTGTGCTTCAGATAGTTCCATAACTGGACCACCTGTAGTTTTCAGAGTTATGTTGTAGGAATAGAACTGTTTCACATCACACACATATGACAGGCTACTGGTTGTATCCATGACGGCATCTATAGGGAAGACATCCTGACACTCATCTTCATGTCTGGTGTTCCCTTCACATGTCACCTCATACGTATCTACAACAGGACATCCTCTCTCAGCTGGCTCCATCCAGGTTATAGTGATTTGTGTAGCAGTTAGAGAAGCCTGCATATTTTGGACACTGCCAGGTGAAACTGAAATAAGATACATTACAAAGGTAAGGTCCGATAATTGTAAGGTTTTTGATATGTTAAAATAGATTTTTAGCGTTAACTTGTCTAATCTAAAATGCCGTATTGTGGGTTTTTGTTCAAATATGCACATGTCAACAATTGCTGATCTTGTGTATTTTAATATACTGACGAACACAAAAGTGCGTACCTGGTTGTATTACACATTGTATATCACCCGCGTACGAAGACTTTCAAAAGGTACTCAAAACAAGTATTTTTCATCGGTGTAAAGCTACCCATTATGCATGATCAGTTTAAAATTTTGATCAGGATCGCTATTGTCACCGCATAATTTGCAAAGCTGAAGCCCATATGGAGGGACAAGAACATTTCCATGAAAACCACTATGGGTTTACTACGTGCACTGGTCAAATATAATTTTCTATATGGGTGCGAAACCTGGACGCTGAATGTAACTGGAAAAACGAATCAGCTCTTTTGAGATGAACTGCATCCGTAGACTACTACAGGTATATTATACTTCTCACACTGCAAACAATTAGATAAGGGAACTGATGAGCAGGGATAAAGGCCTGGATTCTAATTCTAGAATATCCATATCATGCAGATCACTCGCATCTGTAAAATTAGTATCTTTGAAAAAGGCGCTATTGGGTCAGTCCATATGAAATCAAGGAGGCCCCCCACCTGACCGCCTCAGATTTGCTTGATATTTTAGTCATATGTTGTACCTGTAAAAATAATAAAAAAAACTGCAAATTTGAGGTCTGTAGCTCTTACGGATTTTCTGTGGCAACCATTTAAAGTTGGAGTAGGGGGTCTAAATTTGGACTCAAAAGTTGCCCTTAAAATTAATTTCATCTTTGGGAGTCTGTGCCTTCTTTACAAAGAGAGGGAGAGGTCTGAAACCTTGTATACACACTAACTGCATGCCCAATTTGTCAAAAAGTAAAAAAAAAAATATATTGCGCTTTGTGTCACGGGGTCATTAAATATGCAAGAAAAATGTAAAATTTTATAAACTGACAAGTTTAGCCCCCCTAAATTCACATTTTTTTTTTTTTAGTTATTGTTTGTTGTCACTGATGGATACTAAATATAGGATAAATACAATGCATATCCAAAAAATTGAGCTCACAATTCATTTACATTTCGAACAGCGCCCTCACAAAGATGAAATTTATTGAAAATTCAACATTTTCAGGGGGCCCAAAGTCGATGTGGTCCACCTTCAAAATTTATAAAACAACACTTTTATATGACTACTAGTCTTATATTACAACTTAGGTAAGTCCCAGTAATTGTCTAGGTTGACTTCATATAAAACGACAAGCCCAAAGTTGACCATTTTCTTATGATTGCATGTACTGCAAATGTGCCGAATTTGGAAGGCTTAAAAGTCAAATTGGCCACAATATTGAAAAAAAAAATGATTAGATGCGTAGTTATTGGCCCTATTTACTATTATTTCCATTTTATTTTCAATATACAGATTTTCTGTGGCAGCCATTTAAAGTTGGAGTAGGGGAATCTAACTTTGGACCCAAAAGTTGCCCTTTGAATAAATGTCATCTTTGGGAGCCTGTACCTTCCTAATAAAAAGAGCGAGAGGCCTGAAACCTTGTATACACACTAATTGCATGCCCAATTTTTCAAAAAGTAAAAAAAAAATTTTAAAAAATTATTGCGCTTTGCGTCATGGGGTCATTAAATATGCAAGAAAAAATGTAATGTTTTATAAACTGACAAGTTTAGCCCCCTAAATTCATATTTTTTGTCAGATTAGTTATTTTTTGTTGTCACTGATGCTAAATATAGGATAAATACAATGCATATCCAAAAATTTGAGCTCACAATTCATTTACATTTCGAACAGCGCCCTCACGAAGATGAAATTTATTGCAAATTCAACATTTTCAGGGGGCCCAAAGTCGATGTGGTCCACCTTCAAAATTTATAAAACATCACTTTTATATGACTACTAGTCTTAAATTACAACTTGGGTAAGTCCCAGTAATTTTATAGGTTGACTTCATATAAAACGACAAGCCCAAAGTTGACCATTTTCTTATGATTGTATGTACTGCATATGTGCCGAATTCGGAAGGTTTAAAAGTCAAAATGGCCACAATATTGAAAATAAATGACTAGATGCGTAGTTATTGGCCCTATTTACTTTAATTTCCATTTTATTTTCAATATTGGAGCCAATTTGACTTTATGCCTTCCAAATTCGGCACATTTGCAGTACATGCAATCATAAGAAAATGGTCAACTTTGGGCTTGTCCTTTTATATGAAGTCAACCTAGACGTTTACTGGGAATTAACAAAGTGGTAATTTAAGTGTAGTGGTTATATAAACGTGATGTTTTATAAATTTTGAAGTGACAATCGACTTTGGGCTTGAAAATGTTGAATTTTTCATCTTTGTGAGGGCGCTGTTCGAAATGTAAATGAATTGTGAGCTCAATTTTGTGTATATGTATTGTATTTATCCTATATTTAGCATCAGTGACAACAGAAAATAATTAATTTGACAAAAAATGTGAATTTATCGGGGCTAAACTTGCCAGTTTACAAAACATTACATTTTTTCTTGCATATTTAATGACCCCATGACGCAAAGCGCAATTACAGAATTTTTTAATTTTTGACTTTTTGACAAATTGGGCATGCAGTTAGTGTGTATACAAGGTTTCAGACCTCTCTCTCTCTCTTTGTAAAGAAGTCACAGACTCCCAAAGATGAAATTTATTTAAAGGGCAACTTTTGAGTCCAATTTTAGACCACCCTACTCCAACTTTAAATGGCTGCCACCGAAAATCCGTAAGAGCTACAGACCTCAGATTTGCAGGTTTTTAATATTTTAACAGGTACAACATATGACTAAAATATAAAGCAAATCTGAGGGGGTCAGGTGGGGGGCCTCCTTGATTTCATATGGACTGACCCTATTGTATTCAATCTATGATTTTTAATTGCGCAGAAATGAAAGAATTCTGTCATGTTTGCTGTGAATTTTTGCCTAGAAATATTGATCACAGGTACAAAAATGATAGAGCATATAAATGATCAAACTACTTAGTTTAAAATTTGAGCATGATCACTTGTGTAAGGTCATATTCAATTGTGTAATAGACTTGTATATTTAATGTGGCATTTCAGCTTATGCACCTTATGTACCATTATGGTACTTACTTAAAAGCAGTGATTCGGACTAGCGCAGTGTTTTTCAGATTCGAATACTAGCGCTGTGGTTTACGGTTTCGGACTAACACTATGTTTTTCAGTGTCGGATTAGCGCCGTGTTTTTCAGATTATGACTCGCACAGTGTCGGGCTGAAGAAATCTTTTTCCATATTCGGACGAGCGAAATGTATTTCGGAATCGGGTTAGCGGCGTGTTAGACTGTTGCAGTGGTGTTTATTTTTGGACTAGCGCATGCTTTTTTCGAACTAGCCCAGTGTCTTTCATTTTTGTACTGACGCACCCCTGAGTATAGGGAATTTGCGTAATCGGACTAGCGGCGTGTAGTCCGACTGAGCGGTGTACCAGGGAGGGGGTAGTTGAAGGGTAGCCTTGCAAAGATCATGCTGCATGGAGGTACAGACGGCTGTAGAAAGAGAGGAAAACCTAAGACGTTGTTAAGTAACATCAAAGACTGGACTTTTTATCAGTTCACCAGAACAGCTGACGAAAGAGAGCTATGATTCAATCTTGTGTTTCAAGAGTCATCAGTATGTCGCCCACAGCCTCCAAGTTGTTTTTGGTTGTTTTTTTTGTTGTTGTTGTTGGGTTTTTTGGGTTTTTTGGGGGTTGTTTGTTTGTTTGCTTGTTTTTTGTTTTGTTTTTGTTGTTGTTTTTTGTTTGTTTGTTTTTCACTACATATTTAGAACAGAGACTAACCCCCGGGTGATATACAACTTTAAATACAAGTCCCCCTCGGCATAATGTTTGGAAAGGAGACTAACCATTTGAAGTAGTCGTGATTATAGCGCCTCTTCGTCCTGTTCCTGCGTTGTTCTTCCATGCGACGTTAAATGTGTATTGCATTCCACACCTGAGACCAGTAATACGCACGCCGGGGCCATTTATAAACGTCATTGGTGTGAGCACAGCTTCACTGACAGGTTGACCACCAATTGTATACGTCAGCCGGTATTCATTACCTGTAATATTACCATGTCTTGTGCCACATTTTATCTCAATCCAATAATAATCTATATTTGTTGTAGTCGTTGCATACTGATAGACCACCGGTCTCACACTTGGAACTATTTTGAAATTATAGAAAAAATGCTTCGTCAATTAAAGTTCTGAAATTCATATATCTAAATTCTAATTTGCTATCAGGTGTTTCCATAACGTTCAAATAGTCAAATAACCCTGGAAAAATAGTATTGCAATA
Organism: Amphiura filiformis; assembly: GCF_039555335.1. NCBI lineage: Eukaryota > Metazoa > Echinodermata > Ophiuroidea > Amphilepidida > Amphiuridae > Amphiura > Amphiura filiformis. Next base: position 53,747,316 of record NC_092628.1, on the reverse strand, counting down.
ATTTTAGCATAAAATGGAGCTTGGAACCTGTCAAGGGTAGGGGAGACCGGGGAGTGATCGTCCTATTTTTTTTAATTTTCAGGTCAAAAGTGACCTGATTGACCCATTTGAAAGCCCCGTGTCTTGATTACATACGACCCCAACCCCACAATAGCAACAGAGTATTAAGCAAACAAATAAATTTGCGGAGCGGGCAGGTTCGCCTAAATGTTGGTGGTAACTTAGCCCAAATAAAAAGAAGGTTTAAAATATTGTATATAATAATAACATATTCAATGCAAACGTTTAGTAAAGGGTATATATTGGGCAGTTATTTGAATAAAAACACTCATTTTTGCAGCTGCACACGGCTTTCGATATTTTTTGAAAAATGATGGTCTGTGTAGGTAACAGAATAATAGGAGTCATGGAATATAGTAGAGAATTTCAACTCATGCTACGACTTACCCGCTTCACCTGTCGTGACATCTGCACTTTGTATGTCACCAACACCTCGAGGCCGTCTTGATTGTATGGTCACAGCGTAGGTAGAGTAAGGTAATAAATCTGTCAGAATTGTTGAATACCCGTAGAAACCATTTCCAAGATCCACTTCCACATTATTCCAGTCACTAAATCCTAGAGTGTGGACATCAAATGGAGGCTGCACTCTGTCATCTCTTGCATCACATTGGTCTCTGTTGGTAAGCTGAAGTGTTACCTGGAAGTCATTGTTATCTTTGTCACATTCCCATGATACACTCAGCTGTGATGATGGTGAGGATGGATCTGGTGTGACTTGAAAATTTCCTATTGGGCATTGAGCTGCAATACGTACAAACATTAATTAGAAAATATGGAGGTATTTACCTCCATCCCCGTGGCGCCAGCCACTGCCACGCACCCATCCGCATCGACCTGCATCATATTTGCATTTAAAAATATATTAGTAAGGAACGCACCATTAGATATCAAAGGGGACTGGGTAGTTGGTGTCGTGACTTTTTTTTAGCACCTCGGTGAAGCAAAAAAAATTAGCCCTGGATTTTGGCGACCAAAGAAGTTTCTGGTAGCGCGCGAAATATGGTACAAAGGTGGAATAAATGCGCGCGAAGCGAGCAAAAATTGGGTTCTTTTTTATGTATGCCAGTATATCGTTGGATTCGTCTATAGACGAATCCAACGAACCAAGTCATGGTCAGGATTTGGTCGGCCATTACTGGGTCCCCACAGCACCAAACTGGTGTTGTGACTGCCCAATCGAGTGGATTTAAGCCGCTTAAAAATCGATGTTAGATTATGTTGTGTTGTAAACTGTCATTCTTTTGTCTACGCGTAACACGGGTGATAGAATGCAGTTTAAAATACCCTTCAAGGCCGCATCATTTCACATTTTAGGTGAGATGGAGCCGACGGGGACGTGAACCAGCTATGGCTGCCATTGAGGTGTAGGAATGCGTGAAATTGGATTCGTCTATACAAAATAATCATTTACCTAGTTAAGGGTACTTGCCCATCAATTTCATTCAGGGGCGTGTTTGAAAAACGGCACAGCGCATTAGTAAAAAGAATAAAAAATACTAAAATTTACACCAGGGTTCGAACCCGGGTTCGAACCACTGCCAAGGCACTATGAATGCTAAAGATGCCTACTGTGACACGGTGACTGTGGTTAACATTCGGCGATTTTCAAAGATATACATATCAACACGTTTCTAGTGTATTGAAAATCAGATTTTGGTAGGAATACAGTCATAGAAAGACATTTGACTCTACTTGTCTGTTTGTTTTTCATTTAATACAAATTAATTTTGATGAATTGAACTGGTATGACTCGTGATAAACGACGATTAATTTTGTAATAATAAAATAATAATGCTGGGTCATTCACGACGCCATTTGTAATTCTTGTCAAAACCTGGGGAGTGACCACACTACAATACACACATATTGCACATGGAAAACACTGTGACAATACGTAGTGTATTGTCACGGTGAAGACCGTGCTTGGAAGAGTATGCTGTGTGCTAGCATACGTATGGTCACGGTGTATAACGTTGTCAAAATACCACGTACTTTAGTACAGTAATAGCGCCCTCTGTTAGTCATAATTCACTTTAAGGGGGCGCAACACTAAATCACTACGCATTTTATGTAAGAACGAAATTCGGCTAATATAGTCCATAGTGATTATGAGATTGTAGCGACCATATCTACCGACATGTTCACTTTAAATCACTCAATATCAGCTCATATGAATTCGACAAGTGTCTTCAATGATAACATGCAGAAAAAACCGGACATTTTATCTCAATAGCAATTCTCTGTGGCGGATGAAGACAACTTCCGATTTTGAAATATGAGTGGTGAATTTAGTATATTTTTAGGCCATATTTTTTGCACCGCGAAATAGCGGAAAAAGTCAACGGTCATCGATATATGTCGACAAAAGTTTAGGAATCTACAGAAACAGAGCTTTAATTTGATACCAAATTTATTTTGTCAAGTATTGCAGGGACGCCAGGAATGGCGCTCGAAGTAGGTCAAAATCACACGTTATCCTATGGGACGCTTATTTAGTGTTGCGCCCCCTTGTAACGGCCGTCGCTATGAACGCGTTCTTTTTACATTCTTCGCGTAAAATAAGAAATGCGCGTCATGAAATGTGTTCTATTTCAATCATGATGATAAACAAGGATTACGAAAAGTCACCCTGATGAATTATTATCGGGAAAAATGCTTTATTGGCCGAGCAGGCGCCTGCAAAGTCTAAAAATTGTATCCAAAAATCTTCAAAAAAAAAAAAAAATGGGTTTTAAAGTTAATAGACATTGTTAATCTGCATGAAGCCGTTTTGCTGCATATTCAGTAGGCCTATGCAAAAGACCATAATTGTTACTACTGAAACGGGGGGGGGGGGGGTTTGTACTTCACACTCATTAACAAGTGCTTTCCAAAACAAAATGGCAAGACAGATAATCTAGAAAAGAAAATAAACTTGGTTCAAAGACGTGCTTAAATTGTTGTCTGTCACTAGTTTTAGTGAGTTTTGTGCAAACTCTCGCATATTGGAGGAAAAGTCGAAATATGCGATTTTCCGCGTTTCGGCACTGATCTTTAAAACAACATTTCTCTTGAACGAAATGTCGCAGAGACATGAAATTTTCGGTGTTGAGCTGCAAATTGTCTCTAATTTAATTAATAAGTGACAAATGTGGATTTTGACAAATTTTAAATCCTTATAAGGGGGCGCAACACTAAATCACTACGCATTTTATGTAAGAACGAAATTCGGCTAATATAGTCCATAGTGAGTATAAGATTGTAGCGACCATATCTACCGACATGTTCACTTTAAATCACTCAATATCAGCTCATATGAATTCGACAAGTGTCTTCAATGATAACATGCAGAAACAACCGGACATTTGATCTCAATAGCAATTCTCTGTGGCGGATGAAGACAACTTTGAAATGTGAGTGGTGAATTTAGTATATTTTTAGGCCATATTTTTTGCACCGGTCATCGATATATGCCGACAAAAGTTTTGGAATCTACAGAAACAGAGCTTTAATTTGATACCAAATTTATTTTGTCAAGTATTGCAGGGACGCCAGGAATGGCGCTCGAAGTAGGTCAAAATCACACGTTATCCTATGGGACGCTTATTTAGTGTTGCGCCCCCTTAAGGCCAAAGTAATGGAAGACAAATGTGGTGTAAACAAAACAAAAATTTGCAGTCAAAATGCCACTTAGATTTTTTAATTATTTTGAATTTTGGCGCACTGAAAGCAGACATTATAGATTCATTGGTGCAAAAAGATGCATATTTAGACCATGCACCAGATACAGCTTTTACAAACGTGAAAGTCTTACCGTTTTAAAATGTAAGGACGTTTTGTGCATAATTTTGACATTTTTTTACTAAAACGTCGATTTCTCAGAGTTCACCTTCGACAATATTGCACGATTTTCGAAAAATATGCAAGCAAAAGGTAAACTTTTGCACTATCGTTTAGAGTACATCAAAGTCTAGGGAAGGTTTTCTCATTTTTTCAAAATATTTGTTTTAAACAAAAATATACACCATTACGTGCAATTTTTAGCTTAAGGGGGGCTGTTAGCTAAGAAGGCATTTTTGGCTATTTTGGACTTTTTGGATAAACAATCATCACTGGTGTATACCTATAGCAATTCTAAACACAAAAATCTATTTTTTTTTTGGTCGCCGCATACACCGTTGCCATGGTAACGGCGGTCATATTGGATTTTTATACACTTAGTTATTCAAGTTTTTCAGAAAAATTAAAACAACATTGAGTCTGAAACCACCAATATTTAAATGTTTGAAGCATAATAAAGAGAAGTACAGAGCCCTTTTTCACAAAATTTGCTCCGTTTTTGCTTTTGAGACGTTTTAAGATTGTGTTTATGCGAAACGTTCAAAATTTGGCCATTTTTGGGAAAAAATCACCATATTTCAAATTTGGAGGGGTTTTGTTAAAAAAGGGCTCTGTACTTCTCTAGATCTACTTAAAATACACCTTTCTGCCAAGTTTCAAGTCATTTGGACTTATAATGGCTGAAAAAAACTTGAATTACTGATAAAATTACCATTTTGAAATAAACGCATTTTAAAAATGACTAATAATAGCCAGGTGAGGAATTATGAAATATAGTATAAATATACTAGAATATAAATTTGTTGAAGCAAAAATAATAATAAAGTATATATAAATAATAATAAAGTAAATAAATGTTAAATTATGATTGCAATTGCCAGGTAAATATTTTTGTTAGTAATTCTTTCACATATCGCACCTTGAAAAACAATAAAATACATTAAAATTCAAATGCATGGATAAGAATAGGAAACGAACAAATGTTACCATATTTCTCGACACCTTGTTCACTTCAAATAGCCGAAACTTGGCAATGCAACATCCGATTTTAATGGGGTAAAAAATATTTTAAAGCTAAAACTCTGCTGAATTTAATAAGTAGCAAAACTCAAATTACACATATATGCTCATTTTAGTCATTTTCTTAGGTAACAGCCCCCTTAATAGAGTGACAAAATGGCTTTTTTCACATGTTTTTTTCAATATTTCGAAAAAGGAGACGAATTTCAAAAAAATAAAAAAACCTTCCCTAAGTTCATATCTTTCTTCATGAAAAGCGAACTGCATTTATTTTACTCCGAACGGATTTTTTTCTAAATTGTCACAAAAAAAATGGGGTAAAAAAGTGATGGAAAGGTCCATGTTCTCTCCCATTACTCTGCCCTTAAAACGTATTTTCAACGTAGTGAAGAAATATTTTAGGTAATATAACACTATAGAATATAAAAACTAGTATTTTTAGATGTTACATTTCAAGGTCGTTACATTAAGGTTATTCAAGGTTTTAACATTAAGGTTAATTTATTTTTATTTTGTTTTAATTAGAGACAGCCTGTCACCCTTAAGGTTACTTGTTGTTGTTTGTTGATGCTGGGGCCCAGTATCAACCAAAAACATCAAGGCCGCAGAACCAGCAGGCCAGGCCAGAGACTCCCATACGACGACTAAACCCTCCAAGTGGGACCCCAACATAAGGGCCCCGCAGGGCAAGAAAGCAAGAGTAACCTTAAGGATGACGAACTGATAACGAAAATTATGTTATATTACGGACAGCTCGTCACCCATTTCATAGGCCTACTTTTACATTTTTTTACTCTTTACCCCATAATTTCCCTCATTCTTCAGGCCCTGCCCTCTATCGGGGCTAATTTATAGTTTAAGCTTGTTTGCTATTGTTTTTGGAGCAACATTGTTTCTTTATAAGCCTGCGGCGCAACCTTGAACAATATTGTCTTAGCAATATTGTCTTTTGAGCATACAGCATACTCTTCCAAGCACGGTCTTCACCGTGACAATACACTACGTATTGTCACGTTTTCCATGTACATACGTGAGGATCAGGTGACCACACACATCCGTGTATACGTACGTGCGCAATCGATACTCAATGATCCAGACAATACCATTTGAATATACCGCCCTTATGTATGCACCTGCTTGGCACATCTTGTCACTTGCGGGAAGATATACTATACCCTATAGCTTACAATAGATACCCCACCGTAAATAGCTCTCTTCATTACCTCGTTTCGCAGTATATACGCGTAGTATACGTACTTTTGAACCATATTTTTTTCAAAAATGATAGGAAGGGACTGTTTTCAGCTAAAATGTTGGCTATCAGCGGAAGTGCTGCAGAAAGATAAGCGTACTCATTATTTATTTCAAATTTGGAGGGGTTTTGTTAAAAAAAGGGCTCTGTACTTCTCTAGATCTACTTAAAATACACCTTTCTGCCAAGTTTCAAGTCATTTGGACTTATAATGGCTGAAAAAAAACTTGAATTACTGATAAAATTACCATTTTGAAATAAACGCATTTTAAAAATGACTAATAATAGCCAGGTGAGGAATTATGAAATATAGTATAAATATACTAGAATATAAATTTGTTGAAGCAAAAATAATAATAAAGTATATATAAATAATAATAAAGTAAATAAATGTTAAATTATGATTGCAATTGCCAGGTAAATATTTTTGTTAGTAATTCTTTCACATATCGCACCTTGAAAAACAATAAAATACATTAAAATTCAAATGCATGGATAAGAATAGGAAACGAACAAATGTTACCATATTTCTCGACACCTTGTTCACTTCAAATAGCCGAAACTTGGCAATGCAACATCCGATTTTAATGGGGTAAAAAATATTTTAAAGCTAAAACTCTGCTGAATTTAATAAGTAGCAAAACTCAAATTACACATATATGCTCATTTTAGTCATTTTCTTAGGTAACAGCCCCCTTAATAGAGTGACAAAATGGCTTTTTTCACATGTTTTTTCAATATTTCGAAAAAGGAGACGAATTTCAAAAAATAAAAAACCTTCCCTAAGTTCATATCTTTCTTCATGAAAAGCGAACTGCATTTATTTTACTCCGAACGGATTTTTTTCTAAATTGTCACAAAAAAAATGGGGTAAAAAAGTGATGGAAAGGTCCATGTTCTCTCCCATTACTCTGCCCTTAAAACGTATTTTCAACGTAGTGAAGAAATATTTTAGGTAATATAACACTATAGAATATAAAAACTAGTATTTTTAGATGTTACATTTCAAGGTCGTTACATTAAGGTTATTCAAGGTTTTAACATTAAGGTTAATTTATTTTTATTTTTTTAATTAGAGACAGCCTGTCACCCTTAAGGTTACTTGTTGTTGTTTGTTGATGCTGGGGCCCAGTATCAACCAAAAACATCAAGGCCGCAGGGCCGGCAGGCCCGAGGCCGGAGACTCCCATACGACGACTAAACCCTCCAAGTGGGACCCCAACATAAGGGCCCCGCAGGGCAAGAAAGCAAGAGTAACCTTAAGGATGACGAACTGATAACGAAAATTATGTTATATTACGGACAGCTCGTCACCCATTTCATAGGCCTACTTTTACATTTTTTTACTCTTTACCCCATAATTTCCCTCATTCTTCAGGCCCTGCCCTCTATCGGGGGCTAATTTATAGTTTAAGCTTGTTTGCTATTGTTTTTGGAGCAACATTGTTTCTTTATAAGCCTGCGGCGCAACCTTGAACAATATTGTCTTAGCAATATTGTCTTTTGAGCATACAGCATACTCTTCCAAGCACGGTCTTCACCGTGACAATACACTACGTATTGTCACGTTTTCCATCTACATACGTGAGGATCAGGTGACCACACATCCGTGTATACGTACGTGCGCAATCGATACTCAATGATCCAGACAATACCATTTGAATATACCGCCCTTATGTATGCACCTGCTTGGCACATCTTGTCACTTGCGGGAAGATATACTATACCCTATAGCTTACAATAGATACCCCACCGTAAATAGCTCTCTTCATTACCTCGTTTCGCAGTATATACGCGTAGTATACGTACTTTTGAACCATATTTTTTTCAAAAATGATAGGAAGGGACTGTTTTCAGCTAAAATGTTGGCTATCAGCGGAAGTGCTGCAGAAAGATAAGCGTACTCATTATTTATTCAAAATGTATTTATTTATTAAATCCGAATGGGAAATCCGAAAAAAAAATGTCAGGTCAAAATTCTCACCCTAGAAATATTGTGAAATAGAATGGAATCAAATTTAGGCTCCCCAAACAACGTCCAAATATTCCCAAAAATACACCGAGTGCACCTTTTTTGACCAAAAACCTCGACAATTCAACACTCTGTAAAAACAAGTCAAGAATTATCTGGGATAATTGCAACTAAGTATAAGAACGTTATGATCTAAGCTACCAGATGCATCATTAATTTCATGACTATGATATTTAGTTGTGGAAAAAAATATTTGGCGGGATTATTTCCCGCCAAAAAATTCAACCAAAAAGAGAAAGTAACCTTAAGACGGTGTGTGTAGTGCCCACATGTGTTGGGATGTGCAATAATTACACGGGTGGAGAAATGGAGGGGGATTTGATTTTTGGCCAGTCAAAGGAGGGGTGGTCAAGCAATTTTTGTCACACGTTATCATATACTCACTTGTTTTTTCTCTCAAGGCCCCTGTTCTCACAATGAGTTTTTGGTTTTATCCTTTTTGATACCGGAAGAGAGTTTTGCAACTATAGCTTGGATGAGAGACACTCAAGTTGGACTAGCTGGGATCTGAGGGGTAAAGGAACCAAGTGGACTACCTGGTATCTGTGGTGTAATGACATTATCAAATGTATACTTAGGAGAAAAGTAAATAACCAGATTGTACAAAGGTCATAAATAAAATTACTCTGATTTGCATAAAATGATGAAAATTGCTCTTCTTCCTAACAGGAAAAGAAAGACATTTGGTTCATTTAAGCTTCGTGATCTAAATGTTAAATGAGAGGCAATGGCTAATTGATCTTTGTCACTTCATATTCTGGTAACTTAATATTGCAGATAATAGAGCTAACTACTTTTCTAACTTAATTCTGATATAGACGAAATATGTGTAGCCATTTGTAAGACAAATTTGGAACACTTTTATTTTTTACTCTTGACAATAACCATATTGTGACAGTGACATTAGAGGACTTCTGATTTTTGTAAACATGTGGAGTCGCTTTTTGAGCCATACCATATAAAGTGATATTATCACTTGGATTCTTTGACAAACAAGAGAACTGAAAGAAGGCAAAACAATTGTGCTTTGTTTGCACAGGATATTATGTTCTTGTAGATTGTGTGTTATTTTATGTGAATTAAATCGTAAATGGAGTAGAATACAATAGCTGCCATTTGCAACATTTCAATCAATATACTTACTTTTAACCAATAACACTAGAAAAAACACCCAACTACATGTAAAGGTGATATCTTGGGGTTAGCTTAGTGGCTATCAGGATTTACAAAAGGCAGCTATTACATTCCATTGCACTTACGATAGTTTTGCACTCTACCGACGAAATGGTAACAACACAAAGTTACATGAATCTTTATAACATTCTTTTGAAGTGAGCCATAGAGTAGAGATTTTAAAAAACGACTTTTTACTCAACATGGAAGGACCTGCAGCTATTAGTAAACATTTTGACCAGCATACATCCATTGTATTACTCAATATCAGTTGAGTCAACTTCTTGTTGCTCAACAGTTGGGCAAACAGTCTGCTGAATATCGGTTGAGTCAAATACATGTTGCTCAACAGTTGAGCCAAAATTTTACTCAAATACAGAGCAAATAATACTCCTTATGGATTGAGTATTAAAGGTTTTACCATCGTGTTGAATAAACAAGGTCACAGCTCAACTGTTGAATAAGGTTGAGTAACAGTTAACTCAACAAATGTTCAGTCATTTATTGACCCCTTTACTGAGTAAAATGTTTACTCAAAGGCAGTAAGGTTGTAAGGTTGAGTAAAATAATTTTTAGAGTGTAATAAAAGACTACACTCATAGAAATTGTTCGTTGGCATTACTCAGTAAGTTGATGTAAGTCGTTGCGTCAACTTTCCGAGTAATGCCAACGCGTACAATGTTGAGTCTTGAGTCTTGAGATGATTACTCCATAAGTAAGCTGACGCTTGTCCTTGGAGAATGTGCTGTGCAGAAGTGCCTCGGGTGCTCAAAAATTACATTGGTGCAAGTAAAAAACCATGGCTGCCTACAGCTTCTGGTGGGTGGAGGTGGGTTGCATCTCCCTCAGCACTGGAAGGGCCAGCGTCTGAAACTGCTTTATAGAAGATGCTTGAACCACTGTTGTTGGTAGACGGTTCCAGATGGGTATGGTTCGAACAAAAAACGAATACTTGTACGTGTTCACACGAGATTGGATGTTATTGTAGCTCAAGATATTGTTTGCTCTTCCTTGTCGGGTAGCTGGTATGACACAAGATGGGAATGGTATGTTCACCAGGCTAAAATGGATCTTATAGAACATCGAGCACTGGTTGAGCAGCCTCCGTGTGGCGAGGGATTCCCACTCCAGGATTGTTAGCATATCAGTGACGCTGGCTGTTCTTTCATAGTTGTTACTGACGAATCTCGCCGCTTGCCTCTGAATAGCTTCAATCCTGTTCACCTGATCTTGTTGGTGGGGGTTCCAGGCAGCTGAAGAGTATTCGAGTTTTGGTCGAACTAAGGCTTGGTAGGCCCGTGACTTGACATCAGACGGGCAGGAGGAAATATTTCTTCTAAGGATGGCTAGGGTACTCCGAGCACTGGAGGTGATGTTTTGAATGTGTTGTTTCCAGTCCAAGTTACTGTTGATGTTTACTCCCGAGTAACGCTGACTCGATATCATTATGTTGGTCGCACTCATTTGCACTTACTCTATTGAGTTGTTATAACTCAGAAAATGAAACTAGCATAGGTTAGCATAATTTTCTAGAGGTGTGCTATAGTATACAAAATTTTGCACTGATTAAAAATATAAATATTTGAATACTGCTAATTGTGCAGAAAATGATCCAATTACGTGAATTAAGTAACAAAGTACCAAATTGGAATAACTCAAAACAATAAGTACCAGTAACTTATAAACGAGTTACATCAACTTACATGTTGAGTTACAATAACTCAACTAATTGGTTCTTTGAACCTTGTTTATTTTTCTAAGTTCCCTGAACTTGAATTCAGAAGTTGGCATTACTTAAAAAGTTGACGCAACGACTTACATCAACTTTTTAAGTAATGCCAACAAAGTTGATTAGTTGACGGAACTTTTTGAGCTTTTTCAGCATTTCTTAAGTTCGGATAACTAAAATGAATTTTGTTTTGGCAACTTTTACACTATTTTTGAGTTGTCCAAACTTACTCCTTTTGAATTGCGCCAACAAGGCGAACAAGTCATTTCTATGAGTGTATGAAAGTTCTACTGACTAGATAAACTAATATTAACCGTACAACTACGAAGAGGAAGTTGTACCAACATCTCCCCCACCCTAAGATTTTTTATCCGTCATAAAAAAAATGCACGCCTGTATGCCCAAACGACCTAAGCTAATCGTAGAGTCATCCTTTCCGCTCATTTTAGTGATAAAATTGTTACCCCAACTCCTTACCGGGAGGTAGGACCGGCCATCAAAGTTGACCATACAGGGGTGTTGGTGAGGCCCTAATGCTTTTCATCTCGCCCTTGTGAAATTATTCGAAGAGCTACTGACTTTTTACTTCTTAGTTAGGTGAAAATCGTGATTTCCTTTTGTATTTGGGAGAAAATTTGGTGAGAATCAAATTTTTGTAGAATTTTTAGCCAAAATCAAGTTTGCCTGTAATTTTGTACATAGCCATAATTTCTGAAATTTGCATGGGTGCCCTCACATTATGACGTCATAGCAACTGTGTGTGGGGAATATTTCAGGCGGCGAGAGCCAGGATGGTCGGAGAGATCCGGCAAAACCGCTTGGCCGTATGGCATTTTGTGGGGTTTTAGCTTGTATTTATATTATTTAACATTAAAATGTCGGGTTATATAAAGGTCGAGAAATCGTTTTAAAACGTTTTGTATGAAAACACACCACAACAATATTTTAAAAATGTTTTCGAAATGTCATTGTAAACTATTTTTGCAAACATTTTTGGCCAAATATTTTGTCAACACTTAAATAACATTATGTTAAAATATTTGCACCAAGCAAACACAGAAATGTTCTTAAAATGTTTTTTACAAAACGTTATTGTAAATATTTTGGGCAAACATTTTTTGCAAAATGTTTTTTCAACCCCAAAATAACATTCTGTTTAGAATGATTTGTTTCCAAGTTTTCACAAATGTTTTTGGAATGTTATTAAAACGTTTTTATACCCTTTATATAACCCGACATTTAAATGTTTTCTGTAAAACATTTGTGTTTGCTGTGCAGTAAATTACCAACAAATGTTATTTCATGTTATAAATACGTTTTATACCATTAATGTACCCTTTATATAACCCGACATTTAAACGTTTTCTGGCAACATTTTATAACCTTTTGCGAATGATGTCGAAAACGTTTTGTGTTTGCTGGGTTGTTTGTGATATTTCATGCGTTTTAAAATTTCAAAATAATCCCATTCAATTACACCCATAGCTGTAGCCTAGTACCAAATATAACGGTATATGACGTTTATAATTGAAAATTAGTGGGGGTTGCCACAATAATATTAATAATAATAATAATAATAATAATAATAATAATAATAATAATAATAATAATAATAATAATAATAATGAAACTTGGTAATAATATAATATAATATAATATAATACAATATAATATAATATAATATAATATAATATAATATAATATAATATAATCCTAATAAATATATAATTTTGATAATAACAATACTTACAACGTTTGTATTCAATTATCAGTAAGATTTTGATTTTTATATTACTTTTTAAAGAAAAAATCAACAATTATGATTAATGTTATCAATATTTGCAGATACACATTAGCAGGTTTAGTCATCAAAATATTGCTTATATTATTTCAAAACACTTCACCGAATGTATACACCAAGTTAGCTCAGTCAGGGCATCAGACGTCAAACCTGAAAGTCCCGGTTCGAATCTCGGTAGGTACATTAAGGTAAGTGACTTGTATAAATGATTCGTTGTAAAATAAAGCGTCATATAGGCGTCAGTATAAACTGATAATTACTATGTTTAATGTTGGGCTGATTGGGTTTATTTGCCAATGGTTGTATCAACGATGGCTCATGGTTGGGTATTATAACGTAGTAATCCACACGTTAAATTAATGTGCATTTGCAACCATGGGACAATGTCAACCAGACGTCAACATAGGATTCAATGCTGACGTAAATATTTCAATATAACTGCAACGTCAAAGACTATGTTGTTATAACATTGTAATCCACACTTTCAATTAATTTGCATTTGTAACCATATGAGAACGTTAATATAACCTTAGTAAATGACGTCTTTGACATTATACCAACCATTTGTGTACACTACTGGGTAATTAAAGGAAATAATAATAGTTTGATTTGAAATGAATACAAACAATTCCATCTAAAATTATAACCTTAATTGCCGACATCATAAAACGTTTTCAAATAATATTCTTATTTCCTGTTTATTTATTGTACACTTACCTGCTGCATTTGCCAGTAAATTCAACAGCAAAATAAGGTTGATGAAACCGGTCGACATATTTTACGTGCATTATAGCAAATTTAACACGCTAAGATTATATACATGCTACCAGGAAGTAAGAAGTTGGTGACCCGTATCAAAATTAATTTTGACAACAAGTTCACGTATCAGAAACGTAACTATAGATTGCAAATAAATTCTCAAATGAAGTTGCCTAACATTGCGGTGACCTGATGGCTACACGACAGTACTTCTCTAGCTGTGCGCATTGCCAACTATTGAGTTAAACATTCTTTTGTTATTCAGCATTTTTTTAATATTCAAAATAAAGTGACCTCCACAAGGTTATCTACAGTTAGGGGTGGTGCAATAATTATGTGTACCCTGGGGTGAATTATAGGGGGGCAAAGATTTTTGGCAGGCCAAAAGGGGGGGGCAAGCATTTTTGGCAGGTCGAAAGGGGGGTCAAGCGATTTTGGCAGGTCGAAAGGGGGGCAAGCAATTTTGGCACAGATATTTTGGGCACCGTTTCTATATTACGCCCTAAAAAGGCATAGGAAAACGTTACGAACACGTTCAAATATGCAAAATTTCCTGCTCGCTGCGCTCGCATTATATGTTAAGACAATTTAAGGTTTTAAATTCGGGTTCCCCAAAATCTTGCATGGGTAAGGGAGGTGCAAAGATTTTTGGCACGTCAAAAGGGGGGGGCAAGCGATTTTGGCAGACCATTTTGAGAATTCACCCCGGGGTACACATAATTATTGCACCACCCCTTATATTAAAGGGGCATTTCGTGATCCACAGCCCCCCACTTTTCCCAAAAAAAGTTGAGATTTTTACACCACTGGATACCTCTGGCTACATAATGTTTATGTACCAAATGTTTCTTGCAGATTTATTCGTTTAGCAAAAATATCGTTAATTTGAATTTCGTTCTGGTGCACCAGAACGAAATTACAACACATTGTCTATGGAGCAGTGTAATACACATAATCATGCATAACTCGCAAACGCAAAATCGGAATCAACTGAAATTTTGGAAATAAGCTTTTTCGTGGATATCTACTGAAAAATGTCATAAAAAGAGGATGCTAGGATCACGAAATCCTCCTTTAATGTGTAACATTGACGCAATATTATTTCATATTATAGAATCAACGATATAAGCAAATGGGGTTGTTAAAAAAGTTCTTCTTTAAATAGTAGCCCTCATATATTTAAAAAATAAAGGGTAATGCAGTATCCTTTACACCCAAATGTGTCCGAGGCAGTAAAAACGTAAATAATGGGTGAGGCGCAGCCAAACCCATTATTTAAACGTTTTAAACGATTTAAAGAGAAAATATCACATTTTTGCCCAAATATTTTAGATTGTTTACTTCAAGGTGGATCGCGTATGCGTACTGACGGCGCGTATCGCGGAAATATTGTACGCGTAACCAAGCGTAACGCTATGCGTAGAATGTGTTACGGCGCTTGACCCATTATTGCGACCCATTATTTTGATGACTTATTCCATATTACAGACAAATACAGAACTCATTTTTTTGAATAAAAAAATATTATCCTGTATTGCCAAATGAAACATAGCTAAATCCTAATCATTTCATAATTTAGTAAGTCATAACTAGCAAAAAAAGTCAAATTTTAATATTTAGCCAGTTGTTGGAAATAAGGGCCAAAACATGTGCTTTAGGGTGTTTTTTGTATGCTGTGACAATCAAGCCCAAAGACTTGTACTAAGGCTAATTTCAGTTTATACATTCTAATTATTGGAAAAGACATGTTTCATTCTTATAACCAACCATTTAATTCGTTATGAACACGGCAGAGTGCCCAATACGCAAAATTGCTGTTCTGATTGTGGGATAGGCTTTTACGACGGGAATTCATAACAATTAGTGGGTTTTAGCGGGTTCGCCGTCGGACAAGTTTAGAACTGTCAAGCTTTCGTCAGGAGTAGCTCTGACTTCTTCAGGACAAAGTACCTAAGAATGAGACATGTAGACCGCCCCTTGTCTACTGATGACTCTGACAATAGTCGTTCACTGAAGATTGCCCCTTGTCTACAGAGAACTAGCAGATCTCGCCTATCTGCTAATATAAAGGGTTTTGGTGGCTCTGAAAAGAGCCGTTTGCTGAAGACTGCCCCTTGACTGCAGATCTCGCCTATCTGCTAACATGAAGGTTTTGGTGGCTCTGAAAAGAGCCGTTCACTGAAGACTGCCCCTTGTCTATTGCTGTTCTGAGTAGACGGCGTTTGAAATCTTGGTACCATTCCATTGGTCCTCCTAAAAATTTAGAACATTCATGAGCACTCATTTGAAATGTATATTATAGAAGTGAATATGATACGAATTATATGCAATACTTGCATGTTCTAAAACAATCGATATATCCCTCAAAACGTATTTTAACAGCTATTCGGCTTTATGCTGTATCCAAAATGTCTATGCTACTGCACAGAGAGTCGTATTCGCACATCCTTGATTTGGGGGCTTTTATGTAGAAATTACTGGTTGTCCTAAGGCTATGTAGACTTAACTTGGTATTATAAGTTCTAAATAGTCATCCCTGTGATATTTAGCAAAAACTCGAGGATTTTAAAGCAGAAATAGTAATATTGGCCTATATTTTGCGTATGATTTTCTGGGATTTTCCAATTTCACGGGGTCGCACTCACATTATAAAGCCATAGCTATATCATGTGGGGAATGTTTGTACTTATTTTGGTACCAATGGATAGAAGATGCCTACAGCTACTACGTTGGTTCACACACAGTCGGATTTATGTCACTTAATACCGGTAATAAGTCACTAATACCAATTATAAGTCGCTTATTACCGGTAATAACTCACTTATATCCGACTGTGTGAACACGACTTACATTTAATATAGAAAATTCGGGGTTACCAGCTGTACAATACCATAGATCAACCTGATTTGTACAGCTAAGTATACGATTCGTCTCTTTGCCGAATTCAATTATTCAAGTCGAGTGTCTTGGGCGACACTCTTCTTCAGAGTGAGCTAGTGTCCACACACCTCCGGCAAATTTCGGCCTGTAGAGGGCGCACTACTCGCGAAGATGATTGGGTCATAGAATGTGACTAGAATTAGACTTTGTATTCTGAATTTCTTTGTATTCTGAACTTTGTATTCTGAATTTCTGCAAACCTGATGAATTTATTTACGGAGTCACGATATCTTTGCTAAACAAATTAATCTGCAAGAAATGTTTTGTATAATTATAAACATTATGTAGCCAGAGGTTTCCAGTGATATAAAAATCTCAACTTTTTTGAGAAAAGTGGGGGATGATGCTGTGGATCACAAAATGCCCTTTTAAAATGCGATATCCTTCGAATGCTTAAATAGTTTCTGCTCCAACCGAAGACTAAAACAATGTAGCCAGGATAACTTGTCTAGCATGTCTAGGATAGAAATTACAAAAGTATGACACCCCCTTAGACTCATCAACTCTTACTTATCGGGGGACCAGGACTGCAGTTTTTCTGCCGCTGAACTTAAACGCTCAAATAAGACCGAAAATAAGCGACCAAATGACTCGGACTTATTTTAGGACACCATTTCTTGACCACCAACATTTGCTGTTATAAATAAACATGACAAAAGCGATATTGAATTCAAACTTGATATTTAGATTCGATTGGTGATTTTCCTTCATATTTTAGTAAAAGTTCTTGATAATCGCATGTTTGTACGATTTTGTAGCCAAAATAAATAATGTTGGTCCATGTTTGCTTAGCTAGAATTTCTCAATTTTGCACGGGCGCACTAAAATTGTGATATCAAAATGACATCATATGGTTAGTGTTGGTACTTGTTTGGCATCACTGGTCAAAAGAGTCCTTTCGCTATTTTGGTACCAAATAGAACATTATAGTTTGGTGTAGAAGATCAGAGTGGACTGTTCTAACCCAGCGCGTATAACCAAAAACAAAATACCTTATTCATACACTTATGTGCGTTTTATGAACACATGGATTTTGGTAACTTTGTCATGTTTATGTACACAAAATGCGTTCGGGATTCGGCAAATTCAGTAAGCTTTTCAATTCTATATTGCTCTATCATATACGTTATTGTTTATCTATTCATTCTTAGTTTATAGCCTATACGTGCTAGGAATAACTACCAGTTTCTTGATTGAAAAAACAAATGTCGATGAAGCATACTTCACCAACGAAAATGCAGATTAGTGAGATTGTGTAAATTGTGGTAGCCAAATACTTGTGAGTTTTGATTAGCACAATTATACTGATATGTTTGCAATTTATTTATCCACCAACATCTTCAGCATGTTCACTAACAAATCATCACATTCTCGTTCTAGTTAATCCGATCGTTATGTACATGGTATGTGGCCATAATAATTACGCATTAAGCTATTTAACTGTGTCTGTAATTTTAAATTGTACAATACAGGGTGAGTCATAAAAAGTGCAATAATACAAAGATGTCATTTTTATTTAAGAACGAACAAATGTAGCAATTTTAAAAAGTTTGGAAAATTGAAATATTTAACTTCGAAGCTTCGTTCTCAAATAAAAGTGACTTTATTGCACTTTTTTGACTTACTCTGTATTAAACTTTTTAAACCGTAGTTCATTAAAACCGTACTACTCTACCATTACTTCAATATTACTTATAATTTTAGAATTTTTGATTCCTATAATAGGTTTGATGCCTTCAAGACTATACACATCCATGCATATCATGGATTGAAATTCTCATAGATACTGTATTCCTCCAAATTGGCCTGCACAGCTTCGTACAACATCTTATACTGTCCCTGTAATAAAATTAGATAATTTAAAGATATTTGAAATTCGGTTTATATAATTTAACATAATAAAATAATAGTATACTGATTTTAAACACTGCACTGATTCAAGTCATATAAAATGATAGCAAGGCAACGTGGGAGAGAGTGACTCAGTGGTTAGATCTGCAGATAAAATTCAGATTCCCGCTCTCCACATAATTTGTGCATTTATAGTAGGGTGTATCCAGAAGAGACACACCTACATTGGGCTATTCCATTTAAAATCCATACTACCCATGTGAAAGATTTTGGACATATCTTCCACAGGGGGAGTATGAATTTCAATTGTAATGAACACATTAGCTGTTCCATTTGTAACTCATCCTTTCTCATTGGAAGATTCAGGTTGAATCTTTCTCAGAGTGTATGAAATTCAAATGGAGCTTTCTAATGTGTTCATTCCATTTGCAATTTATACTCCCTCTGTGAACGATATTTCCCAAATCTTCCACATGGGTAGTGTGGATTTGAAATGGAATAGCCCATTGTCATGATTGTAGCGCGCAGTCAGTCAATTTCGAGAGGAGTAGGTATATGTTATAATTGAAGACAAAGATAAAAAGACTAGTTTGCGTCTGACGTCACTGTCAATGAAATTCTCTACGATCCTTGATTGGTTAATTAGCGCGTAAAAGGAAGGTCGATTTATCTGGTGCTGATCGGAGAAAAGGAATAGCAGTGAATGGCGAAAAATTACGTACTTTTACAAGGCAAAAAGCAACTTTTCTAGGCATTGTTGACATGGTGCCTTCGCGAAAGAAAGTTTCCTAGTATAAAGACCTAACTTTTGAGATGGTTTGTATGTTTGAAGGTTCAAAATTAACAATATGGCGCCCGGTTTTACCGCCGTGTTCAGCAACTCATATCGATCATCACGACACTGACTTGTAAACAATCCGTGCTCGACTTTGATTGACAGATGACGTCAGACGCAAACTAGTCTTTTTATCTTTGTCTTTCATTATAACCCCTGAATGTCCCAACCCCTCCCCGTGTTCTAATAGACCCAAAAGGAAATAGGATTCGCAAGATGTTTTCTTGGGTTTAATATCCAGTGTTGTCAAACCCGAACAAATTAAAATAAAATAAAAGTATAGTTCTTTGTCCCATTTTGTTTTCGAATGATATAACAATATACCTACCAATGTTTCCACCATGCCAGGTCGACACTTTCTCATTCCTCTGACTGACTGAAACACATCTATCATCTTCTCTTCATTTATTCTATCCAGCTCTGACATCAGAGCACAGAATGTCCCAGATCTGCCTACACCGTCCCTGTGGTTGAAATATGATCTTACAAATGAAGCATGCTATTTGTTCATTGTAATTAATTTGGTATATTTATTACAATTTAAATTATATAATATTCGCTAACTCTAAAGTCAAATATTATGTCACCAGAAACGATACGTGTTTCAGCCAAATGTGTACTTTTTTACAGACAAGACAAGCAGGTTGATGGTCTTTAAAAAATTATCAGCATGCTATCTTTCAAATTGTCTCATCAAAGCAATATCTCTTTGCCAAGGTCTTCAGACAAGTACGCGAATATAAAGTCCAGCATAAAGCACTAAAATCATTGCACATTATATCATGACTTGCGATTAATATGTCATTTGTCTTTTGCAGAAAGTTATTCGTTAATAAGGTGGGTCGAATTGGAGTATGACCTTGTTTGCACTCAAATATGGAGACAAATAAAGCTGACACACAAAAGAAATTGTATGGGTTACGAGGTATGATTTCCGCCCCATATGGATGATTTTTCATGGGGAGACGCCCAAAACTTTAATTTTGATATATTACTGGTCTTATGAACCGCAAGATGAATGGAAATATATATGTGATTAATGGCTTTCTTGACTCTATTAGATCGGTGTATTAATATTAAGAAGTACGCTGCAGTTTTTGAGATAAATGGCTAAAACTGGACAGATATGCCTCTTGCTATCCCACTGGCCTTTTATTTTCTGAATAAACTATTTTAAAAACACATTTTGAGTAATTATAATTGTTAAAACAAAAAGGGAATAAACAAGCTTTCAACATACAGGCAGTGTACCGTGATTGGGCCATCCTTGTGCTTCTCCTGTACCAGGTTTGCCAGTACAACTAATGACTCCACCTTGTCAGGTACATCATCACCTGACGCCCAACCTAAGAACTGCAACTGTTCAACGGTCATCTACACATTGGAAATAAACTTATGAGATATAAACTGTCATTTTATAAACGAGTTCACAAGACTCTACTAAAAAAATGTCGACTATATGTAGTGCGCTTTATTTCGTAAAATATACAATGTGAAGGCCCGGTGTCCCGAATTGCTCCCAGTTGTTAATCATGTTTAAATCTACTCATTCATGTCAGGTTTGAGTGGATTAGATTAAAATTAGTTTCAAAATCAGGAGACCGAAAACTGAGATTAATATTCACACAACTTTTTTCTTACTTGGACAGATATTCATAGAGCATTCGTCCCCTATGGTATACTATTAGGCTACTATTAGAATTGCTAGCGGTCACCCGTCTTTACAATTATGATTAACTACCTTCGACTACATATTAAATACGTATTTATAAATACGCACGTGACCAATGGGTACGACATACCAAGACCAACAAGCGTGACCAAATCCTCATGCCATTGAAAAGGATAGGAACTCTTTAGATAAATGTCATCAAATTTAAGTATTAATTGAATAGCAAAATTATTACATATGGGAATTCCGTATATATAATATGTTATTAACAACATTTTGAAAGTATTTGCCAACGGAAAATATCTATCGACGAAAACGTTAACAATAGTCACAAAGTTGAACAAAATAGATTACTGTGCTGCACAGTAGTCTCGTGTTGTTTACCACCTCGCGCCTTTACATTCAAATATACCACCCGCTACGTTGAACTTACGTAGACTTACTGTGTACCAACTGTTATAGCGCGGAGGTCGTCGCATGCGTTTTTATTAATACGTATTTATAAATATAGTCGAAGCATACTGATTGCGGTAAACAATGGTATAAAGTAAACTTATCACCTTTTCATTTGATATAATGGTACAACATGACACCGTTTTCCAGGTAAGATTTTTAAAACGTCCATATAGAATGAAAATAAATTGAGCATATGGGTCCATTGGTTCACCCTCTAATATACAATTAATATTTATTATGTTGTATTTTATGTTTGAGTATGAAAGCATACTTACGGTAGAATCACAAAATTGAACATCAAATGTCCTGCCAATAATATCGTCTTGATATGTCGTTGTAGATTTCAATGTGACCTTGATTTCTCCCATCATTTGACTACCTGATTCTGGCCAATACTGAGCAACGGTCTTGAATCACAAATAAGATCATTATTCAACATTTAGATGCGAATTCCATTTTTATTTTATTGTTCAAAGAGTCTGCCGCTTTTAAAAACCCGATTATATAATTTCTATAATTATTGGGTTCTAATCATATGATTTAGTGCGACATTGTCAAGTTAAAACTAGGAACATCCTAAGAAATTCAAACTTTGTGAATGCACCTTCACATTAAATTACAACGGCATCAGTTTATGAAAATACCTGAAATACGCTCGTAGTTGTTAAATATCCAACAGGGTCAAGTATCTGAATTGCAACGAGCCATGATCAGAGATGATCAGAGACATGACTCAACTTATTTTTTGTTACGTTTTGTGAAGTACGTGACTTTGGATTTTTCAATAAAGCGCTGTCATAGTATGTCTGTTATATCTTTTGAGGTAATTAAATTTACCGGATCACTATGACTTGCAGCATTCAGCATGACTATCGTGGTAGATTCGTAGTCATAAACCAATCTCCAAATATCATCCACTGTATTCGGGAGTGGCATCTGAGTGCCCAGATACATGGCCTTACCCTTGTAACCCTGTTGGTAAAAATAGTAGTATCATAGGTTTTACATCATTTGGGAATGTTTATATAGTAATATCGTGAATATCGTGAATACTTTTAAAAAACATTATGAAGGATCGGATTTATTCATTAGCATTTTTGAAGGCATAACTATAAAGTGTAACTTTGGGTTGGGGCATGTTTGAGCATCGTAAACATCTTTGTAATCCTGAGGATATGTTTCAAGTTTCGTTTCCTCAACAAAAAAGCGCCAAGACAATGGGTGGGTGGTGGGTTATGTGTAGGTGGTGCGTATTTATGTGTGATGTAGGTTGGATGTATGGGCGTGTGGGGTGGGCGTGGATATTATATTCAGATAAACAGTGGAAACACAGTCAACCGTGGACGTCCACGTTCTAGAGTAAATAGAGTAAACGTAAATTTAAAAGTGAGTTCTCTATTGCTGTATGCATACACATAGTCCACGGTTGACTGGTATAAACCGATTGAGTCCACGGTTTAATATTAAATTTCTGTCCTCGCTTTCCTGTGAGCTTTATTAGTCGGCGGTTGACAGGTCATGTATGCCATCGGGTGCGTGTCATCGGGAATATGTCTACATTTGAGTGGCACACTATGCTATGAGAATGTTAAGTTTACCTCTACGTTGGAAAAATTGTCATTAATTATAATAAACAAAATACTATTTTGACTAAGAAAAAAAATTCGGAAATGAATCGCGTCAAAAGAACATATCAAAATGTCTTACATCGATAAAAGCTGCGTTGATGTAGTTAGTGCTTCCAGCCTTTCCCGGTGACATTAGGTAGGGGCGAAAGCGATCAGCTAAAAATGGGCAAAAAGTGATAAGAACCAAACAAAAGTCATTTTCTCTGAAAGCAATGTTTGGACGGGTTTTTTGGTGGGGCATGAGAGCACATCAGACATATCGTCTGATCAAATTTTAATAATTTGTCATAAAATTTGTATTGTATCGCGAAAAAAATCAAAATTATTTGATATCAGAAGGACATTCCTCGTATTCAGAATACAATTCGATATGTCGGATGTACCTCAGCTCCTACAAAAATACTGTGCACATGTTAGGTATAATATCCTCAAACTGTATACCTAAATTGGGCAATTCCTTACAAAATAATGGCACAGTCGCTGTATTCTTTAATCATTATTTGAAAAATATGTTTGGATGTGATCACCACGCGTGACGGTGACCGTAATAAATTCCAAAACATGTTTTCTCACCGAACTTTCTCCAGAAATATCCATGAATTTGATAAATAGCCATAATAACTAAAGTGCGTAATTGTTGCATCTGATATGAAATGACTTTGTCAATAATTCTTACCTGGTATTTTGTCTTGGTATCTAGTCTTGTCAACATTTTCATCTGCTTTTCCACCTTTGCATGCACTGGGTGGGAGAGCATCAGTCAACAGGTCAAGGGTCTGTAAATAAAAGGAAGCACTGAATATATAACATATTATGTATTCGTTTATTTATTTGATTGTTTATTTGTTAATTTAGGTTAATAAATAAATAAATAAATATATAAATTAATAAATAAATAAATAAATAAATAAATAAATAAATAAATAAATAAATAAATAAATAAATACACGGGAGAAATGTGATACGACGAACGTAGCAGTAACTTAAATGCTATTGATAATTGCTAGCTTTTCGACTATGTCTTCATCAGGCAAGTCAACTACAAAGAAAATTGATAAGTGAACTAAATTTGTAGTTGAGTTGCCTGATAAAGACATAGTCGAAAGCTAGCAATTATCAATATCAATAAAGTTACTGTTACGTCCGTTATATCACATTTCTCCTGTGTATTTATTATTTTCGATATGACAACCTCAGCGTGTATACATATCATTAAATTTATAATAAATAAATAAATAAATAAATAAATAAATAAATAAATAAATAAATAAATAAATAAATAAATAAATAAATAAATAAATAAATGGAAATATTGAATCTACGAGTATATAACATAATTGCAATAGTTTTGTCTTAGTAATCGCATTTTATAATTAAATATAGAAAATACATAGAGAATCATGTGTGAAGTGTCTTGCCTGGAAATACAAACTATTGCCTAGACATCACAAGAAGGTCAGTGGCGTAGCAAGGGGAACCGGGGATTGCCCCCAAAAAAAAAAAAAAACTTTCAGGGAGAAAAGGTTGACGGCAAAGACTGATGAGGATTATTATTTCGTGTTTTTGCTGATCATTATATACTTATGTCAAAACTTATACTTGCCTCAAATTGTTCCTCTAGTCGTGATTTGCCAGTTTTCTTATTCTTTGTCAGGAGTGATGCCAATTTGCTTCTTATATCTGTGATCATGATAGACGTGTCTCCACAAAATATAGATTCTACAACGGCATCAAAAATAAACTCATATTGGACCTGTAAGGAAAGAAAGTATGCAATAGTATCGCATTACAATGGTCTTTTGGACCTTAGAAATTCGGTATATATTTTGGTGCTCTATGAAGTTAATAAGCAAAAAGCTTACAAAGAGCAGTTTTACATTACATTTGGAAATGTAATGTAAAAGTGAACATGGTTGAGAAAAATATTTTTAAACGCGGTCTACAAATGTATCAGTGCTTTTAAGAGTATTTGAAATTGCAAGGTTTCCATCCTATCTCTCATACTTCGTTTGCATAAAAAAATAAACGTGAGGGTGTCTATTTCATTACTTGCTTGAATTTTCAAATTTCTTATCTATTCTTTTACATGGTGAGGTGGAAATGTAGGCTCGTTTTGTCAGTTACTCACTGTATTATATATTGATCAGTGAAGAATAAACTGAGAATTCATTCAAGAGTATTCAATCTTTTGTTTTATCCAAAGTGATGCTTTGTTGGTGAGATATGTCATTTGATAAGGTCTCGATAAAAAATGCGACTTTGGTCAAATGTTAATGCAAAGTAACAAAGACAATTATGCATGTATTGTGAACACCTATTGCAAGACAGTATTTGTGAAATATTTTGGACGATTTCATGTAATTCGACATAAGGGAGCGATCGTTATTTATGACAGAGGGGGAATGGGAAAATTTAGGGGAACACGAAATTTTTTGGGGTCTTTAGGGGAGCCTGAAATTTTAGTTGAACCAGGAGGGGGGGATTGTTAAATTTTAAATGGAGAAAATTGGGAAAACGAAATTTTTTGTCGATATTTTTTCCAAAACGCCCATTTCCCCCCCCTGCCGTAAATAACGATCGGCCCCTAATCTCGCGTAATGCAACACCAAATTGGATGTATAATCACCTGCATAATTTTATGATGATATAAACAAAATTTGCATCACTGTGATACAATGTAGTTGTACATTTTGATAAACTTTCAGTTGTGTAGAATGTTGGGTACACCTAAACAATGACACTTCCGATTCCCCCCCCCCCCCGCACACGTACACAATAAATTAAAATATTTAAATGAAAAGTTATCACAAGTATGCAAAGTGGACATAACGTAATGTAATAAGTTACAGGCAATGCTAACACAAAAGAAATGTTTAGTCAAGTTGATTTGGATTAAAATAAGTAAATATAACCGAATCACTAATAATTATCATTACGCTTTATTCATACTTCAAAATGGTAAATAAATTGTATTTTAAACAGCCATACACATTGATCTATAAATGGCCATTATAGCCAAAAAAGGGTTACTAAGTATTATTTCGAGTTCACGGATTCCAAAATAGTTCACAATAATGTTTACTTATAACGACAAAACAAATGGAATATAGCAGTACCTATTCATGCAATTATAAGCTGGAATTAGTCATTGGTAATAAGTAGAATACCAACCATGCCAATACAATTTAGTAATATACTTTGAGGAAGTTATGAGTAAATAAAAGTCAAAGGTTGAAGCACTGTTAACTATACCTATTTTTTAACATTACTTCCTTTTTCTATACAGATAATTACATGGGAAAGAAAATAATTACAAATAATATGTATTTCAAAATAGGCAACATAAACACACTAGGAATTTTAAGGAAGTTTGATTTTTAACAATAATTCTTTCTTGTTATAATTGCATACTATAGTATGTCAAATTAATATTATTTTCTTTTTAGAAGTAAAAGATCATTTTTTGTAAATTTTTGCGGTTTCAAATAACTGGTTTAAATAATTTTATCCATAATAGTCTTTGTCAGAGCTCCCTCTTTCACGCTGTAGAGTTGACAGAATGTATTATTGGTTTCAATAGAGGGTATATTGTATAGTTCAATTATATTATTTGGTTGCTATCCAGAGGGTGTCGACAACCCTATAACTTTAGGGATGAAATCAAAACTTAACCGGCGGTTGACCGAGTTTTGATTTCATCCCTTACCCAGTTTATAGATCTGCCTCTTTCACACTGTACAGTTGAATGATTGTATTGTTAGTTTCAATAAAGGTATTGTACAATTCAATTAGCTCATTTGCCTGCTATTCAGAAAGTGTCAATTGACCGAGTCTGTGGATGACATTCCAAACTTGAAGCAGCAGTGTTTTTGAGAGACAAAAGAAAATGATGTTATGGAAAACAAAATAATGACGTGATTATAATTTTTGAGGTCATCAAAGTGTATATCGTAGATTCATTGCTGATTATGAGACGGGTTAACATTAAACGAGAATTAAGAGGGGCCGATCTTTTGTCAAGGAAAGAAAAAGGGGTTAGCATGACAGAAAAGGGGACTTTGGCGAAAAGGTCTTCTGCATCATTTCCTTTCCTAAAGTGATCCTAATAGCATATTACCTCAGTTTGAACCATCTGAATCCTATCTTTTCTCAGCTGCGATACCATAGCATGGACGTCGACCTTCTTCTCCTCCTTTGCCATTTCTAACATTGCCTCAATTACGATATAGGTACCAGTACGTCCTACACCGGCACTAAAATACATTCGAGGAATATTAAGAAATTGAAAACATTTTATAACTCATGTATTTCTTTCCATAAAAAGAAGCATATATCTGAACGTTAAACAATTACTAAGATAATGGGACAGAAAAATGAAGAATGCTTATAAGTTTTTGGTCGCCGTCTACGGAGGGGGGTTCGTTATTAAGAGTATACGCTGGCGAAGTTACGTAATAAATCGGATTAACTACCATAGCAATAGGTTAAAACAATTTTTAATATATTGCGCTGCACTATAAGCAGGTTACACGCATCACCTGTGTATGTCTGCAATCATAGATTGAATACAATACGGTCTTTTCAAAGATACTAATCTTACAGGTGCAAGTGATCAGCATTATATGGTTCAATGCAGCGGTACCGTGTGAACGTACCAGTGCAACCCGGTATATTCAGAAATTGTTTAAACCTATTGCTATGGTAGTTAATCCGATTATTACATAACTTCACCAGCTTATAGATAGGCCCTACCTGCAGTGTACAATATCTGGTCCAGCGCCCTCTTGTGGGTAAGCCTGAGCTACTTTCATAAAGGTCAGTAGCGGGGTGGCGTACTGTGGTACCCCCATGTCAGGCCAGGTGGTGTAGTGAAACTGTTTGAAATCACGTACGGGAATATCGTCACCCTATAGCAAATTAAAACAAAGGCATAGAAGAGGCTATGATATCACAATAATATCACAAACAAAACAATACAGAGAACGCCATCATGACCGTACACAACTGGAAATAAATAGTGTTACTTTTACAGGGTGTATCAAAATATAGTATACAGTTTGAAAAAATGCCACTACATGTATATTAAATAAGTATGAGGCATTTTGTCAAAATGCTATAGTTGACAGCTGAATCAACATCTTGTCCTCCCATAACTGTAAAATCACTGGCGCGTGACCATTAATAAGGACAGGTTAAGTGGCTACTCTTACGAGCCTAGTAAGAATGCAGTTGCGCGAAGTCAATTAAAATCAAAGCAACATGAAAATCACATGTTTAGCCACTTTCTTGACAGTAATTGACAGTCTTAGTCTTTCGAATGGCCACCAGGGTATAGCCACAATTCCTCTGTATGCAGATATCAGCTCTCCTCAACATGGCATGTACACCACGTCGTATGAGAGACCCCCTGTCTAGGGATGTCAATTTGAGCAATTGTGTGTCTCTGGAGTTCATCAAGGTCTGCAGGAGGACATGTGAAATCCTTTGATTTCAGATAACCCCACAAGAAGAAACCCATATGTGTAAAACCAGGAAATCTTAAATCAGGATCCACTTGGTGCTTCAAAGCAATCACACCGTGACGATTACCAAACAATTCTGCAAGGCGTTCTGTCAATTACTGTAACGAAAGTGGTGAAACTGCTCGTTTGCACATTCTCA
Organism: Amphiura filiformis; assembly: GCF_039555335.1. Taxonomy (NCBI): domain Eukaryota; kingdom Metazoa; phylum Echinodermata; class Ophiuroidea; order Amphilepidida; family Amphiuridae; genus Amphiura; species Amphiura filiformis. The sequence goes on along the minus strand of NC_092628.1, from coordinate 53,718,625 downwards.
GATTTTAATTTAGACTATGCCATAGTCGATTTTTGATAAATAAAAATGTTATTAATCATGATGAACGCATTCAGTTGAACTCGAAATTATACTGATATTTAGTACATCAAAATACTAGTATAAAATGGTTATGAAAAAGTTTAGGCTATATAATTATATTTGTGACAGTAAAAGTAAAGTATAGGCCCTACGTAGGCTTATATTATTGAATGCAACATATCATAATGGCATAATTATAATGACACTTCAATACTGAACAATTCTAATTTTAGAATCTGCCAGTTTATTATCCGAAAAACCGACTATGGACTTTCACTTTTAAGCAGAACTTTACCCTGGGACTCACACACTGTCAATCATACTTGTTTATCAATAAAATCTAACCACAAGACTAAGCATGGTGGTACAATACGCGCTAGATGCATACGTTCATCCACCAGCACAAAAGCGCCGCATTCCCAAGATAGTTGTGTACCATGTATAGTTATAATGGTACCAGTACGCGTCGGGAGGATTTAAACAATAACGAGATCTGGGCGACCAATCACAAGCCAGATTAATTTTTAAAGATGCATTACATCATCACCAATTTTAGTTAGGCCAGAAATTGGCCTAACTCTCAAGGCAAAGTCAGTAGTCCACTTGGGAAGCTAACAAACAGAGGGCGTACGGTGACTGAAAAGATCAGTTGTGAAAATCTATCAATTGTGCACTCATTAATTAAATCAGAGTTTTAAGCTTAAATGTAATAGCCAGAGTAGTGCACAATTGGCAAGTGGACTACGGAGAAGTCTAATTTTAATTAGGCTAAGAGTATAAAAAAGAAAACATTTGTTCACAATAAAACGTGGATTATTCGACGACACCGCACTGTAATACCGTAAAGAATCGCCCAATGGCGCTTATTGGTACCTTTACATAACTGGAAGTTTGGGTAGGAACCAAAAGTGCCCTACCGTACAAATTCCAACAGCAAATAAGGGCATTGTTGTTGTTACTTCAGAGGAGGGAGCTCTCTATTTGTACGCGAAATTTACCCTAACGCAAAGGAGCCCATATGCGCCATTAGGCAAATCTTACGGTAAGTAATGATGAAAATGCAAGTAGAAAATTAAACTGATAAAAGTGGACCTTTACCTTGCGTATTTTGAAGGTGCGAATTATATAACTTCCATAGCATTCTTCTTGTATCAATTTCACTCCTATGTCACCATGCATGTCTTCCTTGTTCAATACTCCAGGCCAGTACTGCTCACATTTCAACTAGAAGCAGACACATTGAACACCATAGTATTGTAATATCAAAACGATGTACTTAATCATGGGGGCAATTAATGCTCATTATTCGCACGAAGCAGGTTCTACAATACTGAGAAGTCTTAATCTATCTTGTAAAACAAACCTTTCCCTTCTCTTTGAGGTTGGTCAGCATGATCACTTTTGCCGAATTCTGCTCCCAAATCATTCTCCACATATCCGCAATTGTCGTCGGAAGTGGTCCTTTATAGGAAATTGAAAAAAAGCACGTTATACTAATTATGGGGGGACAACCGTCACTCAGAAGACCCGTTACTCAGAATGCCCACTATTAAAATGACCCGCTAACCAGAAGACCCGCTAATCAGAAACCCGTTAATCAAATCGCTAAAACGGGCCTTCTGATTAATGGGCCTTCTCTATTCAGACAACCCGCTACTCAGAAAACCCAGTTCTCAGGGTTAGGGTCAGGGTTATGGTTAGGGTTAGGGCTAACTCAGTTCTATCAAATGATTAAAACAGCCCACTAGTCAGAATTCTGAATAGTGGACATTCTGAGTAGTGGTTCTTCTGGGTAACGGATACAGCCAGCTAGCCAGAAAACCCGCTAGTCAGAAAAAATTCAGAGTAGCGGGACTTAAACAACAAAAACCCACTATTAAGAAAGTCCGTTATTCACAAGGCCCTCTTCCCAGAAAATTCTGACTAGCGGGCATTCTCAATATCGGGTCTTCTGACTACCAGGTCTTCTGACGGGCTGCGCCCATTGAAATGCATCAGCTTGCGCTGGGCAGGAATAATCTCATCTATTCATATGTGCACAATAGCTCACAATGGGTCCAGTTTCAAAACATCGTGTGTGTACAATTACATTTAGTATCAAAACTGCTTGAAACAAAGAATCATTGTGTTTTGAACATTTGGATGTGAATTTTTGCTTTAAGAAATGTCTCCGTTATAATACTTTGGTTTAAATAAATTTGAATTATGAGTGAATAGAGCGTTTTGCTGTGGGACCGTAAATTGCACGTAGGAGGTTTTAAAACGGCCGCCTACGTTTACAAAGCATGTTTGATTTCAAAGGCCATATAATGAGGTTATTCCTATACAGCGACGTAATGTATAATATGAAAATGGTAAAACAAGGACTTTTACATTTGATATCTAATAATTTCTCTTGAAATATTAAAGTATAATAAAAACTTAAAATGCTGATGTTGTTACGTGGTCCCAGTGTGCTGGACAGAAATCTTCAGAGGAAAGTAAAAAATTGTCAAGCTATAACTTCAAATTTGTCAGATTAAGATTATATGCACTACAAAAGTCATGTATTATACAGGACAATATAGCCCAAGGTAGTAAAAAGAACTCCGCGTTCTGGGATGTCAGTTCAAGTGTTTTCATATATTTCACGTAAATAATATCCTCAGACATTTGGCTGAAGAAACAGCTAAGCATTTGACTAATCATGCTGTGTGTCATTTTGTTTGTTTTGGTTCACAACTGGTTAAAATGTATCTGTGTTTAACATTAAAAGTATTATTAAAGAGGAACATATATACATGAAAAGTTGTGAAACAGGATGTGGCAACAGTTTTCAGAGGGCTATAAAAACTATCAATTATATTTACTTTCCCATTATTATTCGATAAAGAAGCGCCCATATTGCATGTATGATCATTTGTATCATATAATATGAAATTGAAACTTATATTATTGTTTTACCTTGGCATGCAATGTAGGTTTTTGTCTTGTAGCCCTGCAACCGAATATTAAAAAATCAAGTTTATTTATAGGAACATATTCGAAGGTTTATTTAGCATGTTTTAATACCAGTTGAAATGTATTTGATTTCGGATATGATTTTCATTGGTGCCACTTTAAGGTGGTACTACACCCCTTGATAAATTTGTGACTATTTTTGCATTTTTCTCAAAAAATAATAACACACCGGTAACAACAGTCATGTATACCATAGGGGCAAGGAATTTCAGTGTCTCAAGACAAGTGAGTCGTTATTTATAGTATAATAAGAAAAGAGGTACCGCTAGAATGTACCTCATTTCTTAACTAATATAATAAAGTAATTGGATTCCTTGCCCCTATAATATACATAACTTTTGTTACCAGTGTGTAGTTATTTTTATTTATCAGGGGGGTGTAGTTCCACCTTAAGTCTTCTAGCCTTACACATTCTTAACTGTATAATATAAACGTTTACTCTTGCATACGCATAAGAGTACTAAGAATAGGTTGAAATTGTGTTTATTGTGTAACAAATGTTGAATGTCTAGATCTTTAGAGTTTAGATAATATTTCTACACAATCCATTTACCTTCACATGGCATGCATTAATGTAATCAGTATGGGCTTTTCCTTCTACAGGTTGCAGCTTTACACGAGAATGATCATCTTAAAACAAAATATTAGAGTCAAAATGAGCAGAAATACCTATTAACGTCAGTCAATAAGACACAAAATCACCAATCAACCATTAATTGACCCTACACTGCAAATTTCTCAAAACACCCCAGATGTGTTCTGGATTCTGGAAGATTACCATCAGGAGGTTTTCCTCTTGAACACTTCAAACGTATCCAGAACACTTTTAAGGTGTTTGCAGTGTATAGTATGCCAGAACACGCTGAACTTCAAAGCAAATACAGACTATGTATTACACTGGAAAGGGCATCAACGTATAACATTCGTACGTCTGACCCTTTTTATTAGTTAACATTATTATCTAAATATCTTGGTGTAGATCCTTATATATTATTATCTAAAGCCTTTAGTTTTGATCAAAGTTCGGCGAACTGTCCTGTCCATAATTTGTAGTTATTATGGACAAAGGCCAGATTATCATGATTATCTAGAATATCAAACAGTTCAACCACGCTCTCTGCTTCAACAAACATTGTACTAGAAACTACACTTAATCCTAGAACACTTGGTTATACCATGGAAGTGCATTAATAATGCATTTCGAAGTCAAACCACAATAGCGTTTAACAACTTGTTATGTTTATTTCTATGACCACGCATCAATCGAAAGTTATGATTTGAGGAAATGTTTGCTGTAATTACACCATACAATTATCCAGAAATGGTCTAATAGAAACAAGTATGGTTGTTAATGTTGAATGCCATCATTTTTATATGTCTATTCTGTATCACGTATTTATAACACGCGGCGAAATGCCAGGCAAACCCAAATGTTGGCAGCCAAAAAAATTGACAGGATATATCCAACTCACATGCAGCAATATTTGTATATCGGTTCTTCTTTATGTTACTTGGATGTTGTGAGACATGCCAACGATGAGTTTGTCCAAAAGGGATACTCTGAAATTGAAAGTTGAATAAACATAATACGGCGAACGTGAAAACAATGCTAACTTGATAAATGTGTGTTTTCATGATAATAGAACAATTAGTTTGAAAAAGTTGCAAAAAACGTAAGTTCCAGTATTTGATTTCATTCAAAATCTTGTGATATTACAACAATGTCAAACTAATTGTTCTATTATCATTATATTAGTTAATCATGTATGATGATGTTACATTACACCGGACATTACTGTGTCTATGCCAAATCGCTTCCAAGTGTTTCCAAATCACAATAATTAGAATAGAATAACAGGGGGTTCCTCGAGTGTCATCACACTGTGCATGTACTGTAGCATATTATCAGATTGTCATTGGAAGTGAAATAATATACAAAAAGAAAACCCAAGAACATATTATTATTTATATAATAATGAATAAAGATGAAAATGACAATCCATCGTCGAGATAATATATAAATCAGGCAACACAATCATGTAAGATTCCTAACTGGAAATACTAGCATACACAAACCACATAATTTAGCCTACACAATATTTCACCATGAATATATTTTGGAGTTCATTATCAAGTGACTTGTAACCTAGGGTCTGATCGTGATATTTACAGCTATTTAGACATAATCTGAGTATCGAAAACCCTATTAATTTCATTATGTCCAGCATTAGTTAAAAATAAAAACAAAATAAGTTATGTCAATGACACTGTACTCACATTGTATTCCTCTTCGAAGCCACCAATGTCATCATCGCCAATATCATCAGTAGGTTCTACATCATCTCTACCAAAACGAGTCCTCTTTGTACGAATATATTCACACAACCTATGAATGGGAACTGCTTTGAATTTCAAACATTCTTGTTGTTGTATTGGTTTAACACTGACAACTTGTGTTGTGTGAACAGGTGTTGTGTCTTTCTTTGTTTGTGACTTCGAAGCTGCTGCTGGGAATACTCTAACCAATTTAGGTGTTGCTTTACCATCTATATAACAAAAAGATAACGTATTAGTATTAAAAATATTAGACATTTTAACATTGGACATTACCATTTATTTCAATTGTTATGGTTAACCTTAAATGTTTGTATTATGGCATGTTTGTTCTATAAAAAAAAGTAAGTAAAGTCAAAAACCCGAGTTTTGTCCGACATCTCAAAATTTTGATACAAATGCAAATGACCTGGACAGTATGTTTATCTGTTGGTGGCGACCTTTGGGAGCTTTTGAGTACGAATTAAAGGCATCACTTCAAAAAACAAATATAGAAATGAGATCTAACCATGGTCCTACTTATAGTTAGTCCTACTATGGGTGGCCTTGGGGAAATCAGGCCCTAGTTGCAAGACTAGTCCTGTGCTCAAGGTGAAATTACACCTACTGATGCTACTCTCTGACCATTTTCCTGGGAAACGGTGAATTCCAATGTGTGGCTTTAAGCCATGTTTAATATCGATACAAAGACCTATATTTACCTGTGCCAAGAATTGATTGATCCCGGTTATCACCAGTATGCTGGTTCAATTCAATAGGACTCTCGTCAATGTTTTGTGATTGTGATTTTGTACGTCTGTTAAATAAAAACAACAACATAATTAAGAAAAAAGCGCAACAAACTTCATATCATATACAGTGCGTTCCATATGTAGTTCAGTTTCAAAAGAATCTTGAAATGAATCTTTTACATTATATTTAACCTCGCTAGTCTTTAATCAAAATTTTGATTTCGAATAATAACCAGTTACATAATCGTTCCTGACACCCCAGAATTAACACATAAATACCGTTGTTTGTATATAATGCCAACTATCACCATCAACACTATAAGTAGTAGAACAATAGGAACTGTTGCTCCGGCCACTGCATTGGTGTTCTGTGCAGCATTCTTTGCGTTTTGATTCCCTGTAAATTGGAGGTGAGATATCTAGGTATTGTTAATTCAAACATGGGAAAAACAATGCTTTACTCGCTTACAAATCAGAAATTACAACTGTTGTATTAGCGAATGCCCGCCATTCTCGACCTATAACCAATATCTAATGTGAGCAATGTAAGAATAATTCTCTTCTATTAAACGTATCCATTTAAGAACAGGTAACAGGTATTATGTGATAGATATGCACACTGCAAACATTTCAAATTGTTTTAAAGACATTCTTACCATTAAAGATCATTGCTTCGCCCCATGCAACATACGATTCCTTGAAATAAAAACAGACATGCATTCAGTTAGAGAAAATTAAGGTAAACATTAATGGACTTTATACATTGGAGTTTTCATATGCATTATATAGATGATATCATCATGACAGGTAATATATCATTAGAGGAAGATACGTTTACACGTATTGTAAGGTCCAGATAACATTACAAGTTTCTGCTACGAATCTAAGACATATAATACGTCCTACTTACAACCACTAGTGTGTGTTTTCATGGAACCTTTGTAAAATGCTCCAAGATCAATTTTGAAATTCAACCCCCGTATAAAGTTAGTTTTTCCCAACGAAAGCTATTCCGATTTAATTGCGACCATTCATTTGCATACCCGTGATGTAAAGTATCTCTGGGAGCAATGCAGGTTTGCCCGGCTTCCCTTTAAAAACATGCCAGATGGCGTATAGCTCTTTCCGTAACTTCTCTTATGACTTTAATATAATGGTAAAACACTCATATATTTTTTCTTCCATTAGGATATTGCTATTAATTTAGATACGAAGGAACAAAATTTACATTTGTAGTTTTGCTAACAGCCCCTACTACGATTTCGCAGGCCACGCCGTGTTGCAAAGGTGCATTGTAGTAGCTCTCGTAAGTCATATTGTCTCCAACAATAAATGGTTTATTAACGTCATTTTTGCTGATTTCTGCTGCTATGTAGTCATCGGGGCTATTGATGTATGTCATGATGTCTTTGGTAGATCTTTTACTAGGAACTTCTTGCTGCTTGACAACCTTGACCTGGTATGATCTAACAATAAATGATATTCAAAAACATTATTCTACAGTTGAAAGTTCAAAACACACATAGATATTTTTCCCTATGAAAGGAGAAACAGAAAATTGTAGGAATGGTCTATACAGAACATACGGTACGGGACACTGCATCATCAGTTAATTAACACCAAGATTACCTGTATTATCCACTGTCATTAAAAAGCTGCGGGCTTAACTGTAACAATCACCTATCCTGGATATATTTTCAAGTGAAGTTCAAGCTAGGTTATGAATAAAATCAAACTCGACCAAATTAAACCGAGTTTCATTGTTTAGAACAATAGAAACCGGTTCCAACCGCCCGGAACCGACGGTCGACCGCCGATCGAGTTTTGATTTCATCCCTTAAGTCATTCCCTTTCCACTGGAAATAAAACACGTATCAAACATTCATGGAGAATTCCGTATCTTCATAAAATAATGACATGATTGATATGCCTAAATATCCTTAATCTTTATAGAGTCCATTTTAATAGTACTTGATATACTTACACCACATATGTTGATGTAACTGTTGGTATATTGATGGTTACCGTCGTTTGCGTATATGATATCATCTCCGCTTTGCCTGGTTTACCGATATCTGTTCAACGATATTTATACCTTATAATTATTACTGAGCTCTTTGTCAAGAATATGACACAGATTGCAAAAGTAGACAAGATTTATTTCGCCTTATATTTTTTATATTCATCTTTTGACCGTATCATAGTGTATTAGTTCCTATCATTAATTGTTACAAGTGGTTGATACAATAATTGTTTCAAGTTACAACATACCTGTTGCAGGCATAGTTGATATCTCAATCCTAGCATAAGCCCCTGAACCTGCCGATGTTGAAGCTGATACCAGTATCTCATATTTAGTCGACGGAAGTAGCGATTCTAATAAAACATCCAATTTAGAATCCTCCTCACCATACTCACAATTCTTTGTACGATTTTCAAATTTCGCAGAATCAGGTTGAAATGAATTGTCATACTGTTTCTCAATAGGTCTGAAGGCCACCTAAAAAGATATTTTACCATTAAATTTAAGCTTATATTTGAGGTATACATGTAAACTGTACTCTTTAATACTTATTAAAACGGTACTAGAGTTTCTAATTACTTACATTATAGTGTGTGATTTTGCCGTTTGTAATTGCAGGTGGTATCAACAGGAAAGTAGCTGACATTTCATTTTGTGATTGTAGCTGTAATTGTGGCTTGCCAGGAACTTGGGAATAAGCGCAAGCGACGAGAAGAGAAAAATAATGTTGTCAGTGAAAACGTTTGCCCGATAACTTTTATGTTGATAGCATTTAGTCTATTATGCTTCTACTAACGACACTTATTATAATTGTATTTATTCTATATTAGTTTATTTCACTTTTTTGAAGATTGTAACAGGAAAGGTTCTACAACAGTCAGCAAATAATTCTGGGATTATAATGCACCTTTCTGTTCTTTTTTTAATTTCCAATTTTGCAGCCCTTTTCATGACAGTGAACTAATCACGAACAAGAACACTTACTTCCTTCTTGTGTATTGATTGTGATGGTTTTACTCCATGTTCCTTCTCCTGTTATTGTGTGAGCTCTGACCTGAATATTGAAGGGAAAAGTAAAAGGATTTTGTTCCATTATATTCAGAGTGATATTCTTTTTGTTGTTCTCATGGTGCCATGTATGCAGTAATTCTATAGTACTAGATTCATCATTAATAATAATATACCGTATAATTCCATCTACAAGCATATTATATGCCTACATGAGTATTGTTGTTTTATGACAACAGAGACGAAAGGTAGACACCCCAGCAAACACAACAATGTTTTAAAAACGTTTTAAATAAGTTATATTTTGGCTTTTGGTTTAGGTAAAACGTTTTAATAACATTAAAATGTCGGGTTATATAAAGGTCATGATAACGTTTTAAAACGTTTTGTATGAAAACACACTACAGCAATATTTTTTAAATGTTTTCAAAAAATGTTATTGTAAACTATTTTTGCAAACATTTTTGCCAAATATTGTGTCAATGCTTAAATAACATTATGTTAAAATGTTTGAACCCAGCAAACACAGAAATGTTCTTAAAATGTTTTTTCAAAACCTTTTAATAACATTTAAATGTCAGGTTATATAAAGGTCATGGAAACGTTTTTGAAACGTTATTGAAAATATTTTGGGCAAACATTTTCGCAAAATATTTTTCAACTAAAATAACATTCTGTTTAGAATGTTTTGTATCAAGTTTTCAAGAATGTTTTTGGAATGTTATTAAAACGTTTTTATACCCTTTATATAACCCGACATTTAAACGTTTTCTGTAAAACATTTTTGTTTGCTGAGCAGTAGATTATCAAAAATGTTTTTTAAGGTTATGAAAACGTTTTATACTCTTAATATACCCTTTATATAACCCGACGTTTAAACGTTTTCTGGCAACCTTTTATAACCGTTTGCGAATGATGTCGAAAACGTTTTGTGTTTGCTGGGACCCTCCACATAAATTACAAGAGATTGGGTTTACAATAATACATATATGTACAGCCGCCTGTATCAGTAATATAGTTGTTCAAACTCCAAAATATTTGTGAACGGTATCTGCCTTTCGTCTCTTTTGCAATTCTACGTTATGTTGCGAGATAAATACCTTAATCGTATAATTAGTGTCACTGTCGAGCTCATCAATGGTAGTGTGGGTGAACACACTTGTCACGGTAACATCATTAGTCCAATCGGCTGAATCATTTTTTGTTTTCTTCCAGTATTCAATATCATACTTAGTTATTATTCCACGAGGTGGGTTTGGTTCTGGCCATGCTATTGTTACAGATGTACTATTAGCGTAAACGAGGGTAATGTTGTCAGGAGCTGGTGGTCCTGTATTGTATTTAGAATCATATAAATTAAATCAGTCATTCTATGGTCTACATTACTTAAGCATTACATTCAATATAGCTACGTGATTAATCACGGTTACAAATAGATTACTCTAAAGAGCAGCAATGGAAATACAGTACATAACCTTAATAAATTTGTCGGGTGACTTGTAGAACTTTATGTAGGAGTCAGTTTGACCACGGACCAATCTGTGCATTAGTACCACAGCTGCAAGAACCCTTTTCAGTTTTATATAACTCATACAAAGATTCTTATCATTTGATTGGTCAATTACTATTGATTATTTTTGCCGTTATTTAGAAAAAGGCTATTGCACTCCGCGGAGTGCAATAGTCCATTTTTCCATTGCACTCACGCGCAGCTACCTTGGCAACGCTAAAATAAATAAACTTTATATATTGTTATTTTGTTTTCCTGGTGATTTATAAGATGGAAGAAAAGGAATTTATATAATTATTATGAGTTTATACAATGTATACAGCGAGAAACGACATTCTCAACTTTATGCACCACTTAATACCATTGACATTGTTTATCAATATCTGCATTTAAAAAAAGGAATGCACAATTGTTTTCGAGTAGCTCATAGCTGTGGAGTATGTGGATGAGATTTATTTACACCAAGACTATTATTATGATTATTATCATCGTTTTCGTATACTGACGAACCCCACATAAGCACAAACCGTCCCTTTGTATTATACTGAGTTCAAGACTGTGTAAAGGGTATCGTTAGGAAAGTTTGCAGTGCAAAACCGGGTTTGCAATTCCCATTACTATTCGTATAAGGCACGTAAAGGGTTACCCTGGAGGGTTACATTTATGCCAAAATTATCATTAAATAACATACTAGCTTCTAGTGTCCTTGCGATAACTGCACGGCTATACGGACCAATGCCGATTTTTGTCATTGCGCCAACTTCAAATGTGTAATTCACATATGGTGTTAATCCTTCAAATGCCTTTTCGGTTCCATTAACAGTGTTCATTTCAGGCAGTCCTGTCCTCATATTTGTGAATCTGTACTGGTAACCAATAATAATGCCACTTCTTTCATTCCGGTTTGGGAGTCCCCATTGAAATGCCAACATTCGTTTGAGTGACGTTCTCAAAGTAACATTTACAGGAGGGCCTGTAGGTACTAGAAATATATGAAAAAACGATTGACAAATTAAATACAAGTACTAAGCTCAAGTATTTGCATAAACTATTACTATTCCCGTTTTCTGTATCTGTTTACTGAATTTTAATAAATGAAAATCGAAGGAAAAAACAGAAAGGGTATGTTGTGATACATCCATTTGTCCTGTAGATTTCATACGCTCAGTCATCATAAAAGCATTATATATTTTCTTGGTCACATAATATTAATAATTGCAGCAACATCGATGCAATAGAATGTTTATACTTTTGTTGTATTGCGGTCATATATTACATACTGAAATAGTACTACTTGACCACATAGCAAAAATGAATTAAACTGAATCAACTTCGGTAATTTGTTGAACCTACTTCCTTCTTTAGTACCGGCAATAATGATATCGGTCCAATTCCCTGCTCCAATTGTTGTAAAAGCTCTGACCTGTAGGGGATGATGATGATGTAATGCGTGATGATAAATAATAATAATAACAACAATAATAATAATAATATTAATAATATATAATAATAATAATAATAATAATAATAATAATAATAATAATAATAATAATAATAATAATAATAATAATAATAATAATAATGATAATAATAATAGTAGTTGTCTATGGGTGTCGCAGAAGTGCTGACAATTTACAGAGTAGAATATTTCGGGTAAAGACTCTTCTACAGGTACAAAGGAAGAAACATGTCACATGTCAAATACACAAACAAATGCAAAACAGCTTAATATGGTTAAAAACGTGGAATGTTAACAAAAGAGCCAATTGTAATTTAAAAGATCAAACTTGGTATTGAGTCCTGGCGGTTTAATAGTCTGTAGTTTGTGGATTGTTCAGCTGTATGACGTTCCTTGTCTGTGTTGTCAGTGGTGGATAATATACCGGTGATGCTAACATCTTCCAAACTGTGGTTCTGGCTGTTAAAAATTAATGTGCGGTTACTGGTTTACCGGGTTCATTGTTCTCAATTGACCTACGATGTGCAGAAAAGCGAACAGACAGAGGAGTTTTTGTTTCACCAATGTAGACCTTGTGGCATGGTTTGCAAATAATGGCATAAATCAAATTTTAAAGTTGTGCAGGTGAATCTGGAGGTGATGTGGTGTTTGACGCCGTTAGGTCCTGTGACATGAGGGACCTGAAGTACATAGGTGCAGCACTTACATCGTAGTCTCTTACTAGGATTGGTGCCAGGTGTGGGTTGAAGGTCTGAGGTATGAACCACATGATATCTGATGTTGCGTTCGCGACGGTATGCCGTAATGGGAGGTTTGCTGAAGATGTATTTGGTGCTGGAATGGGTTTGCAGAATGTTGAAGTTTCTGAAGATGGTGTGCCGGATGGGAATATTGCTAGGATGATAGTTCATGACCAGAGGGATTCTGTCCATATTATCTTCTTTAGAAGCAGATGGTTCTAGTGCTTTGTCTCTATCTGTTTGGCTAACGCGTTCTGCAGATGATGTTGGGAGGGTAGCTGCGCTTTTAGTTTGTTCGCAAAGTCACTGTCATTACTGCATATGCGGCGACGGCGTCTGAACAGGGCGTAAGGAATGGATTGCTTGCATTTGTTGGGGTGGCTGGAAGAATACAAAAGAAAGATGTGCGAGTCTGTGGGCTTGTAATAAACCGTGGTAGTAAGCTTGTCAGAGTTGATGCTAATGGTGAGATCCAAGAAATTGACGGAAGTATCTGATATTGTCCAGGTGAATTTGAGGGATGTAGGAAAGGAGCACATATATTGAATAAATTCCTCCAGAGATTCACGAGGTCCATTCATGACTCCAACAATGTCGTCGACGTACCTTCTGTAAAAATAATAATGATGAAGAAGATGGGCTGTAAATGATAAACCTCTGGATGTTTTATATCTTACTTTCACGTAGTAGTCGCGGTTTGCTTGCAATCCTTCCAACACAGCTTCGGTGACATTTTCTATTCTGGTCTCATTTGAATCCTTCATATTGATTGTAAGTCTATCCTGTTTATTCCAAATCATAATCTGATAATGTTTCTCGACTCCTAGAGTTGGGTATGGTTTAGTCCATGTTATTGTTATTGACGTGTTAGTACTGTTCACCATTTTTAAATTCGATGGAGCCAACGGTCCTGGGAAAATTATTTGAAAAAATAATAATAGTTTAATTAGTGGTGGTGATGGAGGTGGTGGTGGTGGTGGTGGTGGTGGAGTTGGTGGTGGTGGTGGTGGTGATTGTATACTTGTTCACAATCAAATATTTCTATTAATATGCTTGTTTTTGAGTCTCAACATTAACGAATAATTTTAAAAGGGCGCATTAAACACATTTATAATATTTTAGTTTCATACTTTCAAAATAGATAAAATAATAATAACTAAAATGTTCTCATTTATGATACGATGAAGAACTTACTTCCTTCCTTTGTCTTGGCGGAAGTAGCAACGCTCAGGGGTCCCTTTCCAGCTCCAGTAAAGGCTCGAACCTGGATATATCCCAAATGCACAAATGATAAAGAAACAGTCTTTTATAATGAGCGAAAGACTTACCACTATATTTGCGATATGTCTAGCTTAAAATATTTTACATAAGGTCCACAACGTAAAAATTGTGTTCATTTGAAACGGTGCAATCTAATTTGTTTGTTTTTTGATTGTATGTTTGCAGTATGGTTGTTTGACTCAATTAGAAATTAGTCAAAAGAACTAAGGAATTCATACCTTGAACGAATAATTTGCATATGGCTGAAGATTGTGTATTGTAGCCATTGTACTTGTCGCGATAACGGTTGATGAATTGCCGCCATTTTTCAAGTATCTGACAAGGTATCTGTCTATAATACCGTATGGAGGCTCTGGTTCATTCCACGTCACTGTTATGGATGTGTTAGTGGTATATTTGTCTAACACAAGCAGGTTTATAGGTGGCGGTGGCTCTGTTATTGTAATTTTAAAAAATGCACAAAGAATAAAACTTCAGGGGTTTGTATTCATACGTAATACAAGTTTACAGCAAATTTGACAAATACGAAATACACAGGTTTCAGGACACTTAATTTCTTTCTGCAATCGTGATGGGCCGCAATACCACTAACCGTTAGGGCTTGAGCTAGGGCTAGGGGAATGGTATAGGATTAGGGTTCAGTGTTGGGGGTTAGTGTTAGCGTATTGCGGCCCATTGTGCTTGCATAAATAAACACGCTTCCGGGACACACTAAGGCATCTATCATGTTGTTGGTGATGTCAGGTTAAAGAAGTTGGGAATAATCAAATTGAAAACATGAATTAAACAAATGCATTAATACCATGAATACCATCAAGTTACAAAATTTCAAAAACACAATTTATTTATTTCACAGATATGTCTTTCCAAATCATACTTACTATCTTCTTTTGTCATACCAACCACGTCATCGCTGTAAGGACCCATGCCAACGATAGTACTTGCAGCAACAGTAAATGTATAGTTGACGTAGGGTATCAAGTCAGTGAAGTTATAAGATGTTTCAACTGTGGTACCCGTTTGCTCTGCTGTTCTACTATTTGTTAACCGGTAGGTATAATTATTAATAATGCCATTTGTTTCGTTACAAGAAGGCTGATTCCATTGAAATTGTAAAGATCGTGATGTCGAAGATGCTAAAACTAAACTTACTTCATGTGGTGGCCCTTCTGGCTCTATATGTAATGTGCAATGTATAACACACAATTAGTCATGATAATTTCAATAAAACTGTGCAGACTTTCATTCATCTGGGTATGTTGAAATTAAGATTTAATTTAAATCTGGTCAACCAGAAATACCTATTTTTGACGGACGAACCGACGTAGCGACTGAAACCTTCAGTCTTCAGCTGTGTTGTGATGCAAAAGACCTTCAGTATTTATTTATAACATTCGGCCAGACTAAATCCAATAGTGCTCAGAGGCTACTTAATTCAAGGGATGCCTCCAGATATGACGGGACAGGCATATGGGAAGAGGTCCGATTTTAGAAGCAGGAGGAAAACCAGAGCACCCGGAGAAAAACTTGCGAGGACGAGCATGGATCGGCAACCAAACTCACATGTGGCACCGCGGGGAATTGAACCCGGGCCACAGTGATGAGAAGCGAGTGAGAAGACCACTGCACTAGTACCGGACACTTCCGGTATAGATGACAATCGGTGAGGATTGTCCTTTATGATTCTGTTCCAACCGTGGAGGAGGCGTCCGGGCCAAACTTTCACTCGGCTGGGACAGAATCATAAAGGACATTCCTCGCCGATTGTCATCTATACCGGAGGTGTCCGGTACACAAGGTCGTTTGCATTACAACCCATCCCAGCAGAAGACTGAAGGTTTCAGTCGCAACGTCGGTTCGTCCATCAAAAATAGGTATGTCTGGTTGACCAAATTTAAATTAAATCTTAATTTGATATTTTCAATAATTTCTCAAAGCTGAGAATTTGTTTACCATGAAAGTTCGGAAAATAGCATTTTTCCTGGTTCCTTATTAATTATTATTCATTTTTTATTAACTATCATTTGCAGCAGCGGAAGCATCAACATCAAATTATGATGATGATCGCCATGTCTTCAAACTGTACCTGTTGGCATCCAGCTTTTAAGCTTAAAAGCATCATTACTTAAACTTTAATATTAAATGAAATCGGAAATATCGTTAAGTTTCATTCTCACCCGATTGAGCTGTTGTAATTCTTTTCTCCTCGGGGTCTCCAACTAATACGTAATTGTGACTCCAAATTACCACGATATATGTTGAGTAAGGAAACAAATTCGTGATATTGTTATCATGACCTGAAATCCATCCAGTTTCTTTTGAAGATGTGTCTTCCACCCCACATGTTCCTCTGCTGACTAATCTATGGCTTACTTTGTACCACATGCTTCGGAAAGGACAACCTTGGTCATACGGTGGATGCCATGTTAATGAAATACCGGAGCTGAAAGGTATACCTTGCAGCATTTCAACAACACTGGGTCCTTAAGAAAAGAAATAAATGAACGCAATAAATGACGAGAGGAAAACGAAGATAATGAAACACAAATTAAAGTGTCCTAGGAATGTGATCCTCTCGTTAAAATTATATTCATCAGTTAAAGGGGGGTAACCCTATTGGTTTTGGATATGGATTGTCTTTAAACTTACATAATAATATCAAATATCTCCCCCTTTATGCTGCTTTGTGAAAAAACGAGAACATTTTCAGCGTAAATGTGAATAAATAGCCAAATTTGCAATCCAATACCTTGTATACGTGAATTGCATTCTGGGTAGGCATGCAACAACAACAATTCCCGTTCGTATGACGAATGCTGACATGCTGCAATGCCCGGCCCGTATTGAACGGAAAATATTTGTTGTTTTTTGTTTTTCGTACCGTTTCAGAAAAAAAGGAAACAAAATATATTTCCCCTTGCAATATGTACATTTCAAATGAATATAAAAAGTTTGGGTTAAAAATGGAGAGGAAAAAACCTTCCGATACCGGGTTTTGAACCGGTACCTCTCGGTAAAAGAACGGCGCGCTAGCCAATTGAGCTATTTCACCAACTGAAATAATCAAGGAATTGTTTTAATTATATACGGCGGACCGTCTCCTCAGCACTTAGCGTAGTCTCCTACACAGCCAGTTTGTGTCGGTCTGACACTCGTCGATCCTCGTGATAGCCACATACAGTCTGGCCGCGAGACTACACTTAGCGTAGTTCGCTTTTTTCTCTTCCCATGATCCGAAGAAATTTTTATTGTTTACAAACTGGTAACCTGTAAAACCGCTGTGATTCATGATTTCTCCGGAAATACATCGACTTGGAGCGTCAAATTTCAGGATAGTAATGAGAAAAATAGTATCTATTATGTGATACCAAAACCTCATCAACAATGAAAAAAATCGGGGGATGATGCTGTCGATCGGGTTACGGACCTTTAACGGATGACAACGGATTTATTACCCACTTCATAATAAAATTATTCAACGGTAATTGGCCATGAAATTTAAATTTAAATTTACACGTTTTATACCGTGTAAATACAAAGTGTCCCAAAAGTCTCCTGATGTCATGTTGAACTTGTAGAATTACTTTAGTAACCAGGCATGCTTCATCTTCTACTTTTAACTATTGAGCGGTCAAGTCCGGGGGTAAAGTATCATTTCCAAATCGCTCAAATTGAGAATTCCATAGAACTCATGAGCCTCACACTACATACAAATAAGTCCCTTGTTACCAACGTTCAATTGGAAAACTATCATATAAATAATAAAAACCAAAATGCTTCTAGCATGACACATATTTTAAGACTAATTGCCTCAGACGAAGGTAACATTTTGGAAAGCTGGATTGAACTCATGAACAAGTTACTAACTGATTCACTGAGTTATAATTGCCCTTATTGTGCATAAGACAAACGGTGGAAGCTAAAGCTGTCAAGAAAATGATTGAAAACTGCAGCTGTAAAGCAAGAAGATTAATACAGATATTTATGTCATGAATGCCTGACTTGTTTTAATGGGTTCGACCGCCCAACAATTGCATTCGGTCCCCTTAAATGAAGCCTCAATGGACTTATTGGGCTATTCCAGAAAATATATGCACACTTTTTGTCCAGTTGCGATTTTTGGAAATCCAGACTTTTAAAAGTGTCGAAAGGCGAAAAATTCCAGCAGCAAAATAGTTCAAAGTCAGAAATCCTCAATTTGAAAGCTCATTTGGGACATTTCCGCGATTTTTCCTTTTCAAGTGACATTGGCAAATGGAATTCCAGTCGTTTTCAGAAAGAAGACTTAGAAATCCAGACATTTCTTTGATTGAAAAGTTACTCCTCTATAGGGGGGTGCACTTATTTTCTGGAAAAGCCCATTCCGAGGTATTGAGATTGGATCATATCCCTGATTGGATTACGAATTTTCTTTCTCTTGACCCAAAGGCTGATAATACATTGTTCACTTGATTTGTTGGGAGTGGCCTTCTTTTCTTAATCGTCACCGTATGTGTCGCTTAGCCTGGCTTAAATATTTAGTTATATATAAGCCTGGTCTCATCAGGACCCAAGCGTGTCACCTCATGGAGCAACCGTTTAAACAAACACGCTGTTTTAACATACCATAAGCTAAGGTAGATCCGTTTCTCATAACAGACTTTCCTGTGACATCTGTTATCGCCGTCACTATTACAGCATACGTAGAGTTTGGATATAGACCACTTATAGTGACGTTCGTGGCCAGTATTCCTCTCAATGTTCCGTTGTTTGCTTCAGAAGACTCTGCTTTTGCACAAGAAGCTTTGTCGATGACATAATACTTCACATCATAGGTGACACGCTCTATAGGACAGCCTTTATAAGACGGTGCTATCCATGTAATGTTCAGATCACTTGTTGAAAGTGCATTAATACGAAGTTCCCTTACCGCATCTGGTGCTGTTTAAAATATAAATAATACATCTGGTGCTGTTAGAAAATAATACATGTTTATGTTTTACGAGTAAGTTCTTTGCGTGCTTGTGAATTGCTTTTAATAACAAGACATTCTCAAATCTGTTTTTCTCTTTTCTTTCCACATAGATCTGGCTTGAATATTTAGTTAAGCCTGGTCTCATCAGGACCCAAGCGTGTCACCTCATGGAGCGACTATTTAAGCAATCTTTTTTAACATACCAGAAGCAAAGGTAGATCCGTTTATCATAACAGACTTTCCGATAACATCTGTTTTCGCCGTCACTTTTACAGCATACGTAGAGTTTGGATATAGACCACTTATAGTGACGTTCTTGTCCAGTATTCTTGTAAATGTTCCGTTGTTTGCCTTAGAAGACTTTGTTTTTTCACACGAAGCTTTGTCGATGACATAATATTTCACATTATAGGTGATACGCTCTCCTGGGCAGCCTTGGTAAGATGGTGCTTTCCATTTAATGATCAGATCACTTGTTGAAAGTGCATTGGCACGAAGTTCCCTTACCGCATCAGGTGCTGTTAGAAAATAATACATATTTATGTTTTACGAGTATGTTCTTTGCATGCTTGTGTTTTGCTTTTAAAAGAAGAAATCCTCAAATATGCTTTTCTTTCCATATAAGCCAGCATTCTTAGCTTGGCTTGAATCTTTTTGTTTGAACCTGTTCCCATCAGGACCCAAGCGTTTGACCTCATGGAGCAAAAGAAACAAACTTTTTTAACATACCAGAAATGAAGGTAGACCCATTTTTCATAACAGGCTTTCCTGCAACATCGGTTTTCGCCGTCACTATTACAGCATACGTAGAGTTTGGATATAGACCACTTATAGTGATGTTCGTAACCAGTTTTCCTACAAATGTTCCGTTGTTTGCCTCTGAAGACTCTGCTTTGGAACAAGGAGCTTTGTCGATAACATAATATTTCACATTATAGGTGATACACTCTCCTGGGCATCCTTGATAAAATGGTACTTTCCATTTTATGTTCAAATCACTTGGTGACAGTGCATTAACACGAAGTTTTCTTACTGTACCTGGTGCTGTTAGAAAAAAATACAGATTTATGTTTCTGTTCTTTTATGCTTGTGTATTGCTTTTTGATTTATACAGGGAGGTAAAACAGAATAGCAAAGAACATTTGTGCTTTGAGGTAGTGCTAAATAGATCCTTATTATTGATAATAATCATAAAGGTAACAAGACATGCATCTGTATTTGAACAAGTTAATACTTCAATTAATGACCGTGATGGCATTAACCTTCGGGCACCATGTACCCATATAGAATGTATAAGAACGTAAATACTTGCAGTCTACCAAGGATAGCTTGTTGTGCTGCTTTAATTACCGTAAATCATATTTGCCTTCACTTTGTAAACACGTTTAGAAGCTAAACATCATGTGTCAAATTTCTGAACATTGGTCAGTGATGGTGTTTGATTTCTAAACATCTGACATTATTCTAAACATAACGTATCTACTAAACACATTCATGTCATCAGTTTCTGTTTCACTGTTTTTGCAGTTTACATATTCTCTCAATTATAATATAGTAAAAACCATTCTTTTAAAGATGAGCGACCACAAAACACACAAAACATAAAAACCAAGAACGAAGAACGAAGAAAAATGCTATAATAGAAATAATAATGAAGAAAGGAAGGAAAACTGACAAACAAAACGAATGAATGGAAGGAGGAATAAATAGAACGAACAGGCAACTTATTACCTGATTTTTTAGTCACTATGTGTCTCATTTCACTTTGCCCACTATCTTCTCCATTCCTTGCTGTTACAAAAACATCGTAGCCTGAGAAAGGCTGAAGACCATGGATAGTAATATATGTATTTTGAATTCCTGTTAGTGTCTCATTAGCTGATGGATTGTCTTCATCCCCACATGAATTCGGCCCAATGATCTTATATCTCACATCGTAAGTCAGAATTCCCTCGGGACAACCAATATCAGCAGGCATTTGCCACGTAACGTAGCATTCATATGGGGTGGTTGCATTCACACTCAGAGATTGAACAGCACCGGGTGCTAAAATACAAATATAACTAGTGGCAAATGGTGGTCATAGACCACAAACCTAGCTGGGGCATGTTGGTGTTGTGGAGGTATCTGACCCCTACAAAATGTTCCAAAAATGCTCCCCTGGTCATGGGGTTTGTTTTCACCGAGTTTGAGTCCTGTACTCCTAACAGATGTCCAAAAATTCAATTCTAAGATTTGACCCCAGATGACCTTTGACCTGACCTATGCATGATGTTCCATAATGTTCCCCTGGTCTTGAGGTTTGTTGTCACCATGTTTGAGCCCCGTACCTCTTACAGATATCCAGAAAATAAAATTCTAAGATTTGACCCCAGATGATCTTTGACATGACCCTTGCACAGTGTTCCAAAATGTTCCCCAGGTCAGTAAGTTTGTTGTTGTGGAGTTTGAGCCCCGTACCCCTAACAGATGTCCAGAAAATGCATTTAGAAAATTTGACCTCTACATGACCTTTGACCTGACCCCTGCAAAATGTTCCCCTGGTCATGAGATTCGTTGTCACTGAGTTTGAACCCCATACCCCTTGCAGATATCCAGAAAATGAGGTTATAAAGATTTGACCCCAGATAACCTTTGACCTGACCCCTGCAAAGTGTTCCAACATGTTCCCCTGATCATTAAGTTTGTTGTCACCAAGTTTGAGCCCCGTACCCCTTACAGATGTCCAGGAAATGCGTTTCTAAAATTTGACCTCTGCATGACCTTTGACCTGACCCCCGCAAAATGTTCCCCTGGTCATGAGATTTATTGTATCGAGTTTGAGCATATTCTGTTTGCACCATATGGGCACTGGATATAGGCGATACATATGTGCAAGTTACGTAATTGTAGGGTGTAACATGTAGGAGGAGAAGCATTTTGAAGTTTGTTGCCAGAAGAAGAAGAAAGAAAGAAGAATCGGAGAGCATTACAGTACCCCCCCCCCCCAGCTAGGTAACAACAACAAAAATGAAGAAAAATACATTTGCGCAAACACATAATATCTGTATGGCCCTAAAGTATTTTACGTTTTTAATTTTGTCACAGAATGCCAACACTTGGGAAATAAACGCTTAAAAGAATATGGCAATTTCAGAGACATGTTGTAGGTAATTTGAATTTCATGACTTCCATTTTCAATAATCGGACTCACTAAAATGTTACTTGCGGAAACTATAATTACAAATGCATAATACTATATATTGTTAATCTTTATAGGACATGATATTTTTTTTTCATATGAGAAGACATCGTTGGTTAGTAATTTTTTTAAATCAAATTAAATTATAACTATTAACAAAAGGATATTCACTTACGTCTGGTTAACGTAGTTGCATCCAGTTTTGCATATGGGCCTGTCCCTGCACTATTTGTCCCTGCAACCTCAAATTTGTAATCTCTCCTACATGTCAGATTGCCGATAGTAACTAGGCAAGTAGTTACATTAATATCACCAGCAGAGATTTCTTTATATTGTCCAGAATCCTGCATTACTTGAATAACATATTCATATCGAATGATATCACCTTTCCTTCCTTTACAAGGCAGAACATTCCAGGAGAATGACAAACTCGTGTCTGTTGCGTTAGAGAGTTGGACATCT
Organism: Amphiura filiformis; assembly: GCF_039555335.1. NCBI lineage: Eukaryota > Metazoa > Echinodermata > Ophiuroidea > Amphilepidida > Amphiuridae > Amphiura > Amphiura filiformis. The sequence goes on along the minus strand of NC_092628.1, from coordinate 53,695,903 downwards.
TGTGGCTTGGATTTTGGTTCTTTAAAGCAACATACATCATAAAATAATTAAAACAAGAAACCTGAACTCCATTGTGTTATAATCAAATACCCTTAAACCCAATTTTTTCATCAGACACCCAATAACCCCCCTTTTTTTAGAAATTTACGCCAAATGCGCAAATTTGGGTTGTTAACACTTTTGTAGCAATTTTGGCTTCAAATGGCACATTTTCGTAAAATGTTGCACATTTTGGCCCAGAAAGTTATTTTTCACAATCAACATGATCAATGACATCCAATTATTAGCGTTCCCACACATAATGACACCCTTTTCTTGGAGCCCACACTGAATGACCCTCATTTTTTTGACAAAAATCCCACCGATAGACCCGTAGTGTCGTACTCCGGTATCCACAGGCACGTCACTTTCATATTCGAGTGTCCCCTCCTCCACATTTAGGGGCTGTATAATATACAGCAACGGTGTACTTTCAAATTTTGCTTGAGGGTGAGGTCTTGTGATTTTTTGAAGTGATGAAGAATCCCAAAAGTTTCTAGATCGAATAAACATCTCATTCTTATCACTTACCTCTTTCCGGTGTTATAGTATCGATATACAAAGTTGCGCTTTCATCTGCGGTATTTGCCGTTACAAAAAATCTGTATTTGGAATAGGCATACCAGTTAAAAGTAGACATAACGTCAGGCAAGTCAGTCCCCTTGGTGCTGTTGCGAAGTTCTTTTTCTTGAGTTTGTTTGGCGTTGGTAGTCCCGCATTGACCTTTATCCATCAGTTTCACCTTGACAGCGTATTCGATGTCTTCAACTTTTTCCAATGGTTGACACCATGACAAATGAACATATCCTTTGTCCTCAGATACTGTAGTTTGAAGGTCGCTTATGGCAACAACAGCTGTAAAATACAAAACTTAAAATTATAAAAACAAGATGAAACATGTTTCCAATTATGTGTAGAAGCACAGAAGTGTAAATTCTAGGCTGCCGAAGCTGGTATACCACCTTACCCTTAGCGTTTCCAATATGACATGTTAAAGTACTCGAATGTGCGACCAAATAACTATGGTAATTTTATGGCAAATTATTAGGAATTGATATTTTAAGACAAAATTTTACAAACAAGACAAAACATATTTCAATTCTGTGTATAATTGTAAATCCTAGGCTAACGAAGATGGTGTACCACCTCGCCCTTAGAATTTCCAATATGACATGCTAAAGTTCTCGAATGTACGACCAAATAACTTGGGTTATTATGTAAATACTGGCACTTAAGGTTAGTAAATGGTTTTTCAGGTGTTTGATTCCAGAGGTGCGTTGTTTATCATTGAAACAGCATGCAGAAAAGAATGAATTCAGATCGCGCCAGAAAAATGAGGCGGAACTGAGATGATTAGATCTCGAAGCTTATATCAAACCACTAAAAGCTACTAGACCATGAGCCTTTGAAAAATCTGGCAAAATTAATCAGTGATAATTATCTTAAAAGGGCATTTCGTGATTCACAGCCTCATCCCCACTTTTCTAAAAAAGTTGAGATTTTTATATCACTGGAATACTCTGGCTACATAATGTTTATGTACAAAATATTTCTTGCAGATTAATTCGTTTAGCAAAGATATCGCGAAATTTGAATTTCGTTCTGGTGCACCAGAACGAAATTACAACGTATTGTCTATGGAGCAGTGTAATACACATAATCATGCATAACTCGCAAACGCAAAATCGGAATCAACTGAAATTTTGGGAATATGCTTTTTTCGTGGATATGTACTGAAAAATGTCATAAAAAGAAAGAAAGAGGATGCTAGGATCACTAAATACTCCTTTAAATCAATGCTACAATTACCTTGATTACGCCATACAACAATAGTTACAACAACAATAACAACAACAACTACAACATAATCAGTAAATCAAATTTCGGGAAAATAGTCATATACAAGTACTCCAAATACGGTATACCATAATCATGGATGTTTTATTACCTAGATAATTAACAGGGTTCAAGCTCATAGATGGTGCAAGCTATTCGTAATTTAAAACAGTTTTACAAGAGGAAAATTTGAGACATCTGTGGTTAAGGGCTCGCTGAACCTTCTTTGCACATTATTTTTGTGGGACCTGAGAACACATCAGAAACACTGCATTCTGAATACGACGCATGGCCTGATGATATCAAATAAAGTCTGTACAAAAAGTAAATCAGCTGTTATAAATACGCCTATAGATTCCGAACTAATAATTGTTTTCACAATATTTCAACATAAAAAAAGGATGATTTATTTACGCGCATTTTTATACCCCATTTGTCCAATTTTGTTCAATATTGACAATACAGCAGTGTTTTAAGCGCTAAGATAATGGCGGGTTTTACGTGCTTACAGTGCTGTCATTATAACCATCACTGTAAACTGCAACTTTTAAATTCGGGTATTTTTCTGTAAAAGCACTACTGTGTTGTTAATATTGAACGACATTTGACGAATGGGGTATCAAAATGCGTGTAAATAAAGCCTCGTCCTCGCCATGTTGAAATATTGTGAAAACAATTATTAGTTCTGAATCTATAGGCGTATTTATAACAGCTGAGTTACTTTTTGTGTAGACTTTAGTTTGATAATATAAATTTTATGGGAAATGATCAAAAGTTTATATTTGATATGGAAACAGACCTCGAAGTGGGAAAATTAAACTGCTTTGGCAGATAGGTAACACATTTCGAAATTTTGATAATGAAAAAACTTTAATATTTCGAAATTCTGTCAAAATACCGGAATTTTTAACAATGGAAATTGACAAAATTTCGAAATTTTGATGACAATTCCTAGTTTTTGACGCAACACATTTCATGCCTTTTTGGATTTGATTCCCTTTCAAAAACTGTGTAATATTTTGAATATTATTATTGCGTATCATTGTTTTACAAACCGAACTATGGTCTGGTATCGCTTTCTTTCGCGTAAAGAATTTGGTCTAGGATAAGACATTATCACTGATAAATTGATTACTGTGTTGAGCTTTGACCTTGAATATGGCTGGAGTGCCGGGAATTATTTTTTGTTAACATCTTGAATGTGTTATAGGACCATAAAAGGAAGCTTAAAAAGCTTGTTTTGTAGAGTCCTGGGGGGATGAACATTAAATCCCGGTATCATAGTATCCTGGACTAATTTGCATCACGTTATGCATGAAAAATGGGACTCTTACCCTTAGATTCCCCTACTGCAAAGGAGTATCTAGCCTCAGTCCGTCTGACTTTTTGGTCACCTTCGTCCCTTTTCTTTGCTTTTATTGTAAGTGCAACTTCCAGTAATGTACCCTTATCAAATTGAGTCACATTTATATTAATCTCCGATTTTTCAGACCAATCATTGCTAATATAGCGACCAGAAGATGGATGTTTTATCTTGTATCCTACTTTATACTGGATGGTTCCGTTGGAAGAAGGTTTCCATTCAAAATGAAGATTGGATTGATTTCGGTCAACATCGATACCTGCGACCAGATCAACGCCTATAATATGGAAGAAATTGTGATAAAAAAATAATATCGGGAACACGTGGGTGGGGTGGGCGTATACGGGTTGGTGGGTTGAGGCGGTGGGGATTGCGTGTGGGATGAGTGGTGGGTGGTGTGGGGAGTCAGCGGTGTTGGGGTGTGTTTGCAAACATGATTAGATAAAAAAAAACAATAGCTTAATATGAACTTGGGATAACCAAGAGCCCCAAACCAGCTTTTTTCGTGTTGCATGGACAAACAGGGGGTAACTAATAGTATTGCTTTGTATTTTGGATGTTTACATGAAAATAGTCAATCGTTACATTTTTGTGAGACCTGCGGTTTTGAACTATAACTTCTGAGATAATCAAACCCAGAATAAAATGTATGTTTTGACATGCAATTTCTCCCATTTTTTGTACCAATTTATTCAAAATTGCCTAAATTTTAAGATAAGAGAATATATAGAGTTGCGCTCAATTTGAATATTTCACTTTTGTGATTCAGTCGAAAATGCAAACTGAGTCTGTAACTTTTGATATATTAAAATAGCAGTTTTTACCTTCATGTTGGTCATCTAGTCGACAATCTGCTTCATCTGTCATAAATGAAAGTTGCAGAAAATTCAATATTCACAACTTTATCCCAATTATTGAAAACTAGTGATTTAAGATTGTAAGTTTTAAACTGATATTAAATATATATCTTGCGACACCATCACCATCACGAACACTCACGAACACACATCAACAATATTCCAAAACAATGTTACAACTACAAAAGTAAGTGTTTTATCTCTAGAAACTGTTTTTGCTGTTATAGGAAGCTGCACATCGGTTTGTGGCAGAGGAAATCAAAAAGGAATTTTAATCTATTGCGTACTGAAATAATTTCATAAAACTATGAGAATATTGAAACAATAACGATTATTACCATGATTACAGTAAACATGCAGTCACTCACTTCAATATATGATCATGTGATCCAAAGGAAACACTCACCAAATAACAAATATGACCATAAGAACCTACTTTTGAGATGCTAAAATTATACTCATACCACGACAGTATTTTAACTATCACTATATTGAGCTTTTAGTGTTTTTTGATGTGAAACAAGTATTAGTTATCACACCACAAAATAATGATAATTGTTTTTGTTCCATGTATAAAAGACATTATACTTCATGTCACTAAACTTCCACTTACTTTTGCCTGTACTAGACTGCACGATCATAAGAATGGTATAAAGCAGAAATAGATTCGATAACAGCGACTCCATAATGCCTGTATTGTGATTTGTAGCCTACGATGCTATTAAAGAGACCGTGTGTGTTTCACACTACTCCCAAGGCAAATAATTGGCATAAGGAAGTATTATTTATTAAATACTATCAGTTTTCTTCAAAGACCACGTCACTTCCTAACTTACTTTCTATTCAGATGCACGAATATCGGTAAAAGCAAGTGTCTAGCGAAATGCGCAACTGTGTATACACTCTTAGAAATATTTTACTCAACTTGAGTAAAAAGGGTCACAACTCAACAAAATGAGTAAAACATTACTCAAATTGAGTAAATAATACCCAACATTGAGCTCATTTTAATAGATATTACCCTCAATGATGGGTAATATTTATGAATATGAGCTCAATGTTGAGTAATTTATTTATTTTTACTCATTTGTTGAGTTGTGACCCATATGAGCTCAATGTTGAGTAATTTTTTACTCATTTGTTGAGTTGTGACTCGATGTTGAATAAAATATTTTTTGCAGTGTATGTTATTTCTTGTTATTCCTTTCTTTCTACTTGTGTATGTGTTTTTGTTTCCATTTGTTTGGGTTTTCCTGGTTTTTATGTGTGTAAGGGTGTGTGGTGTGGGTTTTTATCAAGAATTTAAGGACTCGTCCAATGTTTTCGACATTTTTTCAACCCCTCCTCCTCGAGATACATTAAAAATGGTGAAAATTTCATCGCCAATTTGACCATCGGGAAAACGCATCACCTCCACCATACTGCACATTTACTTCAAATGATTGATCATAAATGTTCTTAATTTTAAGAAAGACAAATAGAATGGTACCAACATTTTCAAACACCGTTTACTCAGAACAGCGATTTTGCGTATTCGTACTCTACCGAATTCACAACTATATACAGACTGTAACAATAAAATTATACAATTGCAAATTCGCTTTTCAGAATAAAAACAAAAAAGAGATCATAACAAACAACAATGTTATATGCAGTAGAATCAGTAGCATCTTGGCTAACAGAAAAACTTAATAGGTTTCTTTACTAGTCTTTACGGGCTCAAACGCTATGCTCAATTCGTCCATAAAACGAGTTGGGCACTTTCGCGCATTGCGTAATATCGATTTTCATGATTACCACTTGCATTTTTGTTTTCATTTAAAAAAATGGGATCATGGCGTAAACGTGATATACAATAGAATCAGTAATATCTTGGCTAACATCAAAACGTTATACTTTGTGCTTGTCCTGGTTCAGGTTCAAACGCTGTGCTGACACCTCAGATTTTACACGCCTAAAATTGTTCTTAATGTCCAAGATTGACCATTTACCATGATTAGTGATGGACAGTATCGCAAATTCGATCAAAATGTACGACGGACGTAGACTTGATCCACCAGTCCTTCGACTGCAAAGCACGGTCATCGGATTATGCTTGCAAGTGAGGACCACTGACCGACCTCTATGGTGAGCACTGGTAACGATAGTGTTCGAAAAGTGTCGGGTGAACGAACACGTGAATATTTAATTATTTGTGATCACGTGGTCGTAGCATCTCCTTTTATGGGTATAATAATTGTTTTATGAATGAATATTGCTACAATAATTATCATGGCAAATAAACTAACAAACAAAATAAAAAATTAACGAAGTGTTTACTAGTACGTTTTAACTGTATTGAAATTATGTCATTTCTCTGTATTATTTTATATTGTTTACTTAAAAGTGTCAGCTTTAAATTGCAAACCAATCGAATCAATTAGTATTTGTGATTTTCTTCCTAATTTATAACTGAACGGAACTGATTATCCCGCCGTTTAATGATCGATCACTGCGCATGGTATCTGTAGTATGAGCTGCTAGTAATCTTCAAGGTGTTTTTGCAAGCTACCGTTCATCACTACAATTATCAATCTTAGTCGACTATGGTGCGAGAGGTTGCGGGTTCGAACCCTGGCGGTGCCTAGAACGCTCTCGTGGAAATATTGAGTTAGCTTGAAATTCCCCTGGACAAAGAACTTACTGCTAATTTGTCTTGTTGTAACCCGTACGAAACTCGGGGAGCTGATTGCGAAGGTTATTTGTGGAATGTCTAGGGTGTGCGCTCTTGAAGCAGTAAAGTCCCTGATTTGTTGTTTTATGGTTTATGGAATGATGTAGCGCCGTAGTGGTCAACGACCACCTGTAAAGTGTGCTGAGGCTTGTGGATCAACGTCTAGGCGTTGTGCCTGTGCGTAGCGCACTATACATCACTGCACTGCACTGCACTAGACGTGTAAGAAATCTTAGGTGTGTTAAATCTTACGTGTCTGAAATTTTATTGGTCAATAATTGAATACGCTTAAGATTATTGGCTGCTTGGGATTTCTGGTCCTGTGATTCGTTGATTTAATTCTACCGCGAAATTCTTAGACATCCAAGATTGCATCTTAGACGTCTGCGATTGCATCTTGGGCGTGTAAGGTTAGGCGTATTATCTTAAGCGTCTTTAGAAGGTATTCGCCATCCATAGCAGTCAGTACCAAACATCTCTAAAATGCTATGACGTTAGTAGACTTACCAAACCCTGATTGCAGAAGAGTTCAGAGCCAAGGTTGAGAGTATTTTGGAACTCCTGCTTCAACTGGAGGATACTGATGTAGAAGACATATGGGCTAAATTCAGAGGCACCATAAACAAACAGATGATTCAGTTGGTATTAGGAGGGCTCGCCAAGTGAAAGGATTGAGTGAAGTCATGAAAATGTGCCACTTGAAAAGAAAAACCAAACACAAACAATGGTTCATTGAAAACAGCCCAAGAGGAAATAATGAAGTGATGGGAGGAATGCTTCAGTAAACATCTGAATACAGCATTACACAGAGAATGTAATATACTTAACTCCATCTCGGAGCCTGTCAAATCCGCTACAGCAAGTTTGCCCTTTTCCATAGCCCGAGGAGGACACCAAGAAGCTTAAAACATCAAAGCTTGTGGTTAGGATAAGATCTCAGCAGAAGCGTTCAAAGAAGGAGGACCCATATTGAAACAAATGTTGTTGAAGATCGTCAAAATCACTGAAGATTGGAGTAAAGGTCTAATAATCCATGTGTACAAAACGGGCGACAAACTGGGCCCAGCCAACTACAGAGATCCCGGGAAAAGTATTGGTAAGATCAACAGCAGAGGGGAGAAACTGTTGGAATACTGCATGATCCACAAGTTGACAGTCTGTAACACCCACTTCCAGCATAAAGCCTGTAGAAAAGTAGCATGGACTTCACTTTGTGGGAAATACAAAAATATGATTGACTTCGTCATAACTCAACAGGAGAACCTAAGTACAATCCAGAATTGCCGATCATACTGCTCAGCTGATGTGGGCTCAGATCACAATCTAGTGATCGCTAAAGTGGTGTCAGCACCAGTCAGAACCAAACGCCTGAAAACAACTCCACAAAGGTATGACGTCAGTAGACTTACCAACCCCCTGATTACAGAAGAGTTCAGAGCCAAGATTGGTGGCACTTTTGAACCCCTGCTTCAACTGGAGGATACTGATGTAGAAGACTTGTGGGCTAAGTTCAGAGATAGCACAAACAAAATTACTGAAGAATCAGTTGGTATTAAAAAGGGCTCTCCAAGTGAAGGGATTGCCTGAAGAAGTCAGGAAAATGTGCCACTTGAAAAGAAAAGCCAGAGTCTTGATGTTAAACAACCCCTCAGCTCCAAACAAGAACTGCTATCGAAAGCTGAACAAAAGGGTCAAATATCAAGTGAAGCAGTGGAAAAGAAAACTTCTTGAAAAAGACGTTCAAGAAATGGAAGAAGCCCATGCAAAGAACATAAGCCATGATCTCTTCAAGAAAGTCACAAAGCTAGCAGGTGATAAAACCAAAATTTAAACTGCAGCCAAAGACAAACATGGTTCACTGAAAACAGCCCCAGAGGAAGTAATGGAGTGCTGGGAGGAATACTTCAGTAAACATCTGAATACAGAATTCCACAGAGACTGTAATATACTTACTCCATCCCGGAGACTGTCAACCCTGTTCAATAGATGAAGTTGAAGAGGCCATCAAGAAGCTTAAAACAACAAAGCGTGTGGTTGGGATAAGATTTCAGCAGAAGTGTTGAAAGCAGGAGGACCCATGTTGAAACAAATGTTGTTGAAGATCATCAACACCGCCTGGGTTGAAGGAAAAATCCCTGAAGACTGGAGTAAAGGTCTAATAACCCCTGTATACAAAAAGGGCGACAAACTGGACCCAGCCAACTACAGAGCTATTACACTCCTGTCAATCCCGGGAAAAGTATTCTGTAGAATGGTTCTTAACCGAATACAACATACTGTGGATAACCATCTGAGAGAGTAACAGTGTGGGTTCAGTTGTTCCAGAGGCACCTCAGATGCTGTATTTAGAGTACGCCAAATCTTTGAAAAGGCTAGAGAAAGACGCATTTCAATACACTGGAACTTCGTAGACTTCAAAGCAGCATTTGACACCATATGGGGCGGCCCTTTGGAAATGTCTGCGATCAGTTGGAGTAGACACCAAACTAGTGAACCTCATTGCAAGAATGTACGAGCAAACCAAATGCTCAGTTGTGGTAAATGGAAAGATCACCGATTAGTTTGAAGCCCTAGTTGGTGTTAGACAGGGAAGTCTTCTCTCACTATGCCTCTTCAATCTACATCTGGAGTTTGTCATGAAGGACATCTAAAATCTAGGTTCGGGTGTGCAGATGGGTGACATGTACATTAACAGCATCCGATTTGCAGATGACACAACACTCTCCACTAATGAATTAGAAAAACAGCATGCAGCAGCTGGGAAATGAAAATTAACCCAACAAAATGCAAGATCATATCTGACGATCCAAGAGATATCATGCTCTCATTGCCCACATGCCATTTACAAAGTAAATAACTTTGTCTTTCTGCGTAGTAGTGTGCCCCCAGTAGAAGCGGATATTAAACGTCGCGCAAAGTTGGCAGCCTGGGCATTTGGTAGATTGCAAAATACCATATGGTCTAACCATGACATCACTAGATCGCTGAAAATAAGGATCTACCAGTCGCTCATCCTCCCTTTTGCCATCTATGGGTCAGAATCTCGGCGTTACGTAAATCCTATCGACACAGACTGGATGTTTTTGAAATGCGATGCCATAAGGCACTGCTTGTAGTTTCCCTATTTAAATCCACAACAATTCCATCATACAAAGTCTCAACATCACTACCTCCATGAACGATGTTATTTGCCAGGCTGGGTATATCTTCAGGATGTTTCAACATCGGCTTCACCACCAAGCCTATAATTAATGACCAAGAAAAGACCATCGGATCGTCCACCAACCAAATGGAAGGATCAAATTCAGAGGGACCTGGGAATGACCCGACAAGAAGCAAAGACACAAGCAGCGGACAGAACCTAATGGAGGAGGATTACTTGGTGTTTTTTTATCGTACCCTGAAAATTTGTTCAGTGCATTAGTGTTTAATTTAATGAAAAACAATAACACTATGCAACTGTTAATTATTATGCTTGATACAATTTATTACATCTCCGGGGAGTGATGTTAAGAGTCATCGGTACGTAATAAGGCACTGATAGTTCTATATGACCAAATTGGATGTGGTCAAGTCAAGTCTATATTTTGCGAAAAAGGTACAATTTTGCAATAGCATTTTGACAAAATTAAAAAATTTTTGTTCGGGTGTTTTTTTTATATAAAACGTTTTAAAACTATTTTTATGACCTAGCTTATATAAATAAAACGTATTGACAATAACCAAAACGCGTTTATAACACGCTTAGAAAGTTTCAATTTTGTGTTTGCTGGGTAAGCCTGTACCTAAAGAAGACACATAAATAAAGAGCACCCAAAGAACCAACTAGTTTGCGATTGTACAGGCTGTTTTGTTTTATTTTAAAAATCAGTTTCCAATTACTTGGAAAAATTCGGAATTAAAGATACTAGTTCGCCTCTGACGTCACTGTCAATCAAACTCAGAGACGGTTGTTTACAATTTATCGTGATGATCGAAATTTCTGAACGCAGCGGGTAATTTTTCACCTTCAACCATAAATGAAGTTTGGTCTTAGTAATAGGAAACTTCCTTTGCTGAAAGAACTTGTCAATACTGCCTAGAACAGTTGCCTTTAGCATTGTAAAAATACCGATATCGTCCGCCAATTCCGCCAATTCTTCTTTTTCTCCGATTAAGGGGGTACTACACCCCTGCCCAATTTTGTGCCTATTTTTGCATTTTTCTCAAAAATTGTAGCACATTGGTGACAAGTAAGATATGCATATTATAGGGGCAAGGACTACAACTACTGCACTGGAAATTTTATTTCAGCACAGACAACAGTTGTGGAGTTACAGTCAAAAATGAGGGAAAACCAATATTTGATCAATAAATCAAATACTACTTGCCTTGAGTTGCTGAATTTTCAGTGCAGTAGTTGTAGTCCTTGCCCCTATAATATACATATCTTACTTCTCACCAATGCGCTATAATTTTTGAGAAAAATGCAAAAATAGGCACAAAATTGGCCAGGGTGTAGTACCCCCTTAAGGCACCAGATAAATCAATCTCCTTTTTATGCGCTACTAATGACTACCAGTCATGGGACGTGATCATCAGATGCGACCTAGTTTCTTTAATTCTGGCTTTTATTATAATACATCAAACGTAATATTTTATTCAATGAAGGATTTTTTATGAGATTTTTATGTCACTGGAAACCTCTGGCTACAAAATGTTTATGTACGAAAAACGTCTTGCAGACTAATTCGTTTAGCAAAGATATCGTGGAATTTGAATTTCGTTCTGGTATACCAGCGAATTTACAACACAATATCTATGGAGTAGCAACACATAATCATGTATAACTCGCAAACGCAACATCGGAATCAACTAAAATTTTGGAAATAAAGCTTTTTTCGTGGATATTTACTGAAAAATATCATAAAAAGAGGATGCTAGGATCACGAAATACTCCTTTAATATGATGAGTCCAAGAAAGATATTTTGATCAAAATCAACACGCAGATATTTACAAGCTTTAGCTCTTTCCACTACATAGCTCCATATATTTTGAAAGTTCTGCCGATTGTCATTTGTACCAAAAATCATATATTTAGTTTTTAGTAATTATATTTAATGTGAACCCAATTTGCACCAGATGCACTGCACAAGAGATTAGTTTCATGACCGTACATTGCTAATTTGCATACAATCAGAAAGTGAATAAACACTTGATATTGATAAAGTAAAGGACCCAATATTGGACCTTGGGGTATACCGACATGAATGAATTTGGAATCAGTAAGAGTAGAATTAATATTAACAACTTGATTTCTATCTCGAAGATAAGAAATAAACCAGGAAAGAGCACTACATTTACTCCATACATACTAAGACTATCATGATTGACAGTATCAAATGCCTTTTTAAGGTCTAAAAAGATAGCTTCAGTACCTTTACAAATATTCATATTGTAAATCTAAATCTAAAATGTAATTAAATATTCAATAAAATCGCAAAAAACGACATCTAATTTAGAAGAAAAATTACTTACGATGACGACACAAAAAGTACAGTCAGATCTAAAAGAGTATTACTAATGTTGAATGGTACCTGATAGCGAGATTCTGAGTATGAAAATTGCAACTAAAAAAGAAACAAATTTGCCTATGGCTAAACCATTGAAAGTTGAATTGGATTAGAGTATTTTAATTAACAGTGAGGAAGAAATCATTTGTGTTATGAAAGGTTTTTTTACGCCCACCTCGTTACAATTAATATGTGAACAACATTTTTTTCATTATTAAAATCTTAAGTGCGGTCAAATGAATAGAGTCAGATTGCTAGTTTGCTTTAGATAATAAAATGTCTTAAAGTACTAATGCAAGTTTCACGTTTTTTGGTTTCCAATTTGTTTTTATCACAAAGATTTCTTTTTAAAATCATATTACTTTTCAATATCTGCATTTGTTTTACACTTTACAGCTAATCGTGTGAAAAAGAAAAATCGAAACTTGAGCAATCGCATCTAAATAGCGAATAAATGATTTATATATTGAAAGAAATAAAGTTGCATCGAAAATAAACAATTGTGTATTTATTCGTACTAAACTCACAATATTAAAACATTTTACTTTTAAATTACATTTTAGCTCCCATATAGATACATCCCAGCAAACAAAAAATGTTTTACAGAACACGTTTAAATCTCTGGTTATTATAAAGAATATAATGGTATAAAACATTTTAATAACATACCGTATATACGAGCCGTAAATATTTTTGTAAAGGTGCTGCAAAACATTCTTAAATAATGTTATTTAAAAGTTGAAAAAATATTTTACAAAAATGTTTGCCAATTAATATTTTACAATAACATTTTCATTTTCTAAATGCTGTTGTATTAGTATTTTGTCATATAAAACGTTTAAAAAAAAACGTGTTCATTTAAATAATCCGAGATTTATATATTATTAAGACGTTCTAACCATATCAAAACATGCTCATAACGTTTTTGCATCTGCTGTGATTGTAACGTATTTAGCCCTGATGTTACATGATTCATAATATTATATACATAAGACGTTGGCATTAGGGAAATTGACGAACAGAGAAACTGAACGGTTATTATAGCAAAATCATTCAGTCCATTTATTTCCTTTCCCTTATAATTAAAGACAGAGATAAAAAGAATTTATCGCGTCTGACGTCATCTGTCAATCAAACTCGAGCACGGTTTGTTTACAAGTGTCGTGATGATGACTTGCTGAACGCGGCGCTATATTACCGGTCGCCTTATTGTTCATTTTGCCCTTTCAAACATGCAAACCATCTCAAAAGTTAGGTCTTTATAGTAGCAAATTTTCTTTGGCGAAGGCACCATGTCAACAATGCCTAGAAAAGCTGCTTTTTGCCTTGTAAAAGTACGCAATTTTTCGCCATATGCTGCTGTTCCTTTTCTCCGATCAGCACCAGATAGATCGGTCTTCCTTTTACGCGCTATTAACCTGTGTTAATCAAGGATCGTAATTGACAGTGACATCAGACGCGATAAATTCTTTTCATCTCTGTCTTTAATTACTGCATGGGGTTTTTTTTCGATTTTACAATTTTCTCGATTTGTCTCTTTAATCCTGCAGAATTTTATTCTTTCGTTTGAACGAATGGGACAAATATGGCTGAAAATTGGATTTTCCACACACTGCAATGCAGGTTTATTCGTACTAATTCTTACACTATATAGTAGGACAGTGGGAACAAATCTTTGAACATCTAGGTAGTGACGGATTCAGATCATACACTAATTTGTAGTCGGTTTGAACAAACCTTCTCAAAATCACTCTTAGAAAAGTAACAGTAAAAATTCTTTGCGCGTCTAAGAAAGAATTTAAAACTTTCAAATCAGTTAACATTAACGTAAGGGGTTCTCTTTTTACGATCGATGTCACTTTTCTACACCAAACCTTGATATACATGTTCTTCGCCCACGCTCGCCTCACTCAAACCTTGATAATCCGACTCTTTCTTCTTTTCTGTTTCACCCAAACCTTGATAATCGTGTTCCGTTTCCATGTCCCCTGTATTTAATCCTTGGTAATCAGATTCTCTCTTAGTATTCACGTCTTCATAATACGACTCATCGCCTTCATATTGCTTAGGTGTTTGTAATCCTTCCATAGCGAGATTCACTTTATACCCAGATTTGCTCTGTATTCCAGACTTCTGTCCGATTTGTGGATCGATTTCATCGTAAGTTTCATTTGGCGTGGGTGACTTTTTTGAAGGAGATGTTTGACTTCTGAAAAGACATGAAAAGTCGAGCAGTTGAGACTAAACGTTTTAGCTCATACAAAATCACGGTTAAAGACACGTTTTTGTATAAAAAAATTAGCAATTCAGGTCTAGGAAGCATCTTTCTCTTTTTATTAAGTAAAGATATACCGTAAAACCCCGTCTACAAGCATATATAGTGTTTTTTATAAAAGCTTAATTAATTCGAATTATAAAAGCTTAATTAATTCGAAGCAAGCGTTAATATACCAATACAATAGATCGGTCTTAAAATAATACTTGTTTGTATATGCTTGGATCCGTAATTTATTTGCTCAAACTCCATAATGGTGACTGGATTAATGTAGCTTTCATCAGACGCACACTATATGCTTATAGACGGGGTTTTACGGTATTGCATTATGGTTATTACCTATGACAGATGACGATAGCTACAATGATGATTACAATGACAATAATTGCAATTGCTCCCAAGGAACCGCCAATAGCAGCTGCGCCAATATGTGCAATTATCCATGTTTCTCCACAATGATCATTAGTGCAATCAGGAACTGGGAAAAATCAAGTGAAATAAGCAGTTATTATTAGAACAGAAATAAATAAGTAAGCAAATAAATAAATAAATACAAATAAATACAAATAACACACTCTGATCCAATCAGACCAAAGGTGGTAATTATAAATTTGAGATACGTGTAAATAAAGGGAGCAAAAACAATCAAGTACATATTCATAATAGCTCGTAATTTTCAAAATTACTTTTTCTGACCTGTTATAATCGATATCGGGGACCATACTACCACGCATTCCTGAAATGAAATATTAAATTAATTATGATATGTTATTTTCAGTTTCGCAAGGCTCTTATTTTCGTTACCACATGGCATATAAGTATAAGGTTGTTGACAAAATGTTTAATGCTCTACGTGCTAGCCATATAGGTTTCATCATAAAAATATTCACGAGATATTCTCAAAATGTCAAGAGCTATCTCACGAGCCTCTGAGCCAATACTAGGCTTGTTCTGGATCTGGATCTGGATATTTATGTCGGTAGAACACCTCCTAAAAAGGCAACATCACCAACTTCTTGCTGCTAGGTGGATGGATGCGGCTACAAATTTTATCTGGAGCTGAATCGCTTTCTTTGTTTGTACTCATTTCAATCGAGGGTAATATTCCAGGGTTTCTTTTTATGCACTAACCTCAACAGGAGTACAGCTAGCATAAGCTACCCTTACAGTATACGTAGCACCAGCAATAAGAACATGATTGATGTAACCACCATACGTCTTGTTATCACCAAGAGTAAACGTCATTCCCTCCTCGATATCATTTCGTGTTAGATTAGCGACTATAAAAGAATTTGAAGCCCCATCCAAATTGCTGTTCTGTCTTTTGTTCCTACTCGGTACATATTCTACGGCTACAAACACATTGCTATAAAGAAATAATGAATATGTGAGGGAAATATAGCAAAAGATATGACGTTGTCGCGTCATCCTGCTGCCCTTCCTCTTCCTCGAACATATCCACAACATTTACCCCCTTTACATTGTCACTGTGTTTACTGCTGCATCTCGTTTGTAAGTGAGGACATTTTAGTTTTTCGTTTTGTCATTTTAAATGATAAAAGTACATTATTTGCATTTATTTGATCAACGAATGAAATCAATCTGCAAAGGATATTTGTATAAAATGTAGTTTAAAAAGAAAAGAACACAATATGCGTTTTGAATTCCTCTAATTTACCTTACGTATGTAGGTAGAACATCGAATTTAATGATCACTGATGGACCTGACGTTTTGAGAACAGGAGGTCCAGGTGGTATAATATCTAGAAAGAATTGCATTTTGATAATGTTAATGCTTTTATAGCTACAGATTTCAAACAGTATACAGAACAACTGTAAAACGGATTAACCCCCTCCCCTCCATGAACCACGTGATCTAATAGGGTTAAAGAATGAGCTCATTATGTGTTTTGATTTATCTATTTATTTATTCATTTATTTATTTATTCTTTTTGGTAGGTTTACCATATGCAATTACCAGTAAATATTTTCGTATACACCTCAATAATCGCTTCCTCTCCTCGCCCAGCAGACGTCCTGCCTGAAACTCTGAATTCATATTTTGTGGATGGCTCCAAGTCATCTACTAAATATTGTATGACATCATCTGCAGCAGTCGTCGGAACCTTTAAAGTGATGTAGCTGTCATCAGAGATGAAATATGCATTGTAGGCTTTTTCAAGTGCTTGGTATTTGATCTAAAATAATGTTTGAGATACAGAGTGAGTCAAAAAAGTGCAATAGAGCAAAGAATCGATATTTATGTAAGAACCACGTTGAACTTTCCCATTATTGAAAGTTTTTTTATAAATGCCACACTCAATAGTCACCTTCTGTGAAAAAATGAAGTGAATCACAATTACCGTTTAATTTTTATGAATCCTTTTGCTGCGATACACAATTTCATTATTGTCCACGAGGTACCATGTATTTTGAATGAGAGCACACAATGCACGATCAAGGCACCAGCTCTGAAACTGATTTTAATTTAAATAAGGTTGATTATTGCGTTATTTTAATTTCTTTTTTCTGTTCAAACATACTTTCTAACATTATTTGAAGTCCTTCATACCCCACTCGACTCTAACTACATTCTTTTTTAAATCCCAATATGTCCAACTTACTGGATATTTTATAATTCACTCCATTTCAATTTGCGCGCATTTCATTTTGACATTTGAAAAATTTGTATGTTTTTGATAGAGAGTAAACATCTTTAAAGTAAAGGTAAAATGAAAATAACAACAAATATATGTTTCTTCTCCTTAAACAAGACTAAGGGCAATAACACTTTGGGTGCTCCATTTTATTTCAATGCCAATGATGTTAAGAAAATGACAGTTGTTCCAAATCTACCTTACACAGAGTGGGCTGACATTCAATTTTTAGATATCTCTTGGACAAACATTAAAATTGGATGTCGCTATAAAATGTGTTATAAAAACAAAACAGTACATGCTAATTCCTTGATCACATTCCTTTTTCACACAATGTCACTAATGAATATATCATTTATAAAATGTTTTAAAACCTAAAAGGTTCAACTCGGTTCTTAAATAAAAATGGATTCTTCTCTTTATTGCACTTTTTTTACTCACCCTGTATGTGAGTATGTTCAGGAGGATGATCTACCACCTGACACAGTTGCTTCATTCTATCGTTAACAACTAGTACATTTTGATTTAGCATTGTTTTGATGTTCAACTCATACAACAGAAGATCACAGAGGTACACAAACATGCATTTTGATTGTAATGATTTATAGTAGCTCTTGATCAGAGCAATATCATAGAAGGTCCAGTGACCCCCGAGTAAAATAAACCCGAACAAGTAACTAGTAAATAAAATATCTAGTAAGGCCAATGTTAGGCTAAAAAGGAGGGTGTATGACAAGGAGAAGACAAAGAATAACTTCAATGTCTTTAGTGGAAAACAATCTTACAGCATAATCCTGTATTAGTCCATTTGGATTTGTACATTTCCTCCATTCTAACACAATAGATGTTTTCCCAAATCCTATTGCTTGTAAGTCAGATGGAGCACTTGGTACTGAAACGTAGAAGAAAATTATGAAAAAACAAAATTTTGCAATGATCTTTTTTCCACCAGCTTACCGTTATTGGCAAAGAAGCTCAATATGCCATCAACACTGTGTTGAGTTTCGATTTAGTTCTTTAATTTAATTGGTAAATGTAGCTGTATTGAATAGTATTTGTAGTTATTTTAAACTATTCGTAAATATCAATTTAAGCATTTGTACTCACGTCCTTCCTGGGCTTCAGCTGTTACGTTCGAACTCCAATTTCCTCTCCCGGTGGATGTTTCAGCCTGTACCTGTGTTGTTAAGACATGTGAAGTGTGTATGTGCAAGCATTTTGCTATTAAAGGGCGTGATGGCAGTTTAAATCGTTTTATTACGTTACAGCGGATTAAAATAAAAAATAAATACAACAATAAAAAACCTAATAATATAAGCAAAATAGCCGCTTTATCAAAACATGATTTTACATTGGGTATGTGTGATGTTGAAATACACTTACTCTAAATGAATATTCGTCATTAGGTTGCAGCCCTGATAAGGTAAAAGTAGGTGCGTCATTCATTGCAGACATTGCCGTGCTCATAGATTCACTCGTCATCCAATATTGGATATGATATCGAATGATGACACCATGAGGAGGATCAGGCTCCAACCACTGAATTGTTATTGATGTAATGTCAGTGTTAGAAGCTGCCAACTCTTCAGGTGCTGGTGGAACTGTTGATTTTATTGCAAAACACAATACAATGTAGGCAAAATAGACGAAAGATTTGAGTCGAAAGCACAATTTGCACAATAAAATTAATATAAAAATGACACTTTGCACAAAGTGCGTCATGCGTTTCAATCACGTAATATATATAATTAACATTTATTAATTTCGGTATTAAAATGGAAAAAATGACCTGCACGATTGTTCTTTTGTGGCTGTGTGGTAAGCGGGTGCATTTTTGTTTAAATCCGGAATATTATTGTTATAGTTTTTTAAAACTGACGAGCCCTCGGTTACTATGAACCGTCCTTTTGTATTATTGTGCCTGTAAAGGGTGACGTTATCTAAACTCTTGTAGTACCGACTTAGTACAAAGCCGGTTTAGAAATGCTCACTACCCATGCTCGACTATTCGCTATCTAGAATATCTTTGGTAGTAATACAGCTTTGACCCCCATATTTGAGGGTGTCGGGTTCACACACGATACGGAACTTCAAGGGTTATACAGGAACCGTTTATAACAATCATGTATTCGTCAGTACGCACAAATAATGAAACATTATATAACATACTAGCTTCTAGTGTCCTTGTGATAACTGGACGGCTGTATGGACCAATGCCGATTTTTGTCATTGCGCCAACTTCCAGCGTGTAATTCACAAATGGTGTTAGTTCTTCAAATGCGTTTTCGGTTCCATTAACGGTATTGATGTCAGCCAGCCCAGTCCTCATATTTGTGAACTTGTACTGATAGCCGATAATAATGCCATTTCTTTCATTCCGCCTTGGGGGTGCCCATTGAAATGCCAACTTTCGTTTCAGTGACGTTGTCAATGTAACATTTACAGGAGGGCCGGCAGGTACTAGAAATATTTGAAATAACAATTGACAAAGTAGATACAAGTACTAGATCAAGTATTCACATAAACTATTCCGATTCCCGTTTTCTGTATTTTGTTTACTCAATTTTAAGAAATGAAAATCAAAGGAAAAACAGAAAAAGTTATGTTGTGATACATCGATTTGTCCTGTAGATTCCATACGCTCAGTCATTCATAACAGCATTGCATATTTTCTTAGTCACTTGCAGATTGCAACATCGATCCAAAAGAATGATTGTATTTTGTTTGACCACATAGCAAAAACTAAATGAAACTGAATCAACTTCAGTAATTTGTTTAACTTACATCACGAACAAGAACACTTACTTCCTTCTTGTGTATTGATTGTGATGTTTTTACTCCATGTTCCTTCTCCTGTTATTGTGTGAGCTCTGACCTGAATATTGAGGGGGAAAGTAAAAGGATTTTGTTCCATTATATTTAGAGTAATATTCTTTTTGTTGTTCTCATGGTGCCATGTATGAAGTAATTATATAGTACTAGATTCATCATTAATAATAACATACCGTATAATTCCATCTACAAGCATATTATATGCCTACATGAGTATTGTTGTTTTATGACGACAGAGACGAAAGGTAGACACCCTCCACAAAAATTACAAGAGAATTGTTTTACAATAATACATATTTGTACAGCCGCCTGTATCAGTAATATAGTTGTTCAAACTCCAAAATATTTGTGAACGGTATCTGCCTTTCGTCTCTTTTGCAATTCTACGTTATGTTGCGAGATAAATACCTTAATCGTATAATTAGTGTCACTGTCGAGCTCATCGATGGTAGTGTGGGTGAACACACTTGTCACGGTAACATTATTAGTCCAATTGGCTGAATCATTTTTTGTTTTCTTCCAGTATTCAATATCATACTTAGTTATTATTCCACGAGGTGGGTTTGGTTCTGGCCATGCTATTGTTACAGATGTACTATTAGCGTAAACGAAGGTAATGTTGTCAGGAGCTGGTGGTCCTGTATTGTATTTAGAATCATATAAATTAAATCAGTCATTCTATGGTCTACATTACTTAAGGGGACTCGATCTTTTGTGCGTAATTATAGAGGGCCAGGGGATTCACTCTATCATTTAAAAAATTATTTGAAGAAGTTAAAGAGCCATAAGAATAAAAAACTGTAGTGTAATTCACGCCAGACACAATGTCTGTATATGACAAAAATTAATTTTTGTAATCGATCAAAAAACAAACGTTTTATATCAATTTTAAATCTAGCCTGAATCGGTAAATATGGTACCTCTCGCCCTTTTTTAGGTCAAGGCTGTTTTTACCATTATGCAGCGAACCATTGTTGAAGCTATTTCACATACATGTACAAAACATTCTAGAGAAAGAATGAGGCCATATACTGCTTAAATATCTTTTGTTGATTTCGAATGATAATGTCATGAAGTCGTAAATATTAAGGTCACATTCCTAAAACCAAAACAAAACATTGCGACGCAGATATTTCCCGACTTACGCAATTTCATCATCACATCAGTGTCTTTATTATTTGTTTGAAACCTTTCCCAAACGTTCGTGCTCTTTATGCATAAAACGGCTAATCTATCTTTACAAAACGCGTCTTTTTTAGTAAACAAAAGGCTAAAGATGGCATTATGAGATTTATCATTTATCATTACACTCCTCCGCTCAACTGCCACCGTGGACGAGCGGTAAAGCGCTAGACGCGTAATCAAAGGAAGTTCCGAATCGCTGGTTCGAATCCCAACGAAGCCTGTGGAAACTTTTTTTTTAATTCAAAATTCATGATCGCATTCCGAAATGAGCCACTTGTCGGTAAATCATGTATCGTATCCTTAAGCATAACATTCAATATAGCTACGTGATTAAACACGGTTACAAATAGATTACTCTAAAGAGCAGCAATGGAAATACAGTACATAACCTTAATAAATTTGTCGGGTGACTTGTAGAACTTTATGTAGGAGTCAGTTTGACCACGGACCAATCTGTGTATTAGTACCACAGCTGCAAGAACCCTTTTCAGTTTTATATAACTCATACAAAGATTCTTATCATTTGATTGGTCAATTACTATTGATTATTTTTACCATTATTTAGAAAAAGGCTATTGCACTCCGCGGAGTGCAATAGTCCATTTTTCCATTGCACTCACGCGCAGCTACCTTGGCAACGCTAAAAATAAATAAACTTTATATATTGTTATTTTGTTTTCCTGGTGATTTATAAGATGGAAGAAAAGGAATTTATATAATTATTATGAGTTTATACAATGTATACAGCGAGAAACGACATTCTCAACTTTATGCACCACTTAATACCATTGACATTGTTTATCAATATCTGCATTTAAAAAAAGGAATGCACAATTGTTTTCGAGTAGCTCATAGCTGTGGAGTATGTGGATGAGATTTATTTACACCAAGACTATTATTATGATTATTATCATCGTTTTCGTATACTGACGAACCCCACATAAGCACAAACCGTCCCTTTGTATTATACTGAGTTCAAGACTGTGTAAAGGGTATCGTTAGGAAAGCTTGCAGTGCAAAACCGGGTTTGCAATTCCCATTACTATTCGTGTAAGGCACGTAAAGGGTTACCCTGGAGGGTTACATTTATGCCAAAAATTATCATTAAATAACATACTAGCTTCTAGTGTCCTTGCGATAACTGCACGGCTATACGGACCAATGCCGATTTTTGTCATTGCGCCAACTTCAAATGTGTAATTCACATATGGTGTTAATCCTTCAAATGCCTTTTCGGTTCCATTAACAGTGTTCATTTCAGGCAGTCCTGTCCTCATATTTGTGAATCTGTACTGGTAACCAATAATAATGCCACTTCTTTCATTCCGGTTTGGGAGTCCCCATTGAAATGCCAACATTCGTTTGAGTGACGTTCTCAAAGTAACATTTACAGGAGGGCCTGTAGGTACTAGAAATATATGAAAAAACGATTGACAAATTAAATACAAGTACTAAGCTCAAGTATTTGCATAAACTATTACTATTCCCGTTTTCTGTATCTGTTTACTGAATTTTAATAAATGAAAATCGAAGGAAAAAACAGAAAGGGTATGTTGTGATACATCGATTTGTCCTGTAGATTTCATACGCTCAGTCATCATAAAAGCATTATATATTTTCTTGGTCACATAATATTAATAATTGCAGCAACATCGATGCAATAGAATGTTTATACTTTTGTTGTATTGCGGTCATATATTACATACTGAAATAGTACTACTTGACCACATAGCAAAAAATGAATTAAACTGAATCAACTTCGGTAATTTGTTGAACCTACTTCCTTCTTTAGTACCGGCAATAATGATATCGGTCCAATTCCCTGCTCCAATTGTTGTAAAAGCTCTGACCTGTAGGGGATGATGATGATGTAATGCGTGATGATAAATAATAATAATAACAACAATAATAATAATAATATTAATAATATATAATAATAATAAATAATAATGATAATAATAATAATAATAATAATAATAATAATAATAATAATAATAATAATAATAATAATAATAATAATAATAATAATAATAATGATAATGATAGTAATAATAGTAGTTGCCTATGGGTGTCGCAGAAGTGCTGAAAATTTACAGAGTAGAATATTTCGGGTAAAGACACTTCTACAGGTACAAAGGAAGAAACATGTCACATGTCAAATACACAAACAAATGCAAAACAGCTTAATATGGTTAAAAACATGGAATGTTAACAAAAGAGCCAATTGTAATTTAAAAGATCAAACTTGGTATTGAGTCCTGGCGGTTTAATAGTCTGTAGTTTGTGGATTGTTCAGCTGTATGACGTTCCTTGTCTGTGTTGTCAGTGGTGGATAATATACCGGTGATGCTAACATCTTCCAAACTGTGGTTCTGGCTGTTAAAAATTAATGTGCAGTTACTGGTTTACCGGGTTCATTGTTCTCAATTGACCTACGATGTGCAGAAAAGCGAACAGACAGAGGAGTTTTTGTTTCACCAATGTAGACCTTGTGGCATGGTTTGCAAATAATGGCATTAATCAAATTTTAAAGTTGTGCAGGTGAATCTGGAGGTGATGTGGTTTTTGACGACGTTAGGTCCTGTGACATGAGGGACCTGAAGTACATAGGTGCAGCACTTACATCGTAGTCTCTTACTAGGATTGGTGTCAGGTGTGGGTTGAAGGTCTGAGGTATGAACCACATGATATCTGATGTTGCGTTCGCGACGGTATGCCGTAATGGGAGGTTTGCTGAAGATGTCTTTGGTGCTGGAATGGGTTTGCAGAATGTTGAAGTTTCTGAAGATGGTGTGCCGGATGGGAATATTGCTAGGATGATAGTTCATGACCAGAGGGATTCTGTCCATATTATCTTCTTTAGAAGCAGATGGTTCTAGTGCTGTGTCTCTATCTGTTTGGCTAATGCGTTCTGCAGATGATGTTGGGAGGGTAGCTGCGCTTTTAGTTTGTTCGCAAAGTCACTGTCATTACTGCTTATGCGGCGACGGCGTCTGAACAGGGCGTAAGGAATGGATTGCTTGCATTTGTTGAGGTGGCTGGAAGAATACAAAAGAAAGATGTGCGAGTCTGTGGGCTTGTAATAAACCGTGGTAGCAAGCTTGTCAGAGTTGATGCTAATGGTGAGATCCAAGAAATTGACGGAAGTATCTGATATTGTCCAGGTGGATTTGAGGGATGTAGGAAAGGAGCACATATATTGAATAAATTCCTCCAGAGATTCACGAGGTCCATTCATGACTCCAACAATGTCGTCGACGTACCTTCTGTAAAAATAATAATGATGAAGAAGATGGGCTGTAAATGATAAACCTCTGGATGTTTTATATCTTACTTTCACGTAGTAGTCGCGGTTTGCTTGCAATCCTTCCAACACAGCTTCGGTGACATTTTCTATTCTGGTCTCATTTGAATCCTTCATATTGATTGTAAGTCTATCCTCTTTATTCCAAATCATAATCTGATAATGTTTCTCGACTCCTAGAGTTGGGTATGGTTTAGTCCATGTTATTGTTATTGACGTGTTAGTACTGTTCACCATTTTTAAATTCGATGGAGCCAACGGTCCTGAGAAAATTATTTGAAAAAAAATAATAGTTTAATTAGTGGTGGTGATGGAGGTGGTGGTGGTGGTGATGGTGGTGGTGGTGGTGGTGGTGGTGATGGTGGTGGTGGTGGTGGTGGTGGTGGTGGTGGTGGTGGTGGTGGTGGTGGTGGTGGTGGTGGTGGTGGTGGTGGTGGTGGTGGTGGTGGTGGTGGTGGTGGTGATGGTGGTGATGGTATACTTGTTCACAATCAAATATTTCTATTAATATGCTTGTTTTTGAGTCTCAACATTAACGAATAATTTTAAAAGGGCGCAGCAAACACATTTATAATATTTTAGTTTCATACTTTCAAAATAGATAAAATAATAATAACTAAAATGTTCTCATTTATGATACGATGAAGAACTTACTTCCTTCCTTTGTCTTGGCGGAAGTAGCAACGCTCAGGGGTCCCTTTCCAGCTCCAGTAAATGCTCGAACCTGGATATATCCCAAATGCACAAATGATAAAGAAACAGTCTTTTATAATGAGCGAAAGACTTACCACTATATTTGCGATATGTCTAGCTTAAAAGATTTTACATAAGGTCCACAACGTAAAAATTGTGTTCATTTGAAACGGTGCAATCTAATGTGTTTGTTTTTTGATTGGATGTTTGCAGTATGGTTGTTTGACTCAATTAGAAATTAGTCAAAAGAACTAAGGAATTCATACCTTGAACGAATAATTTGCATATGGCTGAAGATTGTGTATTGTAGCCATTGTACTTGTCGCGATAACGGTTGATGAATTGCCGCCATTTTTCCAGTATCTGACAAGGTATCTGTCTATAATACCGTGGGGAGGCTCTGGTTCATTCCACGTCACTGTTATGGATGTGTTAGTGGTATATTTGTCTAACACAAGCAGGTTTATAGGTGGCGGTGGCTCTGTTATTGTAATTTAAAAAAATACACAAAGAATAAAACTTCAGGGGTTTGTATTCATACGTAATACAAGTTTACAGCAAATTTGACAAATACGAAATACACAGGTTTCAGGACACTTAATTTCTTTCTGCAATCGTGATGGGCCGCAATACCACTAACCGTTAGGGCTTGGGCTAGGGCTAGGGGAATGGTATAGGATTAGGGTTTAGTGTTGGGGGTTAGTGTTAGCGTATTGCGGCCCATTGTGCTTGCATAAATAAACACGCTTCCGGGACACACTGGTGATGTCAGGTTAAAGAAGTTCGGAATGATCAAATTGAAAACATGAATTAAACAAATGCATTAATACCATGAATACCATCAAGTTACAAAATTTCAAAAACACAATTTATTTATTTCACAGATATGTCTTTCCAAATCATACTTACTATCTTCTTTTGTCATACCAACCACGTCATCGCTGTAAGGACCCATACCAACGATAGTACTTGCAGCAACAGCAAAAGTATAGTTGACGTAGGGTATCAAGTCAGTGAAGTTATAAGATGTTTCAACTGTGGTACCCGTTTGCTCTGCTGTTCTACTATTTGTTAACCGGTAGGTATAATTATTAATAATGCCATTTGTTTCGTTACAAGAAGGCTGATTCCATTGAAATTGTAAAGATCGTGATGTCGAAGATGCTAAAACTAAACTTACTTCATGTGGCGGCCCTTCTGGCTCTATATGTAATGTGCAATGTATAACACACAATTAGTCATGATAATTTCAATAAAACTGTGCAGACTTTCATTCATCTGGGTATGTTGAAATTAAGATTTAATTTAAATCTGGTCAACCAGAAATACCTATTTTTGACGGACGAACCGACGTAGCGACTGAAACCTTCAGTCTTCAGCTGGATTGTGATGCAAAAGACCTTCAGTATTTATTTATAACATTCGGCCAGACTAAATCCAATAGTGCTCAGAGGCTACTTAATTCAAGGGATGCCTCCAGATATGATGGGACAGGCATATGGGAAGAGGTCCGATTTTAGAAGCAGGAGGAAAACCAGAGCACCCGGAGAAAAACCTGCGAGGACGAGCATGGATCGGCAACCAAACTCACATGTGGCACCGCGGGGAATTGAACCCGGGTCACAGTGGTGAGAAGCGAGTGAGAAGACCACTGCACTAGTACCGGACAGTTCCGGTATAGATGACAATCGGTGAGGATTGTCCTTTATGATTCTGTTCCAACCGCGGAGGAGGCGTCCGGGCCAAACTTTCACTCGGCTGGGACAGAATCATAAAGGACATTCCTCGCCGATTGTCATCTATACCGGAGGTGTCCGGTACACAAGGTCGTTTGCATTACAACCCATCCCAGCAGAAGACTGAAGGTTTCAGTCGCAACGTCGGTTCGTCCGTCAAAAATAGGTATGTCTGGTTGACCAAATTTAAATTAAATCTTAATTTGATATTTTCAATAATTTCTCAAAGCTGAGAATTTGTTTAACATGAAAGTTCGGAAAATAGCATTTTTCCTGGTTCCTTATTAATTATTATTCATTTTTTATTAACTATCATTTGCAGCAGCGGAAGCATCAACATCAAATTATGATGATGATCGCCATGTCTTCAAACTGTACCTGTTGGCATCCAGCTTTTAAGCTTAAAAGCATCATTACTTAAACTTTAATATTAAATGAAATCGGAAATATCGTTAGGTTTCATTCTCACCCGATTGAGCTGTTGTAATTCTTTTCTCCTCGGGGTCTCCAACTAATACGTAATTGTGACTCCAAATTACCACGATATATGTTGAGTAAGGAAACAAATTCGTGATATTGTAATCATGACCTGAAATCCATCCAGTTTCTTTTGAAGATGTGTCTTCCACCCACATGTTCCTCTGCTGACTAATCTATGGCTTACTTTGTACCACATGCTTCGGAAAGGACAACCTTGGTCATACGGTGGATGCCATGTTAATGAAATACCGGAGCTGAAAGGTATACCTTGCAGCATTTCAACAACACTGGGTCCTTAAGAAAGGAAATAAATGAACGCAATAAATGACGAGAGGAAAACGAAGATAATGAAACACAAATTAAAGTGTCCTAGGAATGTGATCCTCTCGTTAAAATTATATTCATCAGTTAACGGATGACAACGGATTCATTACCCACTTCATAATAATAATTATTCAACGGTAATTGGCCATGAAATTTAAATTTAAATTTACACGTTTTATACCGTGTAAATACAAAGTGTCCCAAAAGTCTCCTGATGTCTTGTTGAACTCTGTAGAATTACTTTAGTAACCAGGCATGCTTCATCTCCTACTTTTAACTATTGAGCGGTCAAGTCCGGGGGTAAAGTATCATTTCCAAATCGCTCAAATTGAGAATTCCATAGAACTCATGAGCCTCACACTACATACAAATAAGTCCCTTGTTACCAACGTTCAATTGGAAAACTATCATATAAATAATAAAAAACCAAAATGCTTCTAGCATGACACATATTTTAAGACTAATTGCCTCAGACGAAGGTAACATTCTGGAAAGCTGGATTGAACACATGAACAAGTTAGTAACTGATTCACTGAGTTATAATTGCCCTTATTGTGCTTAAGACAAACGGTGGAAGCTAAAGCTGTCAAGAAAATGATTGAAAACTGCAGCGGTAAAGCAAGAAGATCAATACAGATATTTATGTCATGAATGCCTGACTTGTTTTAATGGGTTCGACCGCCCAACAATTGCATTCGGCCCCCTTAAATGAAGCCTCAATGGACTTATTGGGCTATTCCAGAAAATAAATGCACACTTTTTGTCCAGTCGCGATTTTTGTAAATCCAGACTTTTAAAAGTGTCAAAAGGCGAAAAATTCCAGCAGAAAAATAGTTCAAAGTCAGAAATCCTCAACTTGAGAGCTCATTTGGGACATTCCGTGATTTTTCCTTCATTTAATTGGATTTCCAGGCTTTTTCAAGTGACATTGGCAACCAATCGTTTTAAGAAAGAAGACTTAGAAATCCCGACCTTTCTTTGATTGAAAAGTTACTCCTCTATAGGGGGTGTGCACTTATTTTCTGGAAAAGCCCATTCCGAGGTATTGAGATTGGATCATATCCCTGATTGGATTACGAATTTTCTTTCTCTTGACCCAAAGGCTGATAATACATTGTTCACTTGATTTGTTGGGAGTGGCCTTCTTTTCTTAATCGTCACCGTATGTGTCGCTTAGCCTGGCTTAAATATTTAGTTATATATAAGCCTGGTCTCATCAGGACCCAAGCGTGTCACCTCATGGAGCAACCGTTTAAACAAACACACTGTTTTAACATACCAGAAGCAAAGGTAGATCCGTTTCTCATGACAGACTTTCCTGTGACATCTGTTTTCGCCATCACTATTATAGCATACGTCGAATTTTGATATAGACCTCTTATAGTGACGTTCTTGTCCAGTATTCCTCTCAATGTTCCATTGCTTGCTTCAGAAGACTCTGCCTTTGCACAAGAAGCTTTGTCGATGACATAATACTTCACATCATAGGTGATACGCTCTATAGGACAGCCTTTATGAGACGGCGCTGTCCATGTAATCTTCAGATCACTTGTGGAAAGTGCATTAACACGAATTTCCCTTACCGCATCTGGTGCTGTTAGAAAATAATACATATTTATGTTTTACGAGTAAGTTCTTTGCGTGCTTGTGAATTGCTTTTAATAACAAGACATTCTCAAATATGTTTTTCTCTTTTCTTTCCACATAAGTCTGGCTTTAATATTAAATTAAGTCTTGTCTCATCAACACCCAAGCGGGTCACCTCATGGAGCGACTGTTTAAACAAACTTTTTTAACATACCAGAAATGAAGGTAGATCCGTTTATCATAGCAGACTTTCCTGTAACATCTGTTTTCGCCATCACTATTACAGCATACGTAGAGTTTGGATATAGACCACTTATAGTGACGTTCTTGTCCAGTATTCCTGTAAATGTTCCGTTGTTTGCCTCAGAAGACTCTGCTTTTGCACAAGGAGCTTTGTCGATAACATAATACTGCACATCATAGGCGATACGCTCTCCTGGGCAGCCTTGGTAAGATGGTGCATTCCATTTTATGTTCAAATCACTCGGTGAAAGTGCATTAACACAAAGTCTTCTTACTGTACCGGGTGCTGTTAGAAAATAATATATATTTATGTTTTACGTATGTTCTTTGCGTGCTTGTGTTTTGCTTTTAATAACAAGTAATCTTCAAATATGTTTCTCTCTTTTCTGTCCACATAGGTCAGTATGCTTAGCTTGGCTTGAATATTTTGGTTTGAACCTGTTCCCTTTAGGACCCAAGGGTTTCACCTCATGGAGCGACCATTTAAACAAATAAACTTTTTATAACATACCAGATGTGAAGGTAGACCCATTTTTCATAACAGACTTTCCTGTAACATCTGTTTTCGCCGTCACTATAACAGCATACGTAGAGTTTGGATATAGACCACTTATAGTGACGTTCGTAACCAATTTTCCTGTAAATGTTCCGTTGTTTGCCTTAGAAGACTCTGCTTTTGCACAAGGAGCTTTGTCGATTACATAATACTTCACATCATAGGTGATACGCTCTCCTGGGCAGCCTTGATAAGATGGTGCTTTCCATTTTATGTTCAAATCACTTGGTGAAAGTGCATTAACACGAAGTTCTCTTACTGTACCTGGTGCTGTTAGAAAAAATACAGATTTATGTTTATGTTCTTTGCACGATTGTGTCTTGCTTTTTGTTTTATACAGGGGGAGGTAAAAAAGGATATCAAAGAACAGATTTGTACTTTGAGAGAGTACTAAATAGATCCTCATCATTAATAATAATCATAAAGATAACAAGACATGCAGCTGTATTTGAGCAAATTAATGTGAATATCTATGCTGCTCTCCAAGGTCATGACATTAACCTTCAGGCCCCATGTACACATATCATATATGAGACAGCAGTACTTGCAGTCTACCAAGGCTAGCTCTTGGGCTGCTTTAATTACGGTAAAACATTCATTATTCTCTAAATGTAATAAAGTGAAATTCAAAAATGAGCATTGGATATTTACAAAAAAGAAAGAAAGAAAGAAAGAAAGAAAGAAAGAAAGAAAGAAAGAAAGAAAGAAAGAAAGAAAGAAAAAAAAGAAAGAAAGAAAGAAAGAAAGAAAGAAAGAAAAAGAAAGAAAGAAAGAAAGAAAGAAAGAAAGAAAGAAAGAAAGAAAGAAAGGAAGGAAGGAAGGAAGGAAGGAAGGAAGAAAGAAAGAAAGAAAGAAAGAGAGAGAAAAGAAAGAAAGAAAGAAAGAAAGAAAAAGAAAGAAAGAAAGAAAGAAAGAAAGAAAGAAAGAAAGAAAGAAAGAAAGAAAGAAAGAAAGAAAGAAAGAAAGAAAGAAAGAAAGGAAGAAAGAAAGAATGAAACACAGATGGAATGAATGGGAGACAGAATAAGGAGAAAGAACAAGCAAGCTTATTACCTGATTTGTTAGTCAGTAAAGTCTTCATTTCAGGTTGTCCAATAACTTCCCCATTCCTTGCCATTACGAACACAACGTACACTGGGAAAGGCTGAAAACCACGGATGATAACAGATGTATTTCGAATTCCTGTTATCGTCTCATTAACTGACGGATAGTCTTCGTCCCCACATGAATTCGAGCCATTGATCTCATATCTCACATCGTATGTCAGAATTCCCTCGGGACAACCAATATCAGCAGGCATTTGCCACGTAACGTAGCATTCATATGGGGTGGTTGCATACGCACTCAGAGATTGAACAGCATCGGGTGCTATTAAAAATACAAATATAAAAACAACAAAAATGAATAACAAACATTTGCGCAAACACATAATATCACTATGTCCCTGAAGTATTTTACTTTTTTAATTTTTCACAGAATGCCAACACTTGGGGAATATACGCTTAAATGGCAGTTTCAGAGACATGTTGTGGTGATTTGAATTTCATGACTTCCATTCTGAATAATCGGACTCACTAAAATGTTTGTATTTGTAATTATAGTTGTGTTGATCATTATAGGATATAATATTTTTTTTCACATGGGAAGACATCGCTGGTTAGTTTTTATAAAATATTTCAATTATAAAAATCAAAATAAATTATGAATATTAACAAAAAAAATATTCACTTACGTCTGGTTAACGTAGTTGCATCCAGTTTTGCATATGGGCCTGTCCCTGCACTATTTGTCCCTGCAACCTTAAATCTGTAATCTCTCCCACATGTCAGATTGCCGATAGTAACTAGGCAAGTATGTACATTAATATCACCAACAGAGAATTCTTTATACTGTCCAGAATCCTGCATTACTTGAATCACATATTCATAACGAATGATATTGCCACGCCTTCCTTCACAAGGCAGAACATCCCAGGAGAATGACAAACTCGTATCTGTTGCGTCAGAGAGTTTGACATGTTGTGGCTTGGATTCTGGTTCTTCAAAGCAACATACATCATAAAATAATTAAAACAAGAAACCTAAACTCCATTGTGTTATAATCAGATACCCTTAAATCTGCCAATTTTTTCATCATACACCCAATGACACCCCTTTTTTAATTTAGAAATTTACGCCAAATGTGCAAATTTGGGTTGAACAATTTTGACACTTTTGTAGCAATTTTAGCTTCAAATAGCACATTTTCGTAAAATGTTGCACATTTTGGCCCAGAAAGTTATTTTTCACGATCAACATGATCAATGACATCCAATTATTAGCGTTTCCACACATAATGACACCCTATTCTTGGAGCCCACACCGAATGACCCTCATTTTTGGACGAAAAATCCCACCGATAGATCCGTAGTGTCGTACTCCGGTATCCACAGGCACGTCACTTTCATATTCGAGTGCCCCCTCCCCCACATTTAGGGGTTGTAAAATATGACTTACAGTAACGGTGTACTTTCAAATTTAGCTTGAGGGTGAGGTCTTGTGATTTTTTGATGTGATGAAGAATCCCAAAAATCCCCAAATCTCATTCTTATCACTTACCTCTTTCGGGTGTTATAGTATCGATATACAAAGTTGCGCTTTCATCTGCGGTATTTGCCGTTACAATGAACCTGTATTTGGAATAGGCATACCAGTCAAAAGTAGACAAAACGGCAGGCAAGTCAGTCCCATTGATTGCCTTGCGAAGTTCTTTTTCTTGAGTTTGTTTGGCATTGGTAGTCCCACATTGACCTTCATCCATCAGTTTCACCTTGACAGCGTATTCGATGATGTCTTCAACTTTTTCCAATGGTTGACACCATGACAAATGAACATCTCCTTTGTGTTCAGATACTGTAGTTTGAAGGTCGCTTATGGCAACAACAGCTGTAAAATACAAAACTTTGAATTTTACAAGCAAGCCAAAACATGTTTTCAATTATGTGTATAAGTGTAAATCCTAGGCTAATCGGTGTACCACATCGCCCAGACTTAGAGTTTCCAATATGACATGCTAAAGTACTCGAGTGTACAACTAATAACTGGCACTTAAGGTAGCTGTGTACTCTCAGACATGCATGTAGTAAAAGTGCAATAACTTTGTAATTATTCGCGCAAGACATATAAAAGTATACAAGTACATCAATGAATCTTAATATAAATATAGATTTCGTAGAAAATCATAACAAAAAAACACTCTTTCCAAAATATTTTATTTTGTTTTTATCTCAATCTTGAGGCCCCATTCCAAAAACTTTTTTTTTTCAGTTTTTTGATATTTGCCTTATTTTTTGAGATATTGACCATATAAGGCATCAAAATGAACTTTTTAAAATTCACAAACGCCTATTTGCACAAAATGATGCCTAAAATCGGAAATAGACCAAAATATAAACAAAAATGGGAAAACCGTTTCTTGCGTGGATCATGCTTCTTACGATGATCATATTTGCTTTTGAGTTATCGTCTACCTAAATCGCCGAGAAAATGAACATTGAAATAATGGCCGGTGAAGTTTTTCTACCTTACATAACATGAACATCGGGTAAACCCACGGCCCCTTGAGAAGTTAGAGCGAAATCCATTCACAACTTGATATTTAAATCGCCACTTGAAAAAACCCACATCAGCCATTTGACCACTAGGCTTTTGTGAAATCAGTGCTTCCGTGGTGTTTCCATAAGATGCGCCGCGCATGCAGATAAGCGTCGCGTATGCGTAGCGTATTTGTGCGTTAACAAATTGCGCGATACGCAACGCGATGCGTTGTTGCGCGCGTGTACCCTGCTGGTACCCCAGACAAACAAGTACCTAGACCTATGACTTTGGTTCGCGTAGTGAAGTCAACACTGCTTAGCAACGATTTTGACAAGGACGCAACCCGGACGCAAACAAGCAGACATGTTCGCGTCTACAGAACATGTTACATTTGACGCGGGTGATAACGGCGCAGCAATCACGCAAACGATCGCGTTTTTCGTTCCAGACATGAACGCTTATTTCTCCGCGTCCGACCACCCGACCAAAATCACCTTGGATACGTGGCTTCACCTACTGCCATGGTTAGGGATGGGCAGTTACAGGTCTAGGTGGTATGTCTATGGCTGGTACAACAAAGATTTTCTTTCCTTTTCAATTTCAAACACGAGTGGAATAGTGAAATAAAATCCTTAAAATATTGCAGTTGGAGTTTACAAATCTGGATTTTCATTCCTTGTATTTATAAAAAAAAAAGAAAAAGCAAAGTACAAACTTATCAAGAAAACTCAATTTCGCGTAAGAAACAATGTCTAGAGTACACAGCCGCGTTAAGGTTAGTAAATGGTTTTTCAGATGTTTGATTCCAGAAGGGCGTTGTTTATAACAGAAACAGCATGCAGAAAAGAACGAACTCGGATCGCGTCAGGAAAAAAATCTAAAATAGGCGAAACTGGGATTCAAACTCGAGATATTAAGATATCCAAGTGTATAGCAAACCACTAGGCTCGTGGTCTTTGAAAAATCTAGTGAATTTAGTCCTCGATATCTTTGGCGAGATTAACCTGATTACGCCATACAAAAGTACTTACAACAACAATTACATCATATACATTTATGAGTCAAATTTGGCGAAAATAGTCATGTACAAGTACTCCAATATAGGTTTGCCATAATCATGGATGTTTTATTATCTAGGTAACAGGGTTGACAAGTTCAAGCTCCTAGTTGGTGCAAACTATTCGTAATTTAATTTTAAAACTGTTTTGCAAAAGACATCTGTGGTTTAGGGCTCGCTGACCCATCTTTGCACAGTATTTTTTAAATTCGCGATATAATATAAATGTTATGAGCAATTACGGAACAGCCCTCGAAGTCCGAAAATGCAACTCCTTTGGTAGATAGGTAAGTTTGGTAACACACACGAGTAGGAAGAATTCCCGCATGGTTTCACTAAAAACCACGATTGCTGTCAGTAAATATGAATAATTTTCATTCCGGAAATTTGATAACGTAAAAATTTTCGGGATTCTGTCAAAATGCCGGAAATTTTAACAATGGAAACCGACAAAATTTAAAAAATTTGACGATAATTCCTAGTTTTTGACGCAACACTTTTCGTGCCTTTGTGGATTGATTGCCTTTCAAAAACCGTGTAAAAACCGTGGTCCATGACAATGGCCTATGTGTCTTTATTTCCCGTAAAGAATTTGGTGAAGGCGGATCAAAGCCCGGGTTAGACAGTATCACTGATAAATGAACTGAGGGAAATGTGGAGCCAATTTACCAGCCAATTTACAACTTCGTATATATTATTTGCATCATGTTATCACTGGTTATCCATGAAAAATAGAGCTCTTACCCTTAGATTCCCCTACAGCAAAGGAGTATCTAGCCTCAGTCCGTCTGATTCTGCGGTTACCTTCTTCCATTTTCTTAGCTTTTATTGTAAGTGCAACTTCCAGTAATGTACTCTTATCAAATCGAGTCACATTTATATTGATCTCTGATTTATCAGACCAAGGGGACCAATTATATTGAACAATTGATTTACGTGGACGTTTTATCTTGTATCCTACTCGATACTGTATGATTCCATTGGACATGTTGGACGAAGGTTTCCATTCAAAATGAAGATTGGATTGGTTACGGCCAACATCGATACCCGTGATCAGATCAATGCCTATAATAGGGAATAAAATGTGATAAAATAATATCGGGGTCGACACGTGGGTGGGATTGGTGTGTACGGGTTGGGTTCAGGCGGTGGTGGGGATTGCTTGTGGGGATGAGTGGTAGGTGGTATGTGGGGAGTCAGAGGTGTGGGTGTGTTTGCAAACATAATTAAATTTTTTAAAAATAGCTTGAGATAACTAAGAACCTTAAACAAATTGTTTTTCGTATTGCATGCACAATTTTGTGAACTAATAGTTTTGCTTTGTATTTTGGATATTTATATGAAAATAGTCAATCGTCACATTTCAGTGAGACCAGCGGATTTGAACTATGACTTCTGTGATAATCAAACCCAGAATAAAATGTATGTTCTGGCATGCAACTTTTCCCCATTTTTTTACCAATTTAGTCCAAATTGCCTAAAATTAAAAATAAGAGAATAATTATATAGAGTTGCGCTCAATTGGCTTGTTTCACTTTTGTGAAAAATTTTTT
Organism: Amphiura filiformis; assembly: GCF_039555335.1. Taxonomy (NCBI): domain Eukaryota; kingdom Metazoa; phylum Echinodermata; class Ophiuroidea; order Amphilepidida; family Amphiuridae; genus Amphiura; species Amphiura filiformis. The sequence continues at coordinate 53,659,485 of NC_092628.1, read as the reverse complement.
GTCTAAAATGCAACTTGAGTCTGTAACCTTCAATATATGAAAATATCAGTTTTTACCTTCATGTTGATCATCTAGTCGACAATCTGCTTCATCTGTCATAAATAAAAGTTGTAGAAAATTTAATATTCACAACTTTATCCCAATTATTGAAAACTATTGATTTAATATTGTAAACATGCAGCACATTTAAAGCCATAATGTGTGACAGGCGGCATAGGAAGCGCAGCACGTGACGTACGAGGCTGGCGAAGATACAGGGCTGACAGCCCCATTCAAAATACACGGTTAGCAATTACAAATGGAAAATTAACATACTTGCAGTGGGGTACTTTGTAGAACCCCGATGGTTTTAGAGTAAGATAATTTTGCTTTGACACCACATAACAAATTTAGAATTGTTTGTGAAGATTTCATGATTATGTGTTAATCCAATGGCGACCTCAAAATTGGCGATATCGCTTCCATCACCGCCTGATGTGTGATTTGCTTCACGGCGACGCCCTCAATTTTACTCGGATTTCTACTTTTTGCATAATAATAATGCCCAGTGGTGTACTAAAATACAGCTTAAAAGACTAAGCCTGAAGTGCTTTAATAACAGTAAAGTTTAACTTTTTATATTAAAACCGGGGAGACTCGGTTTTATTCAGAGTTCATCGATCGAGTGCTTGCTAACATGTCCCGTGGATGTCAGCTTATGCGTACAGACGTCGAGCGCGATGCTCCGTGCAGTATTATAATACCAAAAAAACGTTGACAACGTAAAGAAATCAGCAAGTTTAAAAAACCCACCTCGGCTCACTTTTTGAAACTTGGTCCCATTTGTAAAAGGTACTGATTTAAACTTTATCATATTTATATAAATCTAAAACATTTCCAGAAGTGTTATGTATCTTTAATGTGCAGATGCGATATTAATTTGTAAGCTTTCTGGAACGACCTGAAAGGTTATTATCTTGTTCTTGCATGGTAAGCCAATATCCTATTGTGTTTTGTTTTATAATAATCATGATTAATGATTGAATTAAACGAATAACAAGTAGGCTTGTAATCTTGTTGGAAACGCTATATTCTGTTGAAATAAAATAAAAACACTGATTTGCTGTTGGTATTCAAAATGGGACCAAGTTTCAAAAAGTGAGCCGAGGTGGGTTTTTTAAACTTGCTGATTTCTTTACGTTGTCAACGTTTTTTGGTAGATTTCTTTTTTTTTATGAATGTAGCCAAGCAGCTCCAAGCTTGGAAAGTCATCAGGTTACGAAGTGCTCCATAAAACTAATAAAACGAAAAACAGATGTTTGAAGTTGCTATTCTTGATTCATGACAATAAAAAATTAAACAAAACTTTATCAGTCGTTTAAAACTTGATCGTCACGCGTGACTGTAATGTAATGAGGCATACACAATGATCAATATACATTTTAATATACTTTAATTATTCAAGGCAACGTAAATAATTATGTAAAGAAAATGTAAATATGAACAACACACACCCAATGTTGACAATGCCAGAGAGACACAGAGAGTAAGTCCGATTTAGGCCTACTTCAAGTCGGAACTGGTAAATGCGCATAAGCGTCTAAATGCCCTGACTAGGCAAGATAATCGTGTTTTAATGTTTGTGGTTCTTTTTAGCCCTGCGGGGCAATATACTTGGCTATCCGAATTTCGCGGTTTTTGGTTCTTTGTAGCCTTTCGGGGCAACCTAGTTGGATATTCCTATTAAGTGGCGGTTGTCGGCGATCTTTCGTGGTTTGTGGTTTTCATCAAGCCTTGCCATCTATCGGGAGCTAATTTATAGTTTAAGCTTGTTGGATATCCATATTTCTTGGTTTGTTGTTCTTTGTAGCCCTGTGGGGAAATCTAGTTGCATATCCAAATTTCGCGATTTGTGGTTCTTTATAGCCCTGCGGGGCAATATAGTTGGATATCAATATTGAGCGGCAGTTGTTGCCGATCTTTCGCGGTTTGAAGTCTTAATTTGTTAGATATCCATATTTCGCGGGTTTGTGGTTCTTTATAATAGATAGGCCTGCGAGAAATCTGGTTGGATATCCAAATTTCGCGGTTTGTGGTTCTTTGTAGCCCTGCAGGGCAATCTAGTTGGATATCCCTATTAAGCGGCGGTTGTAGGCGATCTTCCGCGGTTTGTGATTTTAATTTCCCTTCAAGCCCTGCCCTCCGGAGCTTAATTTATAATTTAAACTTGTTGGATATCCATATTCCGTGGTGTGTGATTCTTTGTAGCCGTAGGCCTCGTATCCATAGGCTGTTCCCTTGTGGCGTGTGCCCTTGTTCCGTGTTTACTTTTTCCCATGTGACCTGCCACACAGACAACCTATGGATACGGCCACTAAGCAAAACAAAGGTTCGTTGTCTGTGTGGCAGGTCACATGGGAAAAAAGTAAACACGGAACAACGGCACATGCCACAAGGGAACAGCCTATGGATACGAGGCCTTACGGGGCGATCTAGTTGGATATCCAAATTTCGCGGTTTGTGGTTCTCAATATCAATATTCAGCGGCAGTTGTTTGCGATCTTTCGCGGTTTGTGATTATTAATTTGTGACAATTTATAATATTTATTCCAAATATAATTTCAGTCAGAGCTGTGAACAGAGACACTGATAAATGGGTTTTAAATGACGAAGATGTCATGATAGTCAGGCATGGTGAAAGCATCTGGATGGTGAAAGTAGGCCCTAGGCCTAGGTCTAAATGTGAATAAAAAATCAAACATGTTTGTTTGATGAAAAAAATATATAATATCACAATAGCAATGGATGTTCGAAATGGTGTTATTCTTGATTTATGACAATAAATTGGTTAATAAAACATAAAAAAAAAGTGGTGAGAAGTTTCGAACTTGAGCAAAAAATCATACATGGATTAGAAGTCCACGGCCTTAACCACTTCGCCACAGGGACGTCCCGATATAACGAGGTGTGAAAGTGGAGTATTTATTAATATGAATGTATGCTGTGGTCCGGAAAGAATAAAAGAATTGTGAAAAACTTGATTTGTTGGCGAATGGGACCCAGAATTTGTATGTAGGGTATCCAGGAAAATGCTAGGGTATATTTGAAAGTGAATCTGAAAAAGTGGTGCGACAGTGACAGCCATGTATGGCTGCAGCAGTGTCGAAAGATTGTGGATATCAGTATGATTAGCTATGATTTGCCACTAATTTTGGCTGTGAAATACCGCGTGAAATAAAGCAAGAATGTTTGTTTATTATCAAACAATCGCATTGACTGTAAGATTGGTGTAACTTTTTGAAATAATGAGGTATTAAAATATGACACTATGGACAGAAAATAAGATTTAGCATGGTTTTAGATATATTTTGTACCCAGCGAAAAATATCATAGAACAATAGCGTTTTGTTCCGTGTAAATATAGTCTTGCGGTGCATCTGTTTATTCTTCTTTATCAGTCGTTTTTTTTAAAACTTGCTGGTCATGCTACCGCATGACTCTAATACCATCGGCGAGTGTAGTACAGGCATTGTAGGCGCTGGATTGAAATCGCTATTTTCTTCGTTATGCCTCATTCAGTCAGCCACCTGGACAACCGATTCTTTAGAAATGCTTAGTCGCGCTAAAAGTCGATCGATACATGTTAAAATCAGCACAATTCAGAGATACACCTTTTGCTATGAAATTAATTTTCTCGGTCAAATATAAAGCAATTTTTTTTTTCTTCAGTAATGTCAGTTAAAAACTTGGTGCTTGGATATACATTTTTTTAAATCCTGGTGTTAAAATTAAGCATCAAATTGTGTCTTTTAGTGTGATATTTTTGATTTTTATAGGCCTTGAATTCGCCCACGAGCTTTTTACGGAATTCATGTTTTAGCGTCTCAAACTAATATAGTTTGCTAAAGAAAGATATTTCCCACCCTGTAATGCACATCGTGTGGGTCTATATGTTATAGTTTTGTCAGAATTTCCGTTTTTGTTTTACCCTTTTTCCCTTCATGCTCCGAAAATGTCTTACTCAGTACTTTTATCTCGAGAGCAACCAGCAGAAGTAGTCGATATTTCCTTTGTTGTTCCAGGTCAATTTTCCATTGAAAGCAAATTGCCCGACCAGCGATTTGGTAGCCCAAATCCCCAATTGAGTGTTCTGGTTAAACATGATCAGTAGGAGCGCTATAGGCCTGGGAATTTCTTTGCTATATCGAAGTTCTAGCAACACTGTAGCCATGCCGGTATTCCTATTAAACCCAGTGATATCGATCCACAATGCTAGTATTAGCCTTAGATTTCACGCGTTGATTTTGAAAAATGGTCAGCCGGCAGTAAAAATGGTGAAATGAAAACGCAAATTCTGACAAAACTATGATATATCGCTCACGGTGATGTGCGTTAGAAAGTTGGGAAAAATCCTTCATTAGCGAACTATCTTACTTTGAAAAGCTAAAAGGTTGATCCAAAAAAAAGGCTCGCGGGCAGAGTTTAAGCCTATCAAAATCAAAAATCTTACACTAAATGACTAAATTTCACGCCTAAGTTTAACACTGGAATTTGAAAAAAAAAATACAGTATCCTGACATTTACTGAAAAAATGAAAATGATTGCTTTTCATTTGGCCGAGAAAATTAATTTTACATCGAAAAGGTGTAACTAAAAATTTAGCTCATTTCAACACCAAATTCGATCGTTTGTATTGCCTCATTAAATGACTGAGTGAGCCTTGCATAACAAAATAATCGGTTGTCCAGGATGCTAACTGCATTTGTTTGGCTCGAAATTAAAAAGAGATAATGTGATCAGTGAAAACAAACATTTAAATAGGAATCTATTCTTTATGCAAATCACACATTATTGCTTTAAAGGATGTCTCCGGCAATCACACCATTATGCCTTATATGTTAGAAAAATAATAATCAAGCACGAATCACATGGTTTTATTTGAAACTCATATTGGCCATAAAAACGAATAAGAACAGCCGGCTCTCAACACACGATATTTTATATAGTGTTTTATATCTAGAAACTGTTTGTGCTTTTTTAGGAAGCATGTACATCAATTTGTCGCAGAGGAAATCAAAAGGGAATTTTAATTTAGTGCGTTCTAAAATAATTTCATAAAACTATGGGAATATTGACACAATAACGATAATTACAGAACCATTCAGTCACTTACTTTAATTCATGATCCCACGTGAGCCAATGGAAACACTCAAAATGCAAAATAACAAATATGACCCGTTTCCTTAAGAAACTACTTTTGAGATGCTAAAATTATCTTAACTAGCTGATATTGAGCTTTTAGTGTTGTTGTTTGTTTGTTTGGTTTTTTTGGGGGGGGGGGGGTTGTTGGGTTTTTATGTGAAACAACTATTAGTTAATATCAAAACACAAAATAATGATAGTTATTTTTGTTCCATGTATATTAGACATATACTACATGTCACTAAACCTCCACTTACCTTTGCCTGTACTCGACTGCACGATCATAAGAATGGTATAAAGCAGAAATAAATTCGATAACAGCGACTCCATGATGCCTGTATTCACCAGATTTGTGATTTTTTTTTTATTAGTAGGCCTACGATGCTATTAAAGAGACCGTGTGTGTTTTACACTACTCCCAAAGCAAATAATTGACAAAGGGAAGTTTTGTTAATAAAATACTATCAGTTTTCTCCAAAGACCACGTCACTTCCTAACTTGCTTTCTATTCAGATGCAAAAGCAAGCGTCTAGCGAAATGCGCAACTGTGTAGGTTATTTCTCGTTATTCCTTTCTTTCTATATAGGCTACTTGTGTATGTGTTTTTGTTTCCATTTGTTTTGTATTTTCTATGTTTTATGTGTAGGGGTGTGTGTGTTGTGGATTTTTATCAAGATTTTTTAAATTCTTGATAAGGCTCGTCCAACGTTTTCGACATTTTTTCAACCCCTCCCCTTAAAAATGGTGAAAATTTCATCGCCAATTTGACCATCGGGAAAACGCATCACCTCCACCATACTGCACATTTACTTCGATAATATACATTTCAAATGATTGATCATAAATGTTCTCAATTTCAAGAAGGGCAAATGGAATGGTATCAACATTTTCTAACGCCGTTCACTCAGAACATTGATTTTGCGTATTCGTATTCTGCCGAATTCACAACGATATACAGACTGTAAGGGACCGTTCACAAACACTTATTAGAGGGGCCTGATGCAAAAAACCTTCTAAGGGGGCCTGAAAAAAAGACCACAAATTTTCCTGGGAAAATTGAGTTTATATGCTTTTCTATGGGATTGACCAATAATTTTCATGTCAAAAAGGGGGTCTGAAATTTTTGAGGTCTGTAAACGGGGGGCGACAAAAATTTCGCGGTGAAATATTTTTGCATCAGCCCCCCCCATCAAGTGTTTGTGAACGGTCCCTAACAATAAAAATTATAAACAATACATAAAAAATAAATGGGGTCATGGCGTAAATGCAAGAAGCAAAGACACAAGCAGCGGACAGAACCTAATGGAGGAAGCTTCCTCGGCAGAGGGCAATGGGTCACAACGTCCTGTGCAGCTAAGTCAAGTTTAGTCAATATTTTGCGAAAATGGTACAATAATATTTGACAAAATTTTAAACATTTTGTTAGGGTGTTTTTTTCATATGAAACGTTTTAAAAGCGTTTTTATGACCTTATATTTAAATGTTATTAAAACGTATTGACCATAACCAAAACGCGTTTATAACACGCTTAGAAAGTTTACAACAATTGTTGTGTTTGCTGGGTAAGCCTGTACCTGAAGAAGACGCATAAAGAGCAACAAAGGAACCAACTATATAGTTTGCGATTGTACAAGCTGTTTTATTTCATTTTAAAAATCACTTTCCATTTACTTGGAAAAACTCGGAATTAAAAATATTACTTCGCGCCTGACGTCACCTGTCAATCAAACTCAGAGATGGTTGTTTACGATTTTCGTGAAGATCGAAATTTCTGAACGCAGCGGAAAGACAGCGTGCACTATGGCTATTTGTTCACGTTTACCCATAAATAAAGTCTCAGAAGTTTGGTCTTAGTAATAGGAAACTTTGCTGAAAGCACTTGTCAATACTGCATAGAACAGTTGCCTTTAGCATTGTAAAACTACCGATATCGTCCGCCAATTCCGCCAATTCTTCATTTTCTCAGATTAAAGCACCAGATAAATCAATCTCCTTTTTATGCGCTACTAATGACTACCAGTCATGGGACGTGTGGAGTTTGATTGACAGGATCATCAGACGCGAACTAGTTCATTAATTCTGACTTTTATTATAATACATGAAACGTAATATTGCATTCAATGAAGGATTGTTTTGTTACTATATATTTAAGAAATAAAGGGTAATGCATGATCCTTTACACGAAAATAATGTGTCCGAGGCATTAAAAACATAAACAATGGGTGAGGCGAAGCCGAACCCATTATTTAAACGTTTTTCCTGCCGAGGACACATTATTTGCGTGTAAAGGATAATGCTGCACCCTTTATTTCTATTCTATTACCACAAAATAGATTGATTTAAAGAGAAAAATGTTTTGCCCAAATATTTAAAGTTGTTTACCTCAAGGTGGAGCGCATACGCGTAGCCAAAGCGTATGCACATTCCAATAACACAACCTAACATTCCATTCTCCCCTATAAGCAGGTATGCACATACAATAACACACCCCTGACATTCCATTCTCCCCTACATAAGCAGGTGTGCTGTGCGCTCTGCTGTGCGCTGTGAAAATAGAAGAACATAAAGTCCGTTGCCCTTGACACTTTATCGCTAATTAATGGTCTGTCACGTGACGCGTTTCAACAAATCACAGTGCGCGATTTTGAATAATGGGTCGTGGGGTAATAGAATTAGTCATAAAAGTTGATTAAACAATACAAAACACAAAACGTTTTAACGAAAATGTTTACATGGATTGTCATGTATGTCGGGTTATATAAACGGTATACTCTCTTAATGTAAAAGAGTGACAAAGAGTGATTCTAGGGACCAGTCCTAGAAGAGTGATCACTCTTTCTAAAGAGTGAAAATATTTCACTCTCAAAAGAGTGATTTTTCACTCTTAAAAACACTGAAACCCAATCTCAAAAGAGTAGAAATGAAATGACTCTCACTCCAAAAAAGTGGTAATTCACTCTTAATTGAGTGAAAACTTATCAATCTTTTTAGAGAGAATTATATTACTCTCTCAATCACGGAAGTCACTCGAATAGGAGCCAATTTTACTCCGAAGGAGTGAAAATCAGTTCACTCTCAACAGGGAGTGAAAATTTCACTCTTTTACATTTAGAGAGTAAAACATGATGCAAAACATTCTAACATAACATTATTAAAAGGGCATTTCGTGATCCACAGCCTCATCCCCCCCACTTTTCTCAAAAAAAGTTGAGATTTTTATATCACTGGGATACTCTGGCTACATAATGTTTATGTACAAAATATTTCTTGCAGATTAATTCGTTTAGCAAAGATATCGCGAAATTTGAATTTCGTTCTGGTGCACCAGAACGAAATTACAACGTATTGTCTATGGAGCAGTGTAATACACATAATCATGCATAACTCGCAAACGCAAAATCGGAATCAACTGAAATTTTGGGAATATGCATTTTTCGTGGATATGTAATGAAAAATGTCATAAAAAGAGGATGCTAGGATCACGAAATACTCCTTTAAGTGTTAACAAAATATAAAACAAATATGTTTGCCGAAGAATAATTTGCATAACATTTTGTAGTGTTTTTCATATAAGACTTTTTTTAAATGCTTTCATGACCTTTATATAACCCCACATTTAAATGTTATTTTAAAACGTAAACTAATAATTAGCTAAAAAATCTTTAAAATTAGTTATCCAAATGAGCACGGTTATCACGAGAAAGCCCATTTCACAATGCCATATAATGAAAAGTCTTTTTACAAAAGTTAACTACCAAGATGGCACAAGAGTACATGGGTACCATGAATATGAGCTTAATACGCGTAATTAAAACAAAAAAAGGAGCCCAATACATATGTGCCATCCATTTTCAGCACAAAATGTTAACAAAAGCAGCTGTAGATTCCACCTTAGTCAACGTTGAGTCCAGTTAAGAGCTGCCATTGAATCATCAATACCGGAGTACTGTTTTTAATACCAGCATTTTAGATAATTATAGTAAGACTGTTATGGAGAACTTTGAAGAGTATACTATTACAATAAGACCTTAACATCCATAATATTAGACCTAACGATACTACCGTAATCAAAAGAGCACTTTCAAGCATATTCAGTCAATAGGGAGGCAGATAATATTCAACTCTACGGATAATACAATAAACATGATTAATATGATGAGTCCAAGTTAATTTAATCTAAATCAACACCTAGATATTAACAAGCTTCAGCTCTTTCCACTCTTGCTCCATAATATTTGGAAAGTTCTGCCGATTGCTATTTGTACCAAAAACCATATATTTAGTTTTCTTTATATTTAATGTGAACCATTTTGCATCAGATGCACTGCTCAAGAGATTGGTTTCATGACCGTACATTGCTAATTTTTGTATACAATCAGGAAGTGAATTAACACATGATAATGATAAAGTAAAGGACCCAATATTGGGCCTTGGGGTATACCGACATGAATGAATTTGAAATCAGTAAGAGTAGAATTAATATTTACAACTTGATTTTTATCGCGAAGATAAGAAATAAACCAGGAAAGAGCACTACATTTACTCCATACATACTAAGACTATCATGATTGACAGTATCAAATGCCTTTTTAAGGTCTAAAAAGATAGCTTCCGTACCTTTGCAAATATTCATGTTGTGAATCTAAATCTAAAATCTAATTAAATATTCAATAAAATCGTAAAAAGCAACATCTAATTGAAAAGAAAAATTACCTACGATGAAAACACAAAAAGTACAATCAGATACATCTAGAAGAGTATTATTAATGTTGAATGTTACCTGATAGCGAGATGCTGAGTATGGAATTGCAACTAAAAATAAGAAAATTTGCCTAAACCATTAAAAGTTGAATTGGATTAGAGTCTTTTAATCACCAGTAAGGAAGAGAATCATTTGTGTTATGAAAGTTTTGTTTTACGCCCACCTCGTAACAATTAAATTGGGCTGTATTTGTCATCAATTGTGACATAAGTGTACGTATAGCATATGCACCACTAATCAAAGTCCTATTCTGTTCTTTGGTAATATGTGAACAACATTTTTTTTTTCATGATTAAAATCTTAAGTGTAGTCGGATGAATAGAGTTAGTCTGCATTAGATAATAAAATGTCTTAATCATACTAATTTTCTAATTCTTATACTATATAGTAGAGCAATATCTACGTGGGTAAAAAAGGTTTCAGATCTTACACAAATTTGCAGAACAAATCTTCTCAAAATCACTCTTAGAAGAGTAACAGTAAAATTTCTTTGCGCGTCTAAGAAAGAATTTAAAACTTTCAAAACAGGGGACATTAACGTAAAGGGTTATCTTTTTACGATTGTTGTCAGTTGTCTACCCCAAACCTTGATATTCATGCTCTTCACCCACGCCCTCTTGGCTCAACCCTTGATAATCCGAATATTTCTTGTTTTCTGTTTCACCCAAACCTTGATAATCGTGTTCCGTTTCCATGTCTCCTGTATTTAATCCTTGGTAATCATATTCTCTCTTAGTATTCACGTCTTCATAATACGACTCATCGCCTTCATATTGCTTAGGTGTTTTTAATCCTTCCATTGCGAGATTCACCGCAAACCCAGATTTATTCTGTACTCCAGACTTCTGTCCGATTTGTGGATCGATTTCATCGTAAGTTTCATTTGGCGTGGGTGACTTTTTTGAAGGAGATGTTTGACTTCTGAAAATATATGAAAAGACGAGCATTTTAGGACTAAACGTTTTAGCTCATTCAAAATCACGGCTAAAAACACGTTTTTGCAAAAATTAAGCAACTCGGGTCCAGGAAGCATCTTCCTTTTTTTATTGTTTAAAGATATATTGCATTATGGTTATTACCTACGACAGATAACGATAGCTACAATGATGATTACAATGACAATAACTGCAATTGCTCCCAAGGAACCGACAATAGCAGCTGCGCCAATATTTGTAACTTTCCGTGTTTCTCCACAGTGATCATTTGTGCAATCAGGAGCTAGTAAAAATCAAACAAAGGGAATAAGCAGTTATATTATTAGAACAGAAATAAATATATTATTAGAACAGAAATAAATAAATAAATAAATAAATAAATAAATAAATAAATAAATAAATAAATAAATAAATAAATAAATAAATACAAATAAATAAATAAATACAAATAAATATAAATAACACGCTCTGATCCAATCAGACCAAAGGTGGCAATTTTAAATTTGAGATACATGTAAATATAGGGAACAAAAACAATCAAGTACATATTCATGATAGCTCGTAACTGTCAAAATGGTGTGATTGAATCAGATCATGTCACCAATAACTAAATAGACTCTTTGTATTACGACTCAACAACAAGAAACAAATATAGCATATATGTATGTTCCTGACAGTTATGAATCCAGCTCAATAGCTTTTAACAATTTTGTTTGTTAAGTTTTAAACATCTTTTAGCGGTATCTTGGTGACAAACAGGTCTGATGAAATCTGAAAATTTTCTATATAATTGTTATTTTTTCTGACCTGTTATAATCGATATCGGTGACCATACTACCACGCATTCCTGAAATGAAATGTTAGGTTAATGATACGTTATTTCCAGTTTCACAAGGCTCTTATTTTCGTTACAACCACAAGGCATTTTAGTATAAGGTTGTTGACAAAATATTTAATGCTCTGCGTGCTAGCCATATAGGCTTTATCATTAAAAAAAATAGTCATGAGATATTCTCAAAATGTCAAGACCTATCCCAAGACACTCTGAGCCAATACTAGGCTTGTTTGTACTCAATAGTCCAGAATTTCTTTTTATGCACTAACCTCAACAGGAGTACAGCTAGCATAAGCTACCCTTACAGTATATGTAGCACCAGCAATAAGAACATGATTGATGTAACCACCGTAAGTCTTGTTATCACCAAGAGTGAACGTCATTTCCTCCTCAATATCATTACGTGTTAGATTGGCGACTATGAACGAATTTAACGTCCCATCCAAATCGCTGTTTTGCCTTTTGTTCCTAATCGGTGCATATTCTACGGCTACAAACACGTTGCTATAAAGAAACAATGAATATGTGAGGGAAATATAGTTAAAGTAACATGACGTTGTCGCGTCATCCTGCTACCCTTTCTGCTCCTCGATCATATCCACACCATTTACGCCATCACAGTGCACAGTGACATCGCCCCGATATCTTCATAGTAGAAATCGCCATGGTAGGTTAAATCCACAGCCACCTATGACCATTTTATTCGGACCTTATGAGATGCATATTATTAGCGAAGTGACTTGACTAAGGCTACTGTATAGACGGGGTAATTGATTTCTCGCTCTGTGAGCAAGCTTGTATACGACATTGCGGTCAATGGTTATACTCTCTCCACTTGAGTGAGTGCCGCTATAGCCTGCTGCGCGCTGTAGTCCATATAGGACCAACGCAATATAAAATTGAGAGTTTTGGTCAAATTTTGACTTCAAAGCGCACGGCCAATTTTCAAAGCGCACGCTAACGACTATAATATCTGTTCAACACGTATTTTCAAGTGTATGAGACCACATCTGGTTTCTTGAGAAAATTCATTTACGGGAGATATTCATCATTTTGTAACCCAGTATCCGAAGATTTTCGTCTGATATCAAAATCGTGCATAGCAATTCATGTGTATCGATCCCGTGTATTCATTTTAATGTCTCTGCTACACCAAATAATTATTAGCCAGGCGATGTCGGTGTGCAGTGTCACTGTGTTTACTGCTGCATCTCGTTTGTAAGTGAGAACGTTATAATTGTTCATGTGGGCACTTAAAACATAAAAGTACACTATTTGTAATCATTTAATTTGATTAATGGATAAAATCAATCTGCAAAAGAAAGTACAAAATGTAGTTTAAACAAGAAATGTCTTTAAAAAAGACAATGCCTCCAAGATACCAGCGGGGCACCTTGTCTTATTAGTTAAGAAGACACTTCAAATGCAGGCCATATCTCAAGAACCGAATGTCCGATTGAAACAAAATTTTCAGTTTTGTAATCTACATGGCAAGAGCTTTAACATATATTTAAATTGAAAGAACATCTAAATTTGTGTGGCCACTTAAATCATAAAAGTACATTATTTGTAATCATTTAATGTGATTAATGGATAAAATCAATCTGCCAAAGTACAAAATGTAATTTAAAAAAGAAAATACCATTAATATACGTTTTTGTTCCTTTAACTTACCTTACGTATGTGGGTAGAACATCGAAATTAATAATAACTGACGGACCTGACGTTTTGAGAACAGGAGGTCCAGGTGGTTTAATATCTAGAAAGAATTGCATTTTGATACTGTTAATGCTTTTATAGCTACATATTTCGAACAGTATACAGAACAACTGTAAAACGGATTATATTGCCCCCCCATTTCGTAAGCTAAGCCACGTGATCTAATAGGGTTAAAGAATTAGCTCAAATTGTTATTTATTTATTTATTTATTTATTTATTTATTTATTTATTTATTTATTTATTTATTTATTTATTTATTTATTTATTTATTGTTTTTGGTAAGTTTACCCATTACCAGTAAATATTTTCGTATACACCTCAATGATTGCTTCCTCTCCTCGCTTCAGCGGACGTCCTGCCTGAAACTCTGAATTCATATTTTGTGGATGGCTCCAAGTCATCTACTAAATATTGTATGGCATCATCTGCAGCAGTCGTCGGAACCTTTAAAGTAATGTATCTGTCATCAGAGATGAAATATGCGTCGTAGGGTTTTTCAAGTGCTTGGTATTTGATCTAAAATAATAAGGGACATTAAATGCTTGAGATATGTAAGTATATTCAGGAGGATGTTCTACCACTTGACACCGTTGCTTTATTCTAACGTATAGAACAGTACATTTCGATGTAGCCTTAAGGACGCACCATTAGATATTAGGGGGGGGGGCTAGGGAGTTTTTTGAAAAAAAAAACTTCGCCCACTAGTGAGACGAAAACAAAACCTTTGTGAGATGAAAAAACTGATGAGTACTAATAGAAAGTAAACGCCTACGCTGGTGTAGTTATTATTCATATGATTATATTTCAAATCCTTGAATATATTTAGTTATTTTTGGTATTTGTAAAAAACTTTCGTGAGAGTAAGAGGTTGAATATATGTGATGAAAGAATATGACAAGCTTCAGTCGGCGTATTGAAAACAAAGACGGCCACAATATTGAATTTGCTTAGGTTGGGTTGGTAACGTTAAAGAGGTTAAAGAGCATGCACAAATCGTAAAAATGAATCATTTCAGCTGATGAATGGCAGTTGCGCATGCGTATGCGTATGCGTAGTGTGAAAGGAACGTATCTATCGTACAGTTGGTGTTCGTACAGGTATAGGTGGTGTGTTATACCTAGCATGAGTGTTCGGCCTTTATCGAATCACGGCGGAACAAAATCTCCATGCGTGGAAGAACTAGTGGATTCGCCCTATAGATTAATAAAAATTATACTCTTATATTTTGTTTTGTTTAGCATGACAATTTCTGGAACGAAGATATGGATGATCACGCTGTGCCCCGCCCACCGCGAAAGTCCACTAACCAAGCGTAGCAGGGCTCTCGATTATTGTTAGAAAAATCTTACATAAAAAATAAAAAGGAGAGTGTATTACGAGAAGATGAGGAAAAGCTTCAATGCATTTAGTGAAAAACAATCTTACAGCATAATCCTTTATTAGTCCATTTGGATTTGTAGATTTCCTCCATTCTAACACAATAGATGTTTTCCCAAATCCTGTTGCTTGTAAGTCAGATGGAGCACTTGGTACTGAAACGTAGAAGAAAATTAAGATGAAACAAAATTTTGCAATGATTTTTTTTTTTTGCACCAGATTACCATTATTGGTAAAGAAGCTCAACATGCCATCAAAATTGTGTAAAGTTTCTTTAATTTAATTGGTAAATGTGGCTGTATTGAATATTATTCGTAAATATCAATTTAAACATTTGTACTCACGTCCTTCCTGGGCTTCAGCTGTTACGTTCGAACTCCAATTTCCTCTCCCGGCGGATGTTTCAGCCTGTACCTGTGTTGTTAAGACATGTGAAGTGTGTATGTGCAAGCATTTTGCTATTAAAGGGCGTGATGACAGTTTAAATCGTTTTATTACGTCACAGCGGATTAAAATAAAAATAAAAATAAATACAACAATAAAAAACCTAATAATATAAGCAAAAAAAGCCGCTTTATCAAAACATGATTTTACATTGGGTATGTGTGATGTTGAAATACACTTACTCTAAATGAATATTCGTCATTAGGTTGTAGCCCTGATAAGGTAAAGGCGGTATTTTCATTCATTGCAGACATTGCCGTACTCATAAGATCACTCGTCATCCAATATTGGATATGATATCTAATGATGACACCATGAGGTGGATCAGGCTCCAACCATTGAATCGTTATAGACGTAGTGTCAGTGTTAGAAGCTGTCAATTCTTCTGGTGCTGGTGGAACTGTTTAAAGAGTTGATTTTATTGCAAAACACAATATAATGTAGGCAAAATAGACGAAAGATTGGAGTCGAAAGCACAATTTGCACAATAAATATAAAAATGACACTTTGCACAAAGCGCATAATGCGTTTCAATTACATATAATTAACAATGTTTATAAATTTTGGCATTAAAATGGAGAATGTACAATTGTTGTTTTGTGGCTGTGAGGTAAGCGGGTGCATTTTTGTTTAAATCAGGAATATTATTGTTGTAGTTTTTCATACTGACGAGCCCTCGGTTACTATGAACCGTCCCTTTGTATTATTGTGACTGTAAAGGGTGACGTTATCTAAACTCTTGTAGTACAGACTTAGTACAAAGCCGGTTTAGAAATGCTCACTACCCATGCTCGACTATTCGCTATCTAGACTATCTTTGGTAGTAATACAACTTTGCCCACCCCTACCAAACACACAACAAGGAACTTTAAGGGTTATACAGGAAACCTTTTATAACAATCTGTTATTCGTCATAACGCGGAATAATGAAAAATTATATAACATACCAGCTTCTAGTGTCCTTGTGATAACGGGACGGCTATACGGTCCAATGCCGATTTTTGACATTGCGCCAACTTCAAATGTGTAATACACATATGGTGTTAGTTCTTCAAATACGTTTTCAGTTCCATTAACAGTATTGATTTCAGCCAGTCCAGTCCTCATATTTGCGAAATTGTATTGGTAACCGATAATAATGCCATTTCTTTCATTCCGGTTTGGGGGTTCCCATTGAAATTCCAACATTCGTTTGAGTGACGTTGTCAATGTAACATTTACAGCAGGGCCTGTAGGTACTAGAAATATATGAAATAATGATTGACAAATTATATACAAGTACTAAGCTCAAGTATTCATAAAAACTATTCCCATTTCCGTTTTCTGTATTTTGTTTACTCAATTTTAAGAAATGAAACCAAAGGAAAAACAGAACAAAAAAAGAAAATGGTGCAGTAATTTATAGTGCGCTACGCACAGGCACAACGCCTAGACGTTGATCCACAAGCATCAGCACACTTTACAAGTTGTCGCTGACCACTACCGTAACGTCCCCATATCATTTCTTAAACCACTAAACAACAACACATGGACTTGCAGCTAAGAAACGCACACCCTAGACATTCCACAATAGACCTTCGCAGTCAGGATCAGCTCCCCGAGTTTTGTATGGTTACAACGAGACAATTAGCAGTAAGTTCGAACCCGCAACGTCTTGCACCATAGTTGAATGCCTTATCGAATGAGCTAACTTGACTGCTAGAATGGGTGTGTTGCGATACATCGATTTGTCTTGTATATGTCATACGTTCATTCATAGCAGCAGTTTACATTTTCTTAGTCACATAATGATTGCAGATTGCAGCAGCATCGATTCAAAGGAATGATTATACTTTTGTTGTCTTGCAGTCATATGCTACAGACTGAAGTATTATTGTTTGACTACATAGCAAATAAATAACTGAATCAACTTCAGTAATTTGTTTAACCTACTTCCTTCTTTAGTACCGGCAATAATGATATCACTCCAATTCCCTGCTCCAATTGTTGTAAAAGCTCTGACCTGTAGGGGGAAAAGACGCCATTTCCCATTTAATGGTTCAACTGTAATGCGTGATGATGATGTTGATGATGATGATGATGATGATGATGATGATGATGATGATGATGATGATGATGATGATAATGATGATAATGATGATGATGATGATGATGATGATGATGATGATGACGGTGATGATGATGATGGTGATGATGATGATGGTGATGATGATGAAGAGGTGATGTAAATGATAAACCTTAATCTTACTTTCACGTAGTAGTTGCGGTAAGCTTTTAATCCTTTCAAAACAGCTTCGGTGACATTTACTATTCTCGTATCATTCAAATCATTCATATTGATTGCATATCTAGCCTCTTTATTCCAAATCATAATCTGATAGTGTTTCTCGACTCCCAATGTTGGGTATGGTTTAGTCCATGTTATTGTTATTGACGTGTTAGTACTGTTCACCATCTTTAACTTGGATGGAGCCAACGGTCCTGAGAAAATTATTTCAAAAGATAATAATAGTTTAGTAGTGGTGGTGGTGGTGGTGGTGGTGGTGGTGGTGGTGGTGGTGGTGGTGGTGGTGGTGGTGGTGGTGGTGGTGGTGGTGGTGGTAAAGAATTTTAAAAGGGCATCAAGTACATTAGTAATATTTTAGTTTCATACTTTCAAAATGCCAAAACGCCAAAATCGTATATTTATTTCTACTACTTTTGTTATAAATTGAATATAAATAACCAAACTGTTCTCAGCTATGATACGATGAAGATCTTACTTCCTTCCTTTGTCTTGGCGGAAGTAGCAACGCTCAGGGGTCCTTTTCCAGCTCCAGTAAAGGCTCGAACCTGGTTATATTTTAAATGCACAAATGATAAGAAACAGTCTTTTATAATGAGCAAATTATACTCGTATTTGCGATAGGTTCACAACGTAAAGATTGTGTTCCTGTGAAACGGTACAATCCAATTTGTTTGTTTCTTGATTGTATGTATGTCTGCAGTATCATGAGTATGGTTGTTTGACTCAGTTAGAAATTATTTAAAAGAACTTAGGAATTCATACTTTGAACGAATAATTTGCATATGGCTGAAGATTGTCTATTTTAGCCATTGTACTTGTCACGATAACGGTTGATGAATTGCCGCCATCTTTCCAGTATCTGACAAGGTATCTGTCTATAATACCGTGGGGAGGATCTGGTTCATTCCACGT
Source organism: Amphiura filiformis (assembly GCF_039555335.1). Lineage (NCBI taxonomy): Eukaryota > Metazoa > Echinodermata > Ophiuroidea > Amphilepidida > Amphiuridae > Amphiura > Amphiura filiformis. The sequence continues at coordinate 53,641,032 of NC_092628.1, read as the reverse complement.
CACTGTTATGGATGTGTTGGTGGTATATTTGTCTAATACACCCAGGTCTGTAGGTGGTGGTGGCTCTGTTATTGAAATCAAAATAATTACACAAAGAATGAAACTTCAGGAGTGGATATTCATCATGATACGTAATACAAATAAAATGTGAAAAATACGAAATACACAGGCTCCGGGACAGATGCAGCTGACATGCTGTTTGTCAAATCATGTTAATTAATGACATTTGGGATGTTCAAAGTCAATACAACAATTCAGTAAACACAAGACCTAAAAAATCATCTCATCATTCATTTGAAAAACACATTTCAAAAACACAATGTAATTCTTTCACAGATAGGTCTTTCCAAATCATACTCACTATCTTCTTTTGTCATACCAACCACGTCATCGCTGTAAGGACCCATACCAACGATAGTACTTGCAGCAACAGTAAATGTATAGTTGACGTAAGGTGTCAAGTCAGTGAAGTTATAAGATGTTTCAACTATGGTGCCCGTTTGATCTGCTGTTCTACTATTTGTTAACAGGTAGGTATAATTAGTGATGATGCCATTTCTTTCCTTGCATAAAGGCTGCTTCCATTTAAATTGCATAGAGTGTGATGTTGAAGATGCTAAAACTAAACGTACTTCACGTGGTGGCCCTCCTGGCTCTATATGTAATGCACAATGTAAACACATATTAAACATGTTAAATTAGTAATGATAGATTTAAATATTTCTCAAAGCTGAGAATTTGTTTACCTTGAGTGTTCGGAAAATAACACTTTTTCTGACTGGTTTTCTCATTAATTATTATTCATTTTTTTATTAATTATCATTAGTAGCAACAGCGGTAGCATCAACATCAAATCATGCTGACGATCGCCATGTCTTCAAACTGTACTTGTTGGCATTCAGCTTAAGGTAAGGTGATGTTCTGGTGCAAAATATATAGCATCATTACTTAAATTTAACATTAAATGAAATCGCAAATATTGATAAGTTTCATTCTCACCCGATTGAGCTGTTGTAATTCTTTTCTCCTTGAGGTCGCCAACTGATACTCGATTGTGACTCCAGACTGTTATGATATATGTTGAGTAAGGAATCAAATTCTGGATATTGTATTCATGACCTAACATCCATCCAGAAATTTGTGTAGATGTGTCTTCCACCCCACATGTTCCACTGCCAATTAGTCTATAGTTCAATCTGTACCATAATATCTCGAACGGACAACCTTGGACATACGGTGGATGCCATGATAATGAAATACTGGAGCTGAAAGGCACACCTTGAAGCATTTCAACAACACTGGGTCCTTTAAAAAAGAAATCAAGAATGAACGCGATAAATGACATATAATTGCCCACTTCATTTTTTTTTTTTCTAGAAGTATGGAGAAATACAGGGTGAGTAAAAAAATGCAATAGAGCAAAGAATCAATATTATGCAAGAACCAAGTCGAACTTTCCCATTATTGAACTATTCTATAAATGCCACACTCAATAGTCACCTTTTGTGAAAATATGGATTGAATCGCGACTACCGTTTAATTTTTATGAGTCCTTTTGCTGCGATACCAAATTTCGTTATTTGTCCACGTGATACCATGTATTTTGAATGAGAGCACACATGCACGGTAAAAGCACCAGTTCTGAAACTGACTTTAACTTAAATAATGTTGACTTTTGCGTTATTGTCATTTCTTTTTTCTGTTCAAACATACTTTCTAACATTACTTTAAGACCTTCATACCTAACTCGACCCCAACTCCAGTTTTTTTAATCCCAATATGTCCAACTTGCTGGATATTTTATTATTCACGCCACTTCAATTTGCGCGCATTTCATTTTGACATTTGAAAAACCCGCCTACAAATGTGTATGTTTTTGATAAACATCTTTAAAGTAAAGGTAATTCCTTGGTTTTTTTTCACAAAGGTCACTGATGGATATATCATATATAAAACCTAAAAGATTCAAATCGGTTCTTAAATAAAAATGGATTCTTTTCTCTATTGCACTTTTTTTGACACACCCTGTATGATTATAACATAACAACAAGAGCAAAGAACACCAATACAGAAAACAATTGCAGCAAAAATTAAGGAAACGAGCGCGTTTTTATCAAAAGACTTAAATAAGTCCAAGCTGATGGCATTTTTGATTTTAAAAGATAATAAGTTCAGCCTGATCTCATCAGGATACAAGCGTGTCACCTCGTGGAACGACCGTTTAAACAAACACACTTTTTAACATACCAGAAGCGAAGGTAGATCCGTTTTTCATAACAGACTTTCCTGTAACATCTGTTTTCGCCGTCACTATTACAGCATACGTAGAGTTTGGATATAGACCACTTATAGTGACGTTCGTGGTTATCACCTCTGTAACTGTTCCGTTATTTGCCGCAAAAGACTTTGTTTTTGCACAAGAAGCTTTGTCGATGACATAATATTTCACATCATATGTGATAAGCTCTATTGGGCAGCCTTGATAAGATGGTGCTTTCCATGTAATGTTCAAATCACTTGATGAAAGTGCATTAACACGAAGTTCTCTTACTGTACCTGGTGCTGTTAGAAAACAATATTATTACAGATTTATATTTTATGTTCTCCCGTGCTTGTGTCTTGCTTTTTGATGTTTACAGGGGAAGGTAAGGAAGAATAGCAAAGAATATCTTTGTGCTAAATAGCTCTTGGGCATTGTTGGGGCTACTTTAATTACTCTAAAACACTCTACACCCTACATACCCTACATATTCTGTAAATGTACAGAATGTAAGAGAGTTAAAAACACCCTTTTAAACAATGTTAAAGATGTAATGAGTAACTAAAAATGAGAAACAAAGAAAGAATAAGAATGTTAGAAAAGAAAGAAATAAGAATGAAACAATGAAGGAAAGGTGAAACACATATGGAATGAATGGGAGACAGAATAAAAGGTGAAACACATATGGAATGAATGGGAGACAGAATAAGGAGAAAGAACAAGCAAGCTTGTTACCTGATTTGTTAGTCAGTAAAGTCTTCATTTCAGGTTGTCCAATAACTTCCCCATTCCTTGCCATTACGAACACAACGTACACTGGGAAAGGCTGAAAACCACGGATGATAACAGATGTATTTCGAATTCCTGTTAGCGTCTCATTAACTGATGGATAGTCTTCGCCCCCACATGAATTCGAGCCAGTGATCTCATATCTCACATCGTAAGTCAGAATCCCTTCAGGACAACCAATGTCAGCGGGTATTTGCCACGTTACGTTGCATTCATATGGGGTAGCTGCATAAGCACTCAGAGATTGAACAGCACCGGGTGCTAAAATACAAATATAAAAACAACAAAAATGAATAACAAACATTTGCGCAAACACATAATATCTGTATGTCACTTAAGTATTTAACTTTTTTGATTTTGTCACAGAATGCCAACACTTGCTTAGAAGAATATAGCACATTCAGAGACATGTTGTGCTGTGATTTGAATTTCATGAACTTCCATTCTGAATAATCGGACTCACTAAAATGTAAATGTTTGTATTTGTAATTATATATAGTTGCGGGAACTATGATTACAAATTCATATACTAAGTATTTTGGGTGATATATTGTTAATCATTATAGGACATAATATTTTTTTCACATGGGAAGACATCGCTAGTTAGTTTTTATACAATATTTCAATTATAAAAATCAAATTAAATTGTAACTATTAACAAAAAGATATTCACTTACGTCTGGTTAACGTAGTTGCATCCAGTTTTGCATATGGGCCTGTCCCTGCACTATTTGTCCCTGCAACCTCAAATCTGTAATCTCTCCCACATGTCAGATTGCCGATAGTAACTAAGCAAGTAGGTACATTAATACCACCAGTAGAGACAGTCTTATACTGTCCAGAATCCTCCAGTACTTGAATCACATATTCATAACGAATGATATCACCATTGCTTTCTTTACAAGGCAGAACATCCCAGGAGAATGACAAACTCGTCTCTGTTGCGTCAGAGAGTTCGACATGTTGTGGCTCGGATTCTGGTTCTTCAAAGCAACATACATCAAAAAATAATTAAAACAAGAAACCTAAACTCCATTGTGTTATAATCAGATACCCTTAAAATCTGCCAATTTTTTCATCAGACACCCAATGACCCCCCTTTTTTTTAGAAATTTACGCCAAATGTGCAAATTTGGGTTGAACAATTTTAACACTTTTGTAGCAATTTTAGCTTCAAATGGCACATTCTCGTAAAATGTTGCACATTTTGGCCCAGAAAGTTATTTTTCACGATCAACATGATCAATGACATCCAATTATTAGCGTTCTCACACATAATGACACCCTTTTCTTGGAGCTCACACTGAATGACCCTCATTTTTTGGAAAAAATCCCACCGATAGACCCGTAGTGTCGTACTCCGGTATCCACAGGCACGTCACTTCATATTCGAGTGTCCCCTCCACCACATTTAATGGCTGTAAAATATGACTTACAGCAACAGTGTACTTTCAAATTTAGCTTGAGGGTGGGGTCTTGTGATTTTTTGATGTGATGAAGGTTTCCAGATCGGATAAACATCTCATTCTTATCACTTACTTCTTTCAGGTGTTATAGTATCGATATACAAAGTTGCGCTTTCATATGCGGTATTAGTAGCCGTTACAAAAAACCTGTATTTGGAATAGGCATACAAGTTAAAAGTAGACATAACGTCAGGCAAGTCAGTCCCCTTGATGGCGTTACGAAGTTCTTGTTCTGGAGTTTGTTTGGCTTTGGTAGTCCCACATTGACCTTCATCCATCAGTTTCATCTTGACAGCGTATTCGATATCTTCAACTTTTTCCAATGGTTGACACCATGACAAATGTACATCTCCGTTGTGCTCAAATACTGTAGTTTGAAGGTCGCTTATGGCAACAACAGCTGTAAAAGACAAAACATTAAATTTTACAAACAAGACAATACATATTTCAATTATGTGTATAAGTGTAAATCCTAGGCTAACGAAGTTGGTATAGAGTTTCCAATATGACATGCTAAAGTACTCAAATGTACGACCAAAGAACTTGGGTAATTGTGTAAATTTTTCAGGTGTTTGATTCCAGAGAGGCGTTGTTTATATTATTGAAACAGCATGCAGAAAAGAATGAACTCAGATCGTGCCGGAAAAAAATCAAAATGAGGCGGAACTGGGATATCCGATTCAAACCCGAGATGATTAGATCTCGAAGCGTATAACAAACCACTAGAAGCTACTAGACCATGCAGTTAGCAACCTGGACAACCGATTCTTTTGTTATGCAAGGCTCACTCAGTCATTTAATGAGGCAATACAAACGATCGAATTTGGTGTTGAAATGAGCTAATTTTTGAGTTACACCTTTTCAATGTAAAATTAATTTTCTCGGCCAAATGAAAAGCAATCATTTTCATTTTTTCAGTAAATGTCAGGTCAAATTGTAGTGCTTGATACTGTATTTTTTTTTTTTTTTTTAGTGTTAAACTTAGGCGTGAAATTTAGTCATTTCGTGTAAGATTTTCGATTTTGATAGGCTTAAACTCTGCCCGCGAGCCTTTTTTTGGATCAACCTTTTAGCTTTTAAAAGTAATATAGTTCGCTAATGAAGGATTTTTCCCAACTTTCTAACGCACATCACCGTGAGCGATATATCATAGTTTTGTCAGAATTTCCGTTTTGATTTCACCATTTTTACTGCCGGCTGAAATTTTTTCAAAATCAACGCGTGAAATCTAAGGCTAATACTAGCATTGTGGATCGATATCCCTGGGTTTAATAGGAATACCAGTATGGCTACAGTGTTGCCAGAACTTCAATATAGCAACGAAATTCCCAGGCCTAATAGCGCTCCTACTGATCATGTTTATAGCACGATGAGGATCTTTCATCACGTGAGTGATTAATTATTTGATTTCATCATCACCGTGATCATCGGACCAATGTGTTGAAATTTGCTTCTCCTCAAAACAACTTTGCCCAACAATCTTACATGCAATTGGGCAATATTTTAAACAAAACTTTCTTTTACAAAACATAATATTACGCTGTATGTTTTATGATCAAGCAAACTGTTTGGAACACACTTCCAAATAACCTTCGTAACGCCCCCAGACTTTCGTTATTTAAACGCCAGCTTAAAACCAATCTTTATAAATTGATTGTTTTTAAGTTTTGTTCGTAAATTTCGTGCTTTACGCGCTTTGAGTTCCTCATCAGAGATTGTAAAGAACCATTCATTATCATTGTTAACTTAAACAGGTTTTTGTTTTTAAACAAAAACCTGTTCAAGCAATTATTTAAAATTGCTTGCCTAAAAACAGAATAACTTGGATGTTAATACTTGACGTAGTGTTTCAATTGTCATGAAGGTGACTGGGTATGGTGCCTTTTGTGTTTGTTTGAAACTGCTTTTGGAAACCCACCGAAAGTCATAGGCCCTAATGAAGCAGCCAAAACAATACCAGGTTAAACATGGAAGTTTATAAAAACCTATTTAATAACCTTAAGGAAAAAAACATTTGTGGCAACAATAAGCCTTGCATTGAAAGTCATGGTTAACGTGTGTTGAGTACCACCCCAAAGTTTCCCTACATACACCCCCACTACCCACCTCACACACCTCTGCACCCACCCCACCCCATAGGCCTACATGTACATGATATTACATAATAATATATAGCATAGCTATACATTTAGGTATAGCGCTTAATTATGACAAATATGGTTAGGCCTATAGGCCTACATATCAAATTAAAAACAAACTCGAACACAAGTCTGAAGGGTGTAATGAAAATGGCAACCCGCGATGGGGGGCGGGGGAGGGGTAGGTCATACAAAATTCACCTGGAGATAGGAGGGACAGAAGATTAAAATCCCCTATAATAACACGCTAATTTTTCTAGGTTTGGACCGTGGATTTTCCCATGGACCTCAAGCGTGAGTCTCTTAATACGGACTAACCTAGGTAAACAAACAAACAGACAGACAAAATGGTTTTCATAATCATGGAATCCATATAAATTGAAATTGCAGGCTATCACGGGAGCAAATTTTTAAAATTCACCTCATTTACCAGAAAACCCAATTGGGGATTTGGGCTACCAAATCGCTGGTCGGGCAATCTTTGTTTTTCAATGGAAAATTGCCCTGGATGACAACAATGAAAATATCGACTATTTCTGCTGGTTGCTCACGAGATAAAAGTACTGAGTTTGACATTTTCGGAGCATGAAGGGAAAAAGGGTAAAATAAAAACAGAAATTCTGACAAAACTATAATATATAGACCCACACGATGTGCCTTACAGAGGTGGGAAATATCTTTCTTTAGCAAACTATATTAGTTTGAGACGCTAAAAATCAATTCCGTAAAAAGCTCGCGGGCGAACTAAAAGACACAATTTGATGCTTAATTTTAACACCAGGATTTTTTTTGAAAATGTATATCCAAGCACCAAGTTTTTAACTGACATTATTGAAGAAAAAAAATATTGCTTTATATTTGACCGAGAAAATTAATTTCATAGCAAAAAAAGGTGTATCTCTGAATTGTGCTGATTTTAACATGTATCGATCGACTTTTAGCGCGACTAAGCATTTCTAAAGAATCGGTTGTCCAGGTTGCTGACTGCATGAGCCTTTAAAAAATCTGGTGAATTTAATCATTGATATCTAAAATCAGTGCTGCAATTACCCTGATTAGGCCATACAACAAAAGTTACAACAACAATAACAACAACTACTACAACATAATCAATAAATCACATTTCGGGGAAATAGTCATATACATGAAATTGTACCAAAATCTTGAATGTGTTACAGGACCATAAAAGGAAACTAAAAAGTTTGTTTGGTAGAGTTCTGGTGGATGAACATTAAACCCCGGCACATCCTGGACTAATTTGTTCACGGTATGCATGACAAATGGCGCTCTTACCCTTAGATTTCCCTACAGCAAAGGAGTATCTAGCCTCAGTCCGTCTTAATCTTTGGTCACTTTCGTCCCATTGCTTTGCTTTTATTGTAAGTGCAACTTCCAGTAATGTGCTCTTATCAAATTGAGTCACATTTATATTGATCTCTGATTTTTCAGACCAATCATTGTTTATATATTGACCAGAAGATTTACGTGGACGTCTTATCTTGTATCCTACTTGATACTGTATGGTTCCGTTGGACGAGTTAGACGAAGGTTTCCATTCAAAATGAAGATTGGATTGGTTACGGTCAACATCGATACCCGTGATCAGATCAATGCCTATAATAGGGAATAAAATGTGATAAAAATAATATCGGGGTCCACAGAACACGTGGCGGTGGGGATTGCATGTATATGTGGGATGAGTGGTGGGTGGTTTGGGGAGTCAGAACTGTGGAGGTGTGTTTGCAAACATGATTAGATAAAAAAAACATGAGCTTGAGATAACTATAAGAACTCCAAACCAGTTGTTTTTCGTATTGGATCCACAATTTCGTGAACAAACAGGGGGAACTTCTGAGAAAATCAAACCCAGAATAAAACGTATGTTGTGCCATGTAATTTCCCCATTTAATCAAAACTTCCTAAATTTTAAGATAAGAGAATATATAGAGTTGCGCTCAATTTGAATATTTCACTTTTGTGATTCAGTCGAAAATGCAAACTGAGTCTGTAGCCTTTGATATATTTAAATATCAGTTTTTACCTTCATGTTGGTCATCTAGTCGACAATCTGCTTCATCTGTCATAAATGAAAGTTGCAGAAAATTCAATATTCACAACTTTATCCCAATTATTGAAAACTAGTGATTTAAGATTGTAAGTTTTAAACTGATATTAAATATATATCTTGCGACACCATCACGAACACTCACGAACACACATCAACAATACTCGAAACGTTTTCACCAAAACAATGCTACTTTAACTACAAAAGTAAGTGTTTCATCTCTAGAAACTGTTTTTGCTGTTCTAGGAAGCTGCACATCGGTTTGTGGCAGAGGAAATCAACAAGGAATTTTAATCTATTGCGTACTGAAATAATTTCATAAAACTATGAGAATATTGAAACAATAACGATCATTACCATGATTACAGTAAACATGCAGTCACTCACTTCAATTCATGATCATAATGTGATCCAAAGGAAACACTCACCAAATAACAAATATGACCATAAGAACCTACTTTTGAGATGCTAAAATTATACTCATACCACGACAGTATGTTAACTATCACTATATTGAGCTTTTAGTGTTTTTATGTGAAACAAGTATTATTTATCACAACACAAAATAATGATAATTATTTTTGTTCCATGTATACTTCATGTCACTAAACCTCTACTTACATTTGCCTGTACTCGACTGAACGATCATAAGAATTGTATAAAGCAGAAATAAATTCGATAACAGCGACTCCATGATGCCTGTATTCACCAGTTTTGATATTTTAAATTAGCAGGCTTACGATGCAATTCAAGAGACCGTGTGTACTTCAGTTTACTTCCAAAGCAAATTATTGACATAAGGAAGTGTTATTTATTAAATACTAGTATCAGTTTTCTCAAAGACCACGTCACTTCCTAAATTGCTTTACATCCAGACATCCAGATCAGGGGAGGCGTAGCCAGCTTTCTTAGTCGGGGGGGGCAAAAGGAGAAAATTCTTCAAATTATTCATTTTGACCATGTATTATCAGTGGAATATATACTTAGAGCGGTTTTTAGAGAGACTTTAGATGTAAGATTCTTCGAGCTTGTATTTGTATTTTACACTATTTTTGTCTATGATCTGGGTGAAATTTTGGTAGGAAACGGGCCCGGCCTTGCCCTTTTCTTTTCCTTTTCCTTCCCGATTTTCTCTTTAATCTTTTATCAGCTCGAGTCCGCGAGTAGGGCCTTCACTATATCACCTTGCCTTAGGCACAACATTTTTTTGGTCCTATAGCGCCATCGGTGCCCGAAGAGGTACCGATGACACTTTTTATCGTACCCTGAATATTTGTACAGTGCATTTGTTTTTTATTTAAATGAAAAACAATAACACTATGCAACTCTTAATTATTATGCTTGATACAATTCATTATATCTCCAGGGAGCGATGTTAAGAGTCAAAACCTAACCGGGCACCAATAGTTCTATAGGACAAAAATGAACGTGGTGCCTTACATTGAAGGCACCTCTGAACGACTGCGTAGAGCGTTCAATACAGCAGACGTGCCAACAGATTTAAACCCCATCAGACATTACGCCAGACCTTAGTCTCTCCGAAAGACAAGGTAGACATGTTGAAACAGTCGGGACAGTCCTGGAAGCTATCCAGATCAAGAAGCAAGGACCTTCATTGAACCGAGACACAGGATTAATTTGGCATTAGAATCTGTGTGGGACAACGTGATCAAACCCAGCGGCACAAGGGGCAGAAAACTTTCGATTTCTGTGACGTCATCAAGTGTCATCCTTTTTGTTCCTATAGCGCTATCGAAGAGGTACATTTGTACAGTGCATTCGTTTTTTATTTAAATGAAAAACAATAACACTATGCAACTGCTAATTATTATACTTGAAACGGTTTTTTTTTACATCTCCAGGGAGTGATGTTAAGAGTCATCGGTACCTAATCCGCCACCGATAGTTCTATAGGATCAAATTCAATGTGGTGCCTAATCATGAAGCTCCTGTGGCCGAGTGGTTAAGGCAAAAGTCTGGGTTCGATTCCCAGGCGGGTTCACTTTTTCTACTTATTTCCATTATTATTTTCAACGGTGAACTGTTGGTCCATGTTATATTTCCTCACAGGGGAGGATGGCAATTGTTTCTCGAATTTATGGCCCTAGCCATAATGGATTATTTGCGGGGAAGAGATAAGTTTACGTGACCGCTTATAGGTACGAATTCAACCAGCCTAATCACGAAACTCCCATGGCCAAGCGGTTAAGGCACAAGACTTGTAAATCTGAGGTCCTGGGTTCGACTCCTAGGCGGGATCACTTTTTCTACTTATCTCCTTTAGGCCTATTATTTGAAACGGCGAACCTGGTGCAAATCATGTATTTCCTGTCGATCATGTCATTTTTGTCCATGTTATATTTCCTCTCAGGGACGATGGCAATTGTTTCCCGCATTTATGGCCCTTGCCATATATTGGGCTATTTGCGGGGAGGAGATAAGTTTAATGCTTATAGGTTCGAATTTCAACCAGCCTAATCATGAAGCTCCCGTGGCCGAGTGGTTAAAGGCACGGGGTCCCGTAAACCTGAGGTCCTGGGTTCGAACCGTTTTTTCTACTTGTCTCCTTTGTTATTTGCGACGGCGAACCTGGTGAAAAATCATGCATGTTTATAATTTACATGTTATTTCCCGTCGATCATGCCACTGTTTGTCCATGTATAAATAGACTCATTTTTAAATCTTTCCATTATACAGTGTACTTCAGTTATATATATATAAATGCGCTTTTATAAATACGCACGTGACCACCTCCGCGCTGCCATAACTAGCTTATTGACAGTAAGTCTCGAAGTGACCTTCTACATAGCGAGTGGTCTTTCTATACATTTGAATGCAAAGAGCTGCAAAGGCGGAACAACGTGAGACTGCTGTGCAGCAAAATTGTCTATTTTGTTCAACTTTGTGATTTATTGTAAACGTTTCCGTCGTTGAATATTTTTTCCGTCGTCAAATACTTTCAAAATGTTGTTTTTGATAACATATTACAAATTCGGAATCCCCCATGTGTAATAATTTTGCTATTCAATTAATACTTAAATTTGATGATATTTATCTACAGAATCTCCCAAAGAATGGTTTCACATTTTATATCAATAATCCTATGAAAATATTGTTCATACGTTTCTCAAAGCTTCTCAAGCAACAAGATGGCTGGTTGAATGAAACGATTCATTCCAGGCCATCAAAATGAAATGGTCCAGGTGCCGGTGATAATATCGTGGTGAATAAACAAAAATTGATAAGTAACAGAACGAGGCTAGTTTACTATTTTATTTCTTCCGTTTTTGGTTGTTAAGATATGCTGGTTAAAACGAATACAGATTTAGTACATCGGGAACGGTTAAAGCTGAAGCCAGAAGTTTAGAAAGCATCAAATTGTAGCTTTGGATAACGACCATATAAATGTTTGCAAGATGTGGTTATGAAACTGCTTACTCAGTATAAATCTTTTGGTCCTATTTAAGCTCCCTGGCATGCTTTGGGACTTAATGAAACATGTTTTATATGAGAAGAAAACATCAAAGGGTTCAGCAGACACACAAATTTCGACTGGACCACGATCAAGGGTAATTAGCAATTACGTCCTATTTTAAGCAATGAATGCGTCTTGAGGTGGAAATAAGATGAACAGTTTGTTAATAACATTGTGTATACTTATACAAAATACAAAAACTTTGCATATAAAGATTTATTTGAATTTAATTAATGAACCAATTAATATGACTTGAACCAACAAGTGCTCACCCTATCGAAGTCAATAACCTATGGAAAAGGATTAATATGACTTGAACCAACAGGTGCTCACCCTATCGAAGTCAATAACCTATGGAAAAGGATTAATATGACTTGAACCAACAGGTGCTCACCCTATCGAAGTCAATAACCTATGGAAAAGGATTAATATGAAGGCTTCTGAACATGTATCGGCTCTGTTGTGCAAAAGGCACGATACCCAGTAAAGCTATACTATCTGCAAATATTAGATATTGATTAAATTATTTGAATCAAAATGAAGGAACTTCATCATTTTCAGAAATAAGTCAGTAATGATTTCCACATAGACGCTGGCAACCTTTATAATCAAGATTTGGATTACCTTTCAGACCGCTTCCGATGTACCAAATCTGTATTCACTTTAACCAACACATCTTAACAACCAAAAATCACATTTTAATCAAATAGGCCTAACTATTATTCTATAGCCATGATTTACGAGTATAAGCATGGGCAATAATTTCAATATCCTGGCCCGTAAGACAACAGAGATGGAAGTAGAACTTTTTGAATGAGCCTCATAATACAGCACATTATTGTTAAAATGCATTGCCGGTTGGAAATTTAAAGACCATTCAGTGATACCAGCGCAGGTGTAAAAAAGATTTAAATTATTTATAAATATTGCTTAAAAGTCATTCAAATTGTCATTTGGTATTTTTGAGATGAAACATTTGGCAAAACACGAAGAAAACAGCCGTATTGACGAAGTTGAAGCCCCATTCAGTTGCATGTAGCTAATTTATATAGGCCTACTGTCAGTATATAAATTACAGATTCATGTAAATGCCTTATTTTGTCTTAAGGGACCGTTCACAAACACTTGTTGGGGGACCTGATGCAAAAAAATTTCATCGCGAAAATGTTTAAGATCTCAAAAATTTCAGCCCCCCCCTTCTTGACATGAAAATTATGGGTCACTTGAACACCATAGAAAAGCATATAAACTCAATTTTCCAGGAAAATTTATGGTCATTTTTTTTCAGCCCCACCCCCCTTAAAAAAAAAAAAAAATTCAAGGGCCCCTTTTTTAATCAGCCCCCCTAACAAGTGTTTGTGAACGGTCCCTAAATAGGCAGCTTTCGGCTGATTCAATGACAAAGGTACCAAAATCTGAATTTTGATGAATTTTACGATCGTCCGGATGAGCAAATCACTAGGCCTTTAAAAGGATCCAAAAATGAGTCTAGTTAGTGCAATCCCACAAGTTATCTCAGCGTTATTATATCTTATTTAATTTAGGCCTACGTATAGACCTATCAGTGGCGTAGATTTCTTTCTGACATGGAGAGGATGGGGTTGAAAAAATTGTTGAAGTATAGTTTTATCCAGCACCTTTTGGCGACAGAATACTTTTTTAGTACAAATTTTTTATGCTTTTAGGCGTATGTGGTTATTTTATTTTATTTCATTTTAATAAAATATGTACGTCATATTTTTGAGGTCTGTAAAGGGGGGCCCTGAAAAATTTTCGCGATGAAATTGTTTTGCATCAGCCCCACCCCCCTTACAAGAGTTTGTGAACGGTTCCTTAATAAATCAAAATTCGTAAACGTAAACATAGTTGACAATCACTTTCGCCACTTTCTATGCTTTCATCTCGCTCAATAAACTTTGGACCATATATCAAAGTATTCGCCGCCAAACACCGCTTTCTACGATTGCAATTTGCCCAATCCAAACCAGAGCGATGTGACTTCATAAGGGCAATGTCGGGGATTATAGGACACAATCGATGGGGAGAGATGAGGTCCGACCAGGTCCAACCCAGTCTCCTACACAGGTTACGCTCCCAGTGGAGGGGCGGAACCAAACTGGCTGATGTGGAGACTAAGCCAGTTTGCGTCGGTCTGATACTCGTCTTTGACCATGCGCAGATCTGGCTGGTCAGGAAGATATTTAATATCCCGAATTTATAATATGCCTACCAGTTCCATCTATAACCGAATTGCTGGAGAATATTTGTTACCATGTTTAATAAATTCGTATTAATCGTATAATAAAATGTGGCCAAATGTATATGTGTACATAGTGTGTGGATCCACTCTTCTACGACTTGGCTACTAAGCATGTCGGGAAGGATATGGCGGTATGCTGACCTGGGTCAATATGTTCTGAGCAGATGAGGTCCGACCAATTGCCTACGACCTTGTGTGCGATCATGTGTAACAGGCAATTCCCAATAATAATAGAGATTCCCTGTCCAAACTCCCTTGTCCACCCTCCCCCGAAAATCAAATGGTGCGTTCCTATTGCCACTGGTCCATTGCCACCATTCGGTCGATTTAATCGATAAATACTGAACTGGTAACCTGCGCTTTCTAGCAGGCGGCGGATGACATGATCGAGCCGGCAACTTGTGAAACCGCACGGCCATATGGCATTTCCACGGGCATTTCCAATATAGTCGGTTAGTTTTGTGGGGTTCATTATCGAACCCCAACGGTTTTAGCTTATATTTATATTATTTATCAACATAGGTTTGTGATATTTCAAGCGTTTTAAAATTTCAAAATAATCCCATTCAATTACACGGTTGACGATGAAAATTTACTGAATTTAGAGAATGCAATGCGGCCACCACCTGCTTTCTATCGTGTGCTGGCCGGGGATGCGGGAGCGAAATACAATGAGCGGTGTTTATTCAGGAAACTAGAGGTCATGTTCTTGGCATGACATATATCAAAACACAAATTACAATAGTAAACCTTTGCGTGGAATCGCTATAACAAGGTTATTGTGTAAAAGCTTGACAGCTGTGTGATTGTTGCATTAATAATGGCTGCGTCCATCACAAAGCTTGGCGGCAGTTACTTCTTGAAAAAATGTTTAACTTCGCCTATTGCTGCTAAAAGTACCAAGAAGAATCATATTCAGAGATGTAGTACTATTCTTGGGAATTGCTGCCGTAATCATGGTAATAGTACAAGTAGCATGAGTAGTAGCAATTACAAACGGATTGGAGGCACAGGAATGCACCAAGAGCGAAATCGTCTTCTCTCACGTCCGCTATACGCGAACATCAACATAGCACATCGTTATATGTCGAGTTACAACTCCGAACACATACAGCATGAACCTCGTATTCTTCATGTTGAAATTACCCCTTGTAATGATACAAAATCTCTGAAAATCGAATGGCTCGAAGAGGACAAGTCTGTCGACAAGGTTCAAACCTATCCGTATGTTTGGTTACGCGACGTATGTCGATGTAAATCGTGTTTTCACGATAGTGTCCAGGCTCGGATTGCGGACTTCAGAGAGATCGATCCCGGGGTTCATCCAATCCATGTTGAGGTTAGACGTATCGAGCTTGAAAGCGAGAGAGTTGGTGATGCGGAGATCATCATCGAATGGAGCGATGGACATGAGAGTGAATACAGTGTCAATTGGTTGAAATATTTCAAATTCGATAAGTCGGATGAAGACACTACTTTTGACCCAAGTCTGAGATACTGGGGTGCAAACGTCGGAGAAACTCAACTCAAGTTTTTTGAGTTTGAAGATTTATTGAATGATGACAGAGCACTTTATGATTGGTTGGTCGAGTTGCAAGAACTGGGGTTGACTGTTGTCAAAAATACACCGAGGGAGACGGGACAACTTCACAGAATTGGTAACAGAGTTGCCTTTTTACGGCCGTGTAATTATGGGTAAGAATATCTAAAAGTTTGTTCGGTTTCTATTTGACGAAAAATGGGACTCATAACATCATGTGTTGATATAGAATGGCGTGCACACAGTTGGGAGCAGCACTTACGCTAGTTGCGCGTTGCGTATATGACTGCTCAGTGCCAGAAGTGGGTAAGTGCAATATTTCTTGACGCTCACAGTAACAAAAACTGAATAATTTTCACCACTTATAAAATATTTCAAGTCGAATAAACTTGAGTATACAGACCCACAATCATTGACAACACCACAATTTCCAAAAAGCCCGGACAACAATGTGCGTGCGTGACTCTGAATGGACCTATTGTATACCAACATTTATAGGCGTAACATTCGAAGACTTCGAGCACTTAAATATCAAACATTTAAAAAATCAAATTTTAATAATTTGTCATAAAATTTGTATTATATTGCGAATTTCAAACAATCCAAATTATTTTGATATCAGAAGGACATTCCCCCGGGACATTCCTCGTATTCAGAATTCAATCCGATATTTCTGATGTGCTCTCATGTCCCACAAAAAAAAATCGAAGTTAACTTTCTAAATCTAATGATATGTACTTTTAAGTACATATCATTATACTTTATTATCATATAATATGTACATACTTTTATGTACTTTTAAGTACATATCATTTAAGTACATATCATTATATTTTGTTATCATATGTACTTTTAAGTACATACACTTTAAAAAGTGTATGTAGCTGAGATGAAAAGCCGACGATCAATTGAAAAATTTGACTCATATTGAAGATAAACATTTTCCCCCAAATAGACCTAACTTTTTTTGGTTTTTGGGGGGGGGGGAGGAATCCATACGAAAGGTCAAAATTTTCAATTGATCGTCGGCTTTTCATCCCAGCTACTGATCTACATACACTTTAAGTACATATCATTAGATTTATAAAAGTTTACTTCGAGGACTGTTAAATATCAAAAATAACAATTTTTTAATCATTTGCCATAAAATGTGTATTACATTGCGAATTTCAAAAAATCTAAATTATTTGATATCAGAAGGACATTCATCGTATTCAGAATTCAATTCGATATGTCTGATATGCTCATCATGTCCCACAGAACATACTGTCCAAACGTTACCCAGCCCTTAACTACGTTGAAAACTACAGAAATGTTTCTCAAGTTAATTAAGGGCTGGGGTATGAACGTTTGGACAGTATTTATTGTGGGACATTAGAGCACATCAGACATATCGAATTGCATTCTGAATACGAAGAATGTCATTCTGATATCAAATAATTTTGATTTTTTAAAATTCGCAATTTAATACACATTTTATGGCAAATCATTAAAAATTGATATTTTTGATATTTAACAGTACTTGAAGTAAACTTTATAAATCTGATGATTTATATTTAAAGTGTATGTAGGTGGGATGAAAAGCCGACGATCAATTGAAAATTTTGACCTTTCGTATTGAAGAAATGGATTTTTTTTTTCCAAAACACCAAAAAAAGTAAGTCTTTTGGGAAAAAAATCCATATCTTCAATATGAAAGGTCACAATTTTCAATTGACCGTCGGCTTTTCCTCCCTGCTACATACACTTTAAGAATATGTCATTAGATTTATATAATTTACTTCGAGGACTGTTATATATCAAATATTTGAAAAATATCAAATTTTTATAATTTGTCATAAAATTTGTATTATATTGTGATTTTCAAAAAATGAAAATTATTTGATATCAGAAAGACATGCTTCGTATTCAGAATGTAATTCGATAGGTCTGAGGTGCTCTCATGTCTCACAAAAAATACTGTCGAAACGCAATAAACGCTCATTTTAGATCCCTTAAACACGTTAAATATACTAAAGCAATTTGCGGCGAAGTGCGTTTTTTTATCAATCGCGTTATCGCGATCGTCCCAGTTGGTTCTTTGGTCTACGTAAATAGTAGATAAAAAATGTTCGAATTAGGCAATTTAATGCAAATTTCAAACCAGTAAAATCCAGCTTGAACTTGTCATTGCTTGTCTATAGGTCTTTTGTAGTTGCACAGAAGAATATTAACTTTTTTTTTAATTCGTTGTCTTATCTGTTGTTTTGACTTGTCAATATTATTGGTTTATTTAATGATAAGGACAAGCAACAAATGCAAATTGATACATCATGTTCATGATATAAACACTGCTCAAAAAAATTATCGTTACACTTGATAAAGTCCCATGAATTAAAAACCAAAAGAGAATTGAGCAATTCAATAAACTCGACACCTAATTTGTTGCTTTGGGGATCTCGTTGAAAAGAATTACAAGTATTTCAATGGTAAAGGGTCGGATTTCAAACGTTGCAGTCGCCACAAAAGTGCAAAGCCTATAAACATACTATAAATTCATAAAAGAAATATTTTCTTATTGAACCTGTTTATTTCAATCTCATGTAAATCTTGTTTTCGTGGATTCATTCGCAGTCATGCCAAATGCAGTTATGCAACTTCAGTTTATCCTAAACATGCTAAAATAATAACAATTAGTGGGTTTTTAGCGGGTTCGCCGTCGGACAAGTTTAGAATTGTCAACCTTTCGTCAGTAGTAGCTCTGACAAAGTACCTAAGAATGAGACATGTAGGCCGCCCCTTGCCTACTGATGGCTCTGAAAAGAGTCGTTCACTGAAGACTACCCCTTGTCAACAGAGAACAAGCAGATCTCGCCAATCTGCTAATTTTAAAGGTTTTGGTGGCTCTGAAAAGAGCCGTTCACTGAAGACTACCCCATGTCTACAGATATGCTAAAACATGTTCAATACTTTAGTGTGTCTTTCATGCACTGTTCACAACTGCTGTAATGCGACGACGCATGCTTATGACTATAGGTGTCTTATATTTCTTGACCAATGCTGTCACTGCTTTTCATCGATTAAACAACTATGTGACAAATATACTAGTAATGGTTTAAATTTGAATGAAAAAGAACGCATTGGATACTCATCCAGTAATATCTGCAACACTTGAAATCCAACTCTTTACCATTGAAATGCTTGTAACGTTTTTCAACAAGATAGCAGAGCAACAAATGAGGAGTCAAAATTCGTTAGGCATATGCGTTTATTGCTCATAATTCTTTGGCTTTTAAATCCTGGCGACTTTTTAAAGTGTAACAATACTTTATTTGAGCAGTGTATATTGGATGACACCACAGATGTCAGCTGAGGTCAAATGCTGTCTGTGAACTATCATTGTTAGCGAAGATAAGCAGATAAGAAGTCCTTATTAAGGACATGGCTTAATATTATCAAATAAGGGTGCAAAGGGTTTTTCAACATCTGAATTCTCAACTTATTATTTCAGCATCTGAATTCTCAACGTATTTTTTTTTCTTTTTAGACCAACATTCCAAGTGAAGAGTAAAATAGATGCCAGTAATGCAGCCTACACGAGTGGCCGCCTACCGTTACACACAGATTTGGCGTACTACATTTGGGCACCAGGGGTAAATAAACATTATTATTGAAATCAAAATTAGGCCTATACTTCTACGCTACTCATATTTCACTCATTGGGGCGCTTTCACCGGGTCGCCTTCACCGGGTGTTATCTGAAGATTTGTTGCTGCTAGTGCTTGTGGGATACGCATTTACGACGGGAATACATATCAATTAGTGGGTTTTTAGCGGGTTCGCCGTCAGTTCTTAGTTCTTAGCTCCGCGACGCACACCCCTACTAAAATTTAAGTTGAGTGCAAGTCCCCCCTCTCCGATTGGTCTTTCAATTACAATGTAGGTTGAAATGCGCCGGACGCTCGAGAAAATGTTTGACTTTTAGCGCTTGGATGAGACGCAGAATCGATCTAGGGCCGCTGGATTGGTCGATTCGGCGTCCCGGGGCACTAACCCTCCCTTGCCCCCTAGCTACGCTACTGATTCCCAGACAAGAGCACTTCTATTATGCAGACTGGGAACGTCGGAGCTCCTTACAGAAACAGGGAAATAAGCTTTGAAATAAGTCTCTTTCGGTTTTATACTGAGCTTTGATCAACTCATCGATACAAGAAGAATCTGTCTTTCAGATGAATTCGCAAAATGAGCTAAAGCTTTTTACGGTCTTGTATTTGAAGGTATATGTTATATTCTTTTCTAGATCCAACTTCTTCATTGCATAGACCAAGTGATAGGTACTGGCGGGGAGAATGATCTGGCTGATGGCTTTAAAGCAGCAGAAGAGCTCAAACAACACGACTCAGAGGCTTACAGGATACTGACATCAACTGCAGTGGAGTACTACGACATTGGCATCGATCATTATGGGAGGTATCATCAATACGCAAGACACCCAGTCATACGGTATGTCATAATTAGTCTGGACCAGAATGCAAATAAATGCCTTATCGTAATGTCAAAAGGCCACTCTATCTGAAGTATATTATACAAACAAGGGGTTTACATATTGTACAATAGAACCACTCCAACTTTCTTCTTTTTTTTTCTTCTTCTTTTTTTTTTTAACTTTTATTATTTTTTTTTTTTTAAAGTGAAAACCCACCCTTTTAAATAAATTCAAACCTTTTCTGTTCTGATTAGCATTTTACACAGATTGTAATTTATGAAATTGTAGTTTTTATGCATTAAATTGCATTTTTATTAACGCAATACCGTAGACTATTAGTACCAGGTGCGTGATTTGATCGGCCTGTAGTAAGGTTTAAAATGGACAACAAAAACCGAGTGGAGTATTTTATGTACATGTAGCTATTTAGTTATGGTAGGAAAAAGTCACATCACAAAATTGTAAGAATACTAGTCTAACGAACCGTTTGGTAAACATGTCTATCATTTGCAAAACTATATCGTGTGACCAATCTTGTAAAATATACTTAGAAACGACAAGCTGCCCTTATGATGGATGATACATGTATTATGTATATTGCCAACATTGGGAAAATTGTTAAATTAAAGTTATGTTGTAACCAAAAAGGTATACTCAAATAATATAATAAGGTACTAGGGTTACGCATTGTAAACCAGAGCAAACAAAATGCTTTCAAGAGTAAAGGGCAGTTTTATTACAATGCGTTACAATTAAAACTTTTAATTTGTCTTAAAAGACAAATGAAATAAAGAAGTTTCGACGCAAGTCCAGATGAATAAATCGGAGAATGCGCCGACATGAGACTCGAACCCGTGCCCTTAGTGGCTGTACTACGTGGGTGGGGATGGAGGGGGTTACAATGCCCACGTTTAAGGCAAACCCCAAACAATTACAACAAATCGACTTTTTGCGGCAATTTTGTGCAAAGTTAGTTGATTTTGCCACCCCCGAAATTCACAAACTACATGTATATAACACTTAGTCCATCAGTGCTTGAGGTAAGTTGTTCGGCAGTGGTAGGCAATGTTTCACAGGTATAGATTTCTTCAAAATTATAATAAGAATCAACCAATCAAATGAACCTGGGTTTTAGTGCGTCAGTAATGTTGGTTTGATATTAGACAGGTTGCGATGTTCCATACGCAGCACGTGGACCGTACGTTTTAACGTACGTTTTTACGTACGTTAATACGATTTTAGATATTGCTATAGTCTCGGTTCCAAACTGGATTGTACTCATTCGTCACGAAGGACAACAAGGCGCCTGGAACAAAGACTATAAGCTACTATAATATCTACGTTGATTTCGCACGTGGAAATTCTTCGAAGCTAAGTACGTGACATCGCTTCGATACAGGAGAGTGGTTTTGAATAGATCAACGTACGTCCGATACCTACGTTTGGAAATCGCAATCTCTCTAATATCGCCACATTTTAGGCTTGCTGGCAAGGCTACATCAGTCTATTGCTCTAATCAATTGAGCTCTAACAATCATCTTTCGTGTGTTATTATATTTCTAGACTGGACGAGAGAGATAAAGTAGCAGGTGTATACTGGAGTGATCATGGCAGAAGTCCTATGTTACGCATACCACAGTCAAACGTCAGGCCATTATACCATGCCATGAAAGCCTATCATGATATACTATACCATCCTGACAACTTATTCAAATATAAGATGGACAATGGTAAGGGTAGCACAAATCATTGGATTAAATTGCAATTAGATACCATACTCACCTTTAGGGTTTCTCTACCGGATGTCGATTTGTATAAATTCCTTCCTACAATAGGCATATTGCATAACAAAAAATACGAATTATTAATGTATACTGTTATATCACATATAAACGGGGGGGTAATATTTTTCGTTTTTAACAACACAATAAAAGAGGGTATTCAATGGGTATGACGATTGAAGCCAGACTAAAATCTTCCTACTTTTATTCATTTTCGTCTTGATTTTGTTCTCAAATGGACCAAGTAGCAGATAATTGTAAACACATCCTACCCGGGACATCCTATATGCATCATAATGCATGACGGAATGTGAAGCGTGGGTATGGCACCAATTTAGCAAGAACTGCTTTCCACTGCAAAATTCTCCCTCAATGGTCCTAGAGGTTTATAATAGTAGTTCGCACTTATCACTTCGACAAAAACTACAACCAACCGCTCCAAAGAATAAACTCTCCTAAATGATTGTATTCTTATCCAAATATACATGACTTTTTTTATCTTTGTTTTTATTTATTTGTTTTTACTGTTTCATTTATGTGCAGTTTACTTTTGTATTTCCTATTTGTATGGCGCTATATATAGTAAGCCAAAGAATTAAGGTACCAGTTATGTTCACCCCTGTATATCCTAAATAAAGTCAAATATGTCAAAATTAAAACAAGCAGTCAATACCTGTACTCTTTAGCTCTGATTTAAGACCTTATTTGTTAAAATTGAATGAGAATTAAAGAGACGGTGATCTAAAAACCTAATGAAGAAACG
Source organism: Amphiura filiformis (assembly GCF_039555335.1). Taxonomy (NCBI): domain Eukaryota; kingdom Metazoa; phylum Echinodermata; class Ophiuroidea; order Amphilepidida; family Amphiuridae; genus Amphiura; species Amphiura filiformis. The sequence goes on along the minus strand of NC_092628.1, from coordinate 53,618,030 downwards.
AAATCAAAAGCCCGGGATCAAAAGTTGCACTTTTGTGTTCTAATCAATGAAAGCACGACGCTAGTTTTAACGTGCTGATCAATGGAAGCGCAGCGCTAGTACACTTGTTCACGAACGCTTTGTGTACAAATCAATAGGGCAACTTTTAAATTGGTATCTTCCTTGGGTTTTTGGATCGCCGTGTCTTTTATTTCTTGAACAATTTCAACGAATGAGGTCTTAAATTTGAGCTAAAAGATGCAGGTATTGGTTGCTGGTTCCAATTATGGCATATCTGTCTTTGTTTAGGATATCAGGAGGTGAACATAACTGGTCCCTTAATTTTTTGGCTTACTGTATATCACACATCACGTACATTGCTTAATGCACTATACCATTCTCCAACTGCATGCTAATGGACGGGCTTATACTTTTAATGCTTTTTGTTTCAATTTTTAATTTTCTACACACCATGCAGGTGACATTCTATGCTTCAACAACCGTCGAACACTTCATGGTCGCGAAGCATTTACTGTGACTGAGACGAGTAACCGCCATCTTGAAGGAAGTTACTTGAATGGGACGAAGTCAACTCACAACTAAGGGTTCTGAAAGAAAAACTGGAGGGGAACACTCACTTTAGATATTCATAATGGTGGATGGGTATTATGAATACGAAAATGGCTATGTATTGGGTTTAATATAAAAATACATCAAATATTCTGCGGGATATTCTAGGCTAAGCGTAAAAGATTATGAACTAAAATTCTGTAACTCACTTTTGCTACGTTGCGTCCGATGGGCGATACCACCGAGACTTCATCAGGCACCCGGGACCTCTGTACTTTAATTGTCATTGGTTAGAACTTGTATGTGGTAAGGGTTATTTAGTTATAATCATGCAGGAAGTACAGTAGAAACTCGAAACTCAAAAATTTTGTTAGAACAACATTCTTGTCAACACAAAATTATATAAAGCAACATGGTTTTTCTTGTTCTTTGTTTTAAGGTTAACTAAAACTAAAACTTTCATTTTGTAGCCAAGATTTTAGAGCATATCCATGGGTAATTTCAATATCCTGGCACGTAAGATAACAGAGATGTGATGATGGAGGTAGTTTAAGAAATATATATATATTGTGGTTCAGTTTTATGTTTTGGAGAAAAGAAAATTACAAAAGAAACATTTTTCCAAAATTCGTTTAGACAACATAACAAAAATTCTTCAATATTTTTTTATAAATTTCCAAAAACTAGTTTAAGGCCTAGGCTAAATATCTAGGAAGCGCAAATATTTTTTTAATATTTACCAACTTCATCCAAAAAGGTCGAAATTTAGGTGAAAATTATTTTTGTTACAAAATTAAGCATTTTTCAAATGAATGAAATGATGAAAAATTGTACCCTTGTGAAGTACGCGTCACAAAATAGCATCCTTATTATATTTCAACAGTTATTGTACAAGTATAGATGAGGTGACATGTGTTTACATTTGATACGCCCTCTGTTGGTCTGTGATCAAAACTGTCAGGCAAAAAACACTATAGTTTACATGGAAGAAGTTGATTTTTATTCATTAACTTTGGTTTCAAAGCAAATAATACAAAAAATGGTATCAATCTTGTTTATAAATGCATCAAGCTATATACATAATATCACACAAAACTTCAAAGGTTTTTGAAAGTTGAGTTTTAAAGAGATTTATGTGGTCTGTCATAGACACTTCTGTGTTATTTTGCCTGCTTTGAAACAGCAGAGGGCGGTCTGAATGTAAACATGTGACATCATAGGTCACTTTATCTATATAATACAATTTTTCACCCTGAAGTGGCAGTGATGTAATTGAGCGCAGGCTCAAGTCGCTAGCATTTTGCTCAAGGCGCTGTTGTTGACACGCACGCGCTTAATTAAGATGTGCAGGCAAAGTCAACGCGTTGACGTCACTGCCACATCAGGGTGAAAGATGGTATAGCAATACTTTGTTAATTTTGGCCGATATTCTGTCGGTCCAACATCCGGGCTATCTCTAGTCTCGGGCCCAAACTGCATGTGACTCACGGTTTGTTATGATACACTCGACCATGGAATTTAATTTTAAGTTTGTCAGTATATAAACGGTAAATCAAGTAAGTTTCTTCCACTCTGAAGACTTAGAAACGGTTGTTTGATGCCACTGACTATTTGCGATCGAAATTTACATAACACCAATGACAGAAATCATCAACAAAAATCGAATCAGGGACTTGTTTTCACTCGACCGTGAGTCGCATCATCAACCGGAAGTGACGTGGCACGGACCGACAGAATATACAAACTGAAAGTTAATTAGCGTCTTGGTGTAGCATATGTATTGTGCCAGATTTATTCTCTAGATAAACAGTCTGTATCATATTCTATATCTACAACCATGACCAAAATGTGTTGGGACACTTATGGAAAACGTACACTATACAGGGTGTCCCAGAATGATTTGTACCGTGTTTGCAAAAATAACTAAAAATAGAAGACGGGCAGTGTATCTATTTTTGATACCTGTATTATAATGTTGGACATGTCTCCTACTTATTCTGTTAATTTCAGCACGCTACCTTTATTTGTTTTGGCGTGGCATGGAATAATGTAAAATCGATGAAAACCTGCTTTTTATTTTCAGCGCAAACGACTCGCATATCCTTGAAAAATGGCACAACACACTTGATCAACTCATGGATCTTTTTATGTACATTTAATGTCAATCAAACAACTTTAACTGATTCGTATCGTCATAAATAATAGATGGATATCGGATATTTAGTGGAAATATGAACGGGGCACAACTAAAATACCTGCATAACTTTTTCCAAATAACTTTGTGCTGAACGGTTAGTAATTTTACAGATTTTCAAAATAGGTTGCATTGTCAAAACTTAGAATTCACCATTTTTACGCAATCTTCTATAACTTCTACTAAAAACGTCCAATCTTTAAAATCTAAAAAATCTGAGAAAGCTAAATATATGTAAAACTTAAAATGCAAAACAATATAACCAATAAACATGCCCTTCATACCTAAAAAATTCCATCTTTTCCGGTATAGATCATTCTGGGACACCCTGTATTATGGCCTTATTTCCGTCATTATTAACGTGATGAAGTGGAGGTTTCTTAGGTGTGAAGCAGGGGTAGCGTTTTAAGGGGTCTTGGGGTCCAGGACTCCTTGATTTGGCAGGTCCCCGTGATTTGGACCCCTTAATTTTGTGCGTCTGTGTAGAATTAGATGCCTGGACCCCTTTATTTGCCAATTTGGACCCCTGGCCTCGGCAGGTCACCGCTAACCCTGGTGTGAAGCCTAAACCCTTTCCTAACACCCCAACCCTCCCCTTCCCCACCAATCAATGTTGTGTGCCACTAAGCGTGTGTGACCAAAAAAGTAGGATTCAACATTGATCGGGGAAGTGGGGGGCTTATTTACATTACCCTATCAAACCGTCCCAACACTTATCGGCCCTGATTTGGTAAAATGATCTAACTTGAAATTAAAATCGCTGTTTCGAGAAAAAGAGCTTTAAAGTTTGAACACTTGATGTTTTTCTTTTTGAATAAAATAAATTATTAAACAGATCTAATGTCTTAGAAAATATATAAATCTCATTATTTGGTGGCATGGTGGTGATTTGAGGATGTCACAAATGGAAAGAGCGCCCTCACATTACCCATGATATGGATTTATCTCAAAATGTCCAAATTTCAAGTTAGATCGTTTTACCAAATCAGGGCCGTTATGGCCAGCATTGTAGATGGAATAAATAATTATATTAATAATTATGTTACAGTATTTCTACGAGCACATCGTCGGTTATCACAGTACCGATGCAGCTGGTCTCTGTGTGAGTGGTCTAACTTTCGTCACATGTGTTTCTGACTTCATGATGTCCTGATGAAGTCAGATACACATCTGACGAAAGCTCGACTACTCACAAAGGGACTGACTGGACTGGTAATGTGATGACCGACTGCGTACTCGTAGAAATACTTAACTGCCGTCGAGAAAACCTGTCTACTTATTTAACAATAATAATAAGCAATATTGTTATCAGTTGTGCTTATTAGAATTCTACATTCAAGTTCTATTATAACATAAACATTATCTTTCATCTTGTATCTTGTATAATACCGGTATAATTTATAATATAATACAATATTAAAATAATCGTGATAATATAATACACATGTAATATGATATCGAGGGCTTAGAGCCAGAACCACATAATATGTCCATTTGTTTTATCAATTACACCTTACTCATTTCGGCAACAAAATATACGGTTAATTATGCCCTCCATAATAAATGTAAGTGACTTTGGGGTATATGCATGGTCACTAAACAGTTAGTAAAGGACGCACCATTAGACATCAAGGGGGGGTTAGGAAGTTGGGGTCGGGGGAAAAAAAATAATTCGCCGCCGAAGGCGGCGTAGTTGTGGTTTTTTCGCCGCCAAAGGCGGCAATTTTTTTTTTTTAAATTTCATGCATTTATACACAGTTAGGTGGGGCAAGTTTTTTTGTTTTTTAGTGTTGGTGGGGAAAGTTTTTTTTTTGCTCATGTAGTTTTCAAAACTTCCCAGCCCCCCCCCCCCCCTTGAAGTCTAATGGTGCGTCCCTTAGACGCAAGTGACCATGCATACCCCAAAGTCACTCACATTTTCTTATGGAGGGCAGAATTAACCTTACCGAAATAAGTAACATGTAATTGAGAACACAAATGGACATACGTGGTTCTGGCTCTAAGCCCTCGATATATAGTATGATATAATAATGTACCGTAATACAAGATGTAATAATAACATGCATTGAAATTGAATTACACACGAATATCCTGTGTTATTATGTTTTCAAAATGTTATTGTAAATATATTTTTTGCTAAACATTTCGCAAAATATTTTGTCAACACCATACATACCGTTCTACAACAAAACGGCTGGTGCACTTTACCCCACAACTTGGGAATCAAGATAATAATTTATTTTGGTACAGACCTCAATTTGAGGTACAAAACACAATACAAAAAAATCTGACCACTCACCTTTAAAAAACATTATCTTAGAATGTTTGTCAGAAAGTTTTCAAAAATGTTTTGGGTTGTTATCAAAACGTTCAATACCCTTTATTTTATATAACCCGGCATTAAACGTATTCTGTAATACTAAAAAGTATCTATACATTCGATTGTGCTTGCTGGGGAGTTGGGAGCACTACGACCTGCTTTCGGTGCTCCCTGGTAGCTCAGCAGACCTCTTTTTTCAATTTTGTTGTTGATTGACAGATTTGATTCATTACACATTTTCGTTTATTAACTGCCCAGCAAACACAAAAACGTTTTTAAAACGTTTTAAATAAGTTATATTTTGGGTTTTGGTTTAGCTAAAAACGTTTTAATAACATTAAAATGTCGGGTTATATAAAGGTATATATTATATGAAATCTTTTTGAAACGTTTTGTATGAAAACACACTACAACAATATTTTTTAAATGTTTTCGAAATGTCATTGTAAACTATTTTTGCAAACATTTTTGGCCAAATATTTTGTCAACACTTAAATAACATTATGTTAAAATATTTGCACCCAGCAAACACAGAAATGATCATAAAATGTTTTTTACAAAACGTTTTGATAACATTTAAATGTCGGGTTATATAAAGGTCGTGAAACATTTTAAAAACGTTATTGTAAATATTTTGGGCAAAATATTTTTTCAACCCCAAAATAACATTCTGTTTAGAATAATTTGTACCAAAAAAACAAAAATGTTTTTGGAATATTATTAAAACGTTTTTATACCCTTTATATAACCCGACATTTAAATGTTTTCTGTAAAACATTTGTGTTTGCTGTGCAGTAAATTACCAGCAAATGTTATTAATGTTATGAAAACGTTTTATACCATTAATGTACCCTTTATATAACCCGACATTTAAACGTTTCCTGACAACCTTTTGCGAATGATGTCGAAAACGTTTTTTGTGTTTCTGGGTGTGGGTTCAATATTCTATTGCTCCACATAAACCAACTGGCTAGAATATTAGGTTTTCCGGTTTAAAAAAATTTCGTGTTTATAGATGCAGCAGTTTGGTTGGGGAAGGAATATCAGATGATTGAGTGATTCACAAAAATATTTAATCAACTTTCAGCCAAGCTTATGATGTAGATTTGTCTCCCCCGATTAATTAAACCCTGGATTTGATTCACTGTTATGGTTGTCCACTTTATACATGTAGTCCTATCATTCGTTTACATGGTTTATGGTTTGATTCTCATTTCGTACAGCTTCTCATAATACGGCATCGACGCATCCACTAATTCCAATATGTCATCCGTCAATTCGCTGCGTGATGGTATCTTAGATGGTGCCTTAAAATGAGTCGAATTAAAAGCCTCCTCATAAAAACCGCCATTTTGAGAAATTTTATTTACCGACACGAAAGTAGAATTGATGATCCAGTCATCGAGAAAATCTGTCCCAGATGGCCATTGAAGCATACTTTCATGGAATGGTATTCCTATCGCGTCGCAGTATTGACGCATTATAGACGCAGGTGACGTTTGCAGGTCGTCCGCGTCAATCAACACCGGGTTACGATCACCTCGTTGTTTCGTATGCTCCACTAAATCACACATTTCAGCATAACCATATCGCTTTGGACACAATGGCTCGGGCAAATCTTGATGTCGGAAATCCCTCTTCCTCTCTTTGCAGAAACTTCCAATTAACGCGTTTCCAAGATGGGAATACTTTATGTGGGTGGCGAATCAGGAAAGTATGGCGAAATCCACGCGGAATCATGTGTAGCTTATCAGTAATGCAATAGCATTGATCTTTAGAAAAGACGAGTGATTTTCCAGGATAGGGAGCTTCAAGCGTATCTTTCACCCATTGAAACGTACAAACGCTCTCGTGAAACCAACCAGGTTTGACGTCCGGTCCAACGACTGCCTCTCCTTGCTTCATCACAGCCTGTAAAGTTTTGTTGATTTCAGTGTCAGGATTTTCTGCTACTTTGCCTTCGGGACCGAAGTAGTATGCAAAAGCGTATGGCTCGTTGATAATTTGTACCCCTGGTATGGAACCCATACACTTTTCAAAGACGGTAGAAAGAGTGCGAGGAAGTGCCCAGAGAACGACGCGTCGAGGTTGCGCATCATGAGTTACACCTGACATTTTGCTCTTTGTTTGGCCAGAAAATCTGCAAAAGGTGCAAATGAAGAGTATTTTTTATTGTGATGCACTAAATAATGTACCCGCTATCTTTGCAAACGTCGATTAGCATGATTAAAAAAATTAAAAGCAGCATTATTTTGTTTGGATATTAGTCCGGCTGCAAACTATTGTTTGATCAGGTTAGATAGTTTTGCCAGTTAAAAGTGTTTTTCTTTGCTGATTCTTTGTTTCGGTGATCCAATCTATTCTTAAAATTAAAATTGGAGCATTTTTATAATTTTCTGTTTTAACCCCTGTGGCGTTTCCTGTTTAACCTTCGACCTTTTTGCTCCACAACGATATTAAACTACATATTTTTTTGAATTTGTCATAAGTTTGAACAAAATTATATCAGTTTTTAATTTTGATCCCTGTATAAACTTTGACCATGGATATCTGGAATTGCCCAGGGATGACAATTTGTCATCCTTCAGAATCTTGTTTTGTACCATCCATTGAACAATAATCAACAAAGAAAAAACACTTTAACTGGCAAAACCGGCCTACCTTTGCAACTAATAACGGTATTTTTTAAAGAAAGAATCACTATGGACCAGGCACTTCGTGCTCAATAAAGAACCTATTCTCCGGTCCACATACTGCTCTTTAAAAAAAAAGCAACAGAATTGGCATCAATTATATTCTCCTAGTGGGTCGCTTATCTATCTATACTACTAAAATAATAGCCGTTGTGTGTCTGTCTGTCTGTCTGTCTGTCCGGCTATGCTTTCCGCCGCGCTTCGACACATCGTTCCGATATTGCAGCCATAGATGGGTACCGGGCGGGCGCTGTTTACCGGGTACTTTTGAAGGTCATCGGAGGTCAAGGTCAAAGGTCAAAATTTCAAACTTTGTCCAATCGGGCCCAAACTTGGCGGGTGGGATCCTTGATACGAGGGGAATATATGCCCAAAATAAAGTCGAGGTCAAAGGTCATTACGGAGGGGTCAAACTTTGTCCGATCGGACTCAAACTTGGTGGGTCGAAACCTTCGTATGAGGGGAGCATGAAAAACATATGGAGGTCATCCAAGGTCAAAGGTCAAAGGTCATGGATTTCAAACTTTGTCCTATCGGGCTCAAACTAGGTGGGTGGAATCCTTGATACGAGGGGAATATATGCGCAAATCAAAATTGAGGTCAACCGAGGTCAAAGGTCATGTAGGGGCTAAATTTAAACTTTGCCCTATTGGGCTTAAACTTGACAGGTGTAATCCTTCGTATGAGGGGAGCATGAAAAAAATTACACCAAGGTCATCCGAGGTCAAAGGTCATCTGGGGTCAAACAGTATCGCTATCATGCCAGTGCTCTCACAGCATCAGGGCTCTCACAGCTGCAGGTGCACTAGTACTACTAAAATAATAAGCGGTCTCTGTCTGTCTCTCTGTCTGTCTGTCCGGCTATGCGTTCCGCTGCGCTTCGACGCATCAAGCCGAAATTTTGGATGTGGATAGGTAACGGGAAAAGCATGTTGACCGGGTGGTTTTGCGAAGGGCCCCCTCGAGGTCAAAGGTCATCTAGGGGGTAAAAACCCCAACTGGATAGCAAAAGCAGCAGCAAGTGGATACAAATATGTGTACTGGGCAACTCTGGACATGTTTCATCCAGCTTTTGGCTATCTGCCCAATTTGAAATGCACTGTAATGTCTACCCAGAATGCATTGCTGCAAATGAATCTTAAATTTCAAACTTTGTCCGATCGGGCCCAAACGTGCTGGAAATCTGGAAATAAATTCTATAAGTGCCCATACCCCAATAAGCGCCCATACCCCAATAAGCGCCCATACCCCAATAAGCGCCCATACCCCAATAAGCGCCAATACCCCAATAAGCACCCATACCCAATAAGCGCATATGCACCAATGACCGCCTATATACCCCAATAAGCGCCAACATACCTCAATAATAGCTAAAATTTAAATAAATTTCAACTTTGTCCGATCGGGCCCAAACTTGGAGGGTGGGTTTATTGATACGAGGCGAGTATATGCCCGAAATAAAATTGAGGTCAACCGAGGTCAAAGGTCATTACGGAGGGGTCAAATTTCAAACTTTGTCCGATCGGGCTCAAACTTGGTGGGTGGAATCCTTGATACGAGGGGAATATATGCCCGAAATAAAATCGAGGTAAACCGAGGTCAAAGGTCATTACGGAGGGGTCAAATTTCAAACTTTGTCCGATCGGGCACAGACTTGGTGGGTGGAATCCTTGATACGAGGGCTTAAACATGGTATAACGAATTCTCAATATGACAGGAACAGGAAGATTTCACCACTCCCTGTGAGGACTGCAATGTATTCCCAGTATTCATAGCTGAAAATGATTTCTAAATTCCAAACGGATGTATCAAATAAAACTGAGGTCATCAAATGTCAAAGGGGATCAAGCCAAGGTCATCTAGGGTCAGAGGTCATATGGGGTCATTGGGGGTCAAACAGCATCACTGTCTGATGCTGGTGGTGCTCTCACGTACAGCTACAGTGCCCTCACAGCTACAGGTACTCTAGTTTATGAAAAATATGTTACCCAGCAAAAACAAAACGTTTTTGACTTTATTCGAAAAAGGTTAGAAAGGTTGTCCAAAAAGTTAAAACGTCGTATTCGGGTTATATAAATAGTGTATAAAGGGTACAAACGTTTTCATAATATTCAAAAACATCTTTCGAAAACCTACAACAAAATATTCGAACATAATGTTAAAAGTGTTGACGAAATATATAGCAAAATGTTAGCCAAAAATATTTTAAAATAACAGTTTAAAAACATTTTCAAAATGTTGTTGTAATGTGTTTTCATAGAAAATGTTTAAAAAAAACCTCCTTAAGGAATCGGATAGCAGCGTTTGCATAGTATTTTTGTGACATCTGAGAGCACATCAGACATATCGAATTGCATAAATACGAGGAATGACCTTCTGATATCAAATACTTTTGATATATATATATATATTTGAAATTCGCGATATAATACAAATTTTATGGCAAATTATTGAAATTTCATATTTGCAATCGACTTAAACTTACAAAATCTAAGTACTTAAACTGAATAGCTGGTGAGAAAAGCCGACCATCAATTGAAAATTTTGACCTTTAGAGACCTACATCATGTTTTTGGTGTTTTGGGGAAAATATCATCATTACAAAAGGTCAAAATATTCATATGATGAACGGTTTTTCATCTCAGCTACACACACTTTAAGTACATATCATTAGATAATACAATTTACTTCGAGGACTGTTAAATTTCAAAAATATCACTTTTTGATCATTTGCTATAAAATGTTTGGTATATCGCGAATTTCAAATCAAGAATATATGATATCAGAGGATATTCCTCGTATTTAAAATGCAACTCGATATCGCTGATATGCTCTCAGGTACCACAAAAAAATACGGGAAAACGTCGTTATCCGAGCCCTTAATAAAACCCGACATTTAATGTTATTAAAACATCACCAAACCTCCAAAATATAACCCGTTTAAAGTATTTTGTGTTTGCTGGGTTATAGCCAAAGATAGTCATTTCTGCAATCCCATAATTCCAAGGTCAAAGTTTATGAAGGGGTCAAAATGCAAAGTTGCTCAAATTTTGTTAACACCAATTCCAGAAAAACAAACATATTATATAGTTTGACCTATCTACGACTTATCGCTCCGGAGTTACGATTTTTATGTGCCCCAAAACATTTTGGCAGACAATTCCCTCGCTCAGCATTTCCGGCAAACACAAAATATTTTTGTGTTTTTAAGGCATTTGTCAAAATGTTATAAAACGATTGACTTCAAATGAATTGTATAATCAACGGCAAAAAATGTGAACATTTTAATAGTAAAGTTTGACAATGTTATTAAAACATTTTAGGATATTTATAATAACCCCAATTTTTTTTTTCCTGAGATATTTCTAGTGTTACTGATTACAAAAGAACCAGCACAAAATAAACTCTAAAACAAAGAAGAAAAACTACCCAACGTATCTCTGATTCTACATATTTTCTGGCTACCAAAACATTACAACAAGGGGTTGAATTGAGTGCTTGGATTTCATTGGCGTTTATCAGTTACTCAGGCCGTTTAAGGGGTTGTGCCAATAAGGTGGCGTTCTCCGAAACGTTTTTCGATAAATTCATTAATTTCTTAAAAAGTAAAAAATCTCAGTTTAACAAATAATGGTTAAAATTATTATTGAGGGGCTAATTATCGTATTATTGTAATAGGTCTGGCACCAATGTAAACATTATTTTGTTTCGGTGTCCCAAGTTCAAATTCATTTACGTTCACGCTGTTTTCGCGTCTGGCCCCAAGGGGCCAGATGCATTTAGTGTCGGGATTAAATCCCCAGGGAGTTCCAGTGACACATTCTAGAAGCTATCTGTTATAACTCAGCTGAAAATATACATACAGTGATAATTGATACTGAGACAGAGATGGGATTTGACCAACCAGCCTTTTATGACTCTTTAGGGTAAGGCGGCTTATGGTGTCATAAATTTAGTAGGAAGAATTGTGGCCATAATAGGTTCATAGGTCAACGCTAGAAAGTACAATATAATAAATCAGAAGATATACATACAGCTTCAAAATTACATAAATATAGTCGTGTGTTGCCATAATATTAATGTATTACATTATATTGCTGTAATGTTTGTAATAATGTTCCTCCAAACTTAATGATATCCCGGGAATGATATGAAATAGTATAATTTGAAACTATTTTTTGTTCTCTAAAATCCCAACGCTAATTATATTACACAAATTGTGAAGCACGCTGGTAAAGTAATGCACTTCATTTCACAAAGTGATCATTGACATACTGAGACAGAGAAAGCAGAGATGGGTTTTGACCAGCCTAGATTTAATTAATTAATAAATTAATTAATTAATAATTAATTAATCAATTAATTAATTAATTTTGTGATAGGGATTGGTTAAATATATTAACCCTTAATAAATGGAGACAGAAAGAGTTTTAAGATAAATAAATAAATAAATAAATAAATAGATTTAATTAATTAATTAATTAATTAATTAATTAATTAATTAATTAATTAATTCCATCCAAGGTCAAAGGTTATCAAGCAGAAGTCATCCGGGGTCAAAGGTCATGTGGAGGTCAACAGGGTGAAACAGTACCACTATCATGCCGCAACTAGGATTATACCATTTTGTGCCAGGGTTGCATTATAATATTAACCTTTTTAAAGAAGAAAGAGTAGTCAGTTAAATAAATAATTAATTAATCAATGTCATCAACAGAGGTCATTCGGGGTCAGGTTATATGGGGTCAACGAGATGAAACAGTGTCGCTATCATCATGCTGCTACTTGAGTACATATGTCCAATACCATCAACAATAAAAAGTAATAATTCTCAAAAAATTATTTAAATACCACCAATTATATTCATTTTTATATTTATGTCGATTAATAAAAAGTCATGAGAATATACTAGTACTTGGATCCTGATTCGTCAAGTCTGTTTCCATGACCACAACGCATCCAATCTTTTCTCTGGACCAGACGCATCCCTTTTTAAAGGGATTTTTATTTACAGACTGCCTGGTTTCAGCGATTGCTGAGAAAAGAGTGATATGTTTCTGACAAGCGTTTCCGCTTGGAATGTAGATGCCTATTGTGGAGCTTACTGTAAGTCTGTAAGTGATTTTAATTTATAAGCTCTTTCGTCGACAATTCGCAACGTCTTTTGCACACAATACGGGCCGCCTGCGTTAATTCCGATATTTTAAACATTATCGGGTTTTTTAACCAAAAAAACTAGCCACATTCTTTCTTTAAACTGTACTGCAACCGCAGATAACGTTAGATCGGCTGGTGCTATCGGTAGAATTTAAACGAGAACCAAAATTGTTCCCCGAAGTCATGTAAATATGGACTATCGCAGAATACAGCGTTCTTGTATTAAGGAGTTGCATTTTGCCAATGTTTTCTATGTTTTTGCTATGAAGAACATTTAGAAGTTACCTCAAACGTCTTATGTAGTTAGCATACCTATTCTGGTTCCATTATAATAATTCCAAAATCCACGGTCTTCGTTATTTGGCAAACATTTGACAACATTTGTACTCTATAAAATGGCGAAAATATTGCAAAACTCAACAACACCCAGACGCACGTTAAAAGCACGTTGTTCTCGTTTTCAGTTCGGACAGAATACATGTCTTGGCCGTATTGGAATATCAATGCTTTCTCATATATATTGATTTCAGGGTTTGAACCAACACCCTCGATCCTAATGTACTGTATTCAAAAGTTTTGGATAGAGATATGGTGCGAGCTTTGTATTGTCTGTGGAATAAACTAATGTTAAAGTCAGGAATATTGACATGCTTTTTAGAGTTAATACATTTTCCAGCAGCTGAACTCAGTCTTGCGTATAATATAAGCGAATCATTGTTATTTACATTAGATAAATGAATGGAAATGAATAAGAAAGTTTCTTATAGGCAAGTTGTGTGCTGGGACCGTTTACTATATGACTGTCTATTTCTTTTTGTTTTTCTATACGCTGGCGAAGTTACGTAATAATCGGATTAACTACCATAGCAATAGGTCAAAACTATTTTTGAATATACCGCGCTGCACTGATACGTTCACGCGGTACCTCTGCATTGAACCATATCATGCTGATCACTTGCACCTGTAACATTATTATCTTTGAAAAGACCAGTATTGCAATCTATGATTGCAGACATACACAGGTGATGAATGCAACCTGCTTGTAGTGAAGCGCGATATGTTCAGAATTGTTTTGACCTATGACTATGGTAGTTAATCCGAATTATTACGTAACTTCGCCAGCGTATAGGTTTGTTGGTTTAGCTTATCGCTATGTACAGCTCCAAGATGTAGTATGCGTTTTATTTTTATTATTTATCCCATTATTTTGGCTTAAAATGGACATAAACCCCTTTTTACAGCTATATATCACTGATATTATTTCTTCATTTGTGGTAACCCAAAATTATAAACTACAAAACCATTAACTGATGTAATTAATTTCTTATAATCAGACCATTTTTAAACCAGGATTCCCTCCAAACACTTTACAACACTCTGGTGCTACCATACCTATCCTATTGTACAATGGTATGGGGTGATAAAAATAATAGTAACTTGGAATCCTTTTCATTATGCAAAAGAAAATCATCAGAACATGCACTTATTCACTTTGGCTGGATCATTCAACCCCTCTTTTCATTTCCTTAAAAAACTAAAATTCGTGATATTTACACGTTTCAACTAGCAACTCATATGTATCGTTACCACCATGACCTCCTCCCACAGGACTTACCAAATAATCATTTCATGACAAATTCTGAAATTCATAATTATGAGACCAGACAGGCCCTTGACCTTAACATCGCGACGACAAACACACTGCTAGCCAAAAACACAATTAAAACCCAGGGACCTACCACTTGGAATTCACTGAACGACGACATTAAAAACTCTTGCTCCCTATCCTCCTTTAAAAAACGAATGAAAAATTATATCCTGGATCAATGCCACTCTGAAACCGTCAATAACGAGTACGCATCAATCATGTAAATTTCCTTACCCCCCCCCTTGATGCTTTTTTTTTTTTTTTTTCTGCATTTTCATGGATGTTCTAGTTCATATCAAAGTAATTTTTGTCAAATATATTCATGTGGTATATGTATATGTACCTAATATGACATCCATTTACTGTTTTTCTTTTCTTTGCAAAATGTTATTTTCATATTTAATAAATTATTAAATTCTATGTTTTTCATTGTAATATTTTCATGTAACCTTGGGTGCCATCAGCCACACGCTCAGCGTTCTTGATGGCATCCACATCTCATATAATTTATAATGTATTTGATTATCTGTATTTAATAATAATTTGTATATATGTGAGAAGAAACCAAATAAACTTGAATTGAATTGATACTGTCATGTTGATATAAGAAGTATAGCATTTGAGATTGTTCATCAGGTGGTAAAAGCATCTCAAGTCCCACTGCCTTCCAATTTGAAGCCGTAACAGCGTTAGATAGATTTGAAATGCTACATGTATTATACTTTCGGGATTACTTTCATGTTCACGGGATTCCTTTCTCTGTTTACCCATGCAACGTTACTGAAGGAATTGACAACATAGGGTTTCCCTCATTTGGCTCCATTTTCCGTTTATGGTTTGATTCTCATTTCGTATAGTTTCTCATAGTACGGCATCGACGCGTCAACTAACTCTAATATGTCATCCGTCAAATCGCTGCGTGATGGTATCTTAGATGGTGCCTTAAAATGAGTCGAATTAAAAGCCGCCTCATAAAA
Source organism: Amphiura filiformis (assembly GCF_039555335.1). Taxonomy (NCBI): domain Eukaryota; kingdom Metazoa; phylum Echinodermata; class Ophiuroidea; order Amphilepidida; family Amphiuridae; genus Amphiura; species Amphiura filiformis. The sequence continues at coordinate 53,602,492 of NC_092628.1, read as the reverse complement.
ACCGCCATTTTGAGGAATTTTATTTATCGACACGAAAGTAGAGTTAATGATCCAGTCATCAAGAAGATCTGTCCCAGCTGGCCATTGAAGCATACTTTCATTGAATGGTATTCCTATTGCGTCGCAGTATTGACGCATTATAGACGCAGGCGACGTTTGCAGGTCGTCCGCGTCAATCAACACCGGGTTAGGATCACCTCGTTGCTTCGTGTACTCCACTAAATCACACATTTCAGCATAACCATATCGCTTTGGACACCATGGCTCGGGCATATCTTGAAATCGGATTCCTTCTTCATTCATTTCTAGTAACTTCCAGGTTATGCCTTTCCAAGATGGGAATACTTTATGCGGGTGCCGAATCAGGAAAGTATGTCGAAATCCGCGCGGAATCATGTGTAGCTTATCAGTAATGCAATAGCATTGATCTTTAGAAAAGACGAGTGATTTTCCAGGATAGGGAGCTTCAAGCGTATCTTTCACCCATTGAAACGTACAAACGCTCTCGTGAAACCAACCTGGTTTGACGTCCGGTCCAACGACTGCCTCTCCTTGCTTCATCACAGCCTGTAAAGTTTTATTGATTTCAGTGTCAGGATTTTCTGCTACTTTACCATCGGGACCGAAGTAGTGTGCAAAAGCGTATGGCTCGTTGATAATTTGTACCCCTGATATGGAACCCATACACTTTTCAAAGACAGTGGAAAGAGTGCGAGGAAGTGCCCAGAGAACGACGCGGCGAGGTTCCGCATCACGAGTTACACCAGACATCTTGTCTTTGTTAGGCCAGAAAATCTGCAAAAGGTGTTTAATAACGAAGAGCAGTTTTATTGTGATGCATTAATAATGTACCCGTTATCGTAGGAGAATTATTTTGTTTGGATATTAGTCTGAGGACTTAGACTGAGACTGTGGTAGACCAAAGTTTTTGCATTGATAATCAGGTTTCATGTAATCATGAATTTAAACCTTGTTTGATGTGTATTCCCATTGCCACAGCATAACGGTTTTCCAACTTGTCTTCTACGATAAAGCTGCTAATGAGCGCTGAGGCTACAACCTATAATTAAAGACCGAATTAAAAAAAAGACTAGTTTGCGTCTGACGTTATGACAAAGGCGCGCCGTGATTGGTTGCTGACCTGCGCAGTATGGCAATTTTTGTCTGGTTGACAGGACGGCATACGCAAGCTAGTCTTTTTTAATTCGGTCTTCAATTATACAACATAAGAGTTTGAAAATATTCTAATGCATAATTCATTAACTTGATAGACCCACGCCATTGGCGCCACGTGCTAGGTGTTTCTAGAATGCCTATAGAATAAGATTAATTTTAATGCTAATTTATTGCACATGCTGAGGAAGCGTGATTACCTTTTTGAACATTCGGAAATGGCGATAGGCGAATTTATGTATGGCGCAGAGAGGTGGGGGATATATATTGGGCTCTCAAAATTGGGCGGAAATGAGAGTACTTCTCAGAATATAAATTTGTACAATCGGCCTACATGCCGCGCAATGTGCGGCATTTTAGGTGTCAATTTCAAAGCAAACTACCTCCTGCGGAGGCAGAAAAACATTCTTGAAATTCAATGGAAAATGCTAATCAGTAAAGTGAACAAGAAATTCATATTTATTTATATGTAGAAATTTCTGGAAAATTACGTGGTGGTGCTATTACAGTAACCATCTATACAGATAAATGATTCTGATTGGCTTGTGTTGAGGTAATGTGCTGTATTTAAAAATGATGTAATATGCTGTAATATTATTGAGTATTCTAGAATGGTAACAAATGGTAACAAATTAAACTGGACTATACATAGTGTTATCTGAATGTCAAGTGGAGCAAATAGCTTGCTTAAGTCATCTACGACAGAGGAGCTTACGGTCAACATAGCAGACCATTTGGAAAACACTAGCATAACAGCTAGGATAGTGAAAACATAGTCTTCAGGACGACTTGGACTGAGACTGTAGTAGACCAGGGGTTTCCCTTGGGTAGACAGGATCTTGAACATTGCCGGATCTTGGATCAAGAGCTGAGCCTATTAAAGGAATTACATCAGAACGTCAATCAGCAATCAAGATCTTCAAGCTTAGATAAGGAAATCTTTGTAGTAATTTTAACTTAATTTGATTCTTGTATGATCTTATATTGGTTGACACCCATACTACACTAATAAATAAATAATTATTTGTTCTATGTATTAAACATTGTATTTGCGTGTTTGTTATTCCTCTGATTTGATCAATATAGTCTCAAAGTGTTCGACTTGTTATAACAATTTAAATAAGGTATAGTTTGCAATACCTGAGATGTTGACCTTCGACCTTTTTGCTCATAACTCGTAGATAGGTCAAGCTATATAGGTGTTTTGCTGATAACTCCGGAATCGAACGGTAAGCCGTAGGTCAAAATATGTAAATAGTGGAAACTCATTATAACGAAGTTGTCAGGGACAGAGAAATTAGTTCTTTATATCCAAATTTCGTTATATCAGGGTTGTAAAAACAATAAATAACAAAAGATTTTATATCTTGGTTCTGGAAAAATACTTCTTTATAACAGGGTTTTTCTTGTATCCGATTTCGTTATAATGAGGTTTTACTGGATCCTCGAGTGACCAATATTTGTGCAACTTTGAAATTTGACCCCTGTATAAAACATGACCTCAGAATTCTTGGGCTTAAGTTAGCTAACGGGTTTTTTTTCCTAAAAGAAGCGATAATAGCATATCTGTTGGCATGTTACTTGTATCACATTGGGCTCAATTTTGGCACCAAAATTAACTAATTTAGGGCTAATTAACAGTGGCAGCGCCACGGAGGGCATGGGGTGGTGGGCAAATGCTCTTTCCCCCTGCCCCCCCCCCCCCAGTAAAAACCCAAAATTACGGAAATGTCTACTTTGAATTGCGCAATTATTTAGAATATTATATGGTAGGTATAAGGTTGGTATTATCACTGATGTGTGGTATTATTATTCAATTAGCTTTAATACCCTGGTTGCTTACATGACGGTAAATAAATATCCGTGCATATGATTCGATATTTTAATATACCTGCCCATTATCAAAAGTAGCTTCACTTTTCTGGGGGTTTTACCCTCGTCATTTCCAACATTTCCTCGTTATATCGTTTTCCCAATTAACTAGCCCACTTTAGGAACATAAACTTACCTATCGGTGGGTACGTATTGATCACTCAAAAATTCTGAAGAACAGGACAGTTTCACGCTTTGGGCTGTTGCGGTACCAATATATTGGGTAAACTTTGATCACTTGGTCCCCTGGAAGTAGTCGAACAAGGTCCATTCAAAGTGGGTCAAACTGCGCATGAATCTGTGTGACTGTTATCAATAATGTTCACAGGTACAGGTGTATCATACTGCAGTTACTGTCCGTTTTCCTATACACAATACACAGTGCTCTTACCATTGACGCGTGACCTCTACAAATAGCGTACGTTAGAAGTATGGGGATTGCCTAGTTAACGTCGCTGTGTAAAAAATAACCGGCCAATATTAAAAGTATTCTTCTAAAATTCTAGAAAATATAGTTTTGTAACATGTCCTAAATTTTTAGCTAATTTAGATGTTTGGAAATATTCGTACAGATAACACCAAAAATATGAAGAAATTATTTCCAAACCGTGTTAAGGAAGGGGTATGAACGTTTGGACAGTATTTATTGTGGGACATTAGAGCACATCAGACATATCGAATTGCATTCTGAATACGAAGAATGGCCTTCTGATATCAAATAATTTTGATTTTTGAAATTCGCAATGTAATACACATTTTATGGCAAATCATTAAAATTGATATTTTTGATATTTAGCAGTACTCGAAGTAAACTTTATAAATCTGATGATTTCTACCTAAAGTGTATGTAGGTGGGATGAAAAGCCGACGATCAATTGAAAATTTTGACCTTTCGTATTGAAGATATGGATGTTTTTCCCAAAACACCAAAAAAAATTAGGTCTTTTTGGGAAAAAAATCCATATCTTCAATATGAAAGGTCAAAATTTTCAATTGATCGTCGGCTTTTCCTCCCAGCTACATACACTTTAAGACTATATTATTACATTTATAAAATTTACTTCGAGGACTGTTATATCTCCAAAATGTGAAAAATATCAAATTTTAATAATTTGTCATCAAATTTGTATTATTATATTTTCCAAAAATGAAAATTAATTGATAACAGAAAGACATGCTTCGTATTCAGAATGCGATTAGATAGGAGTGAGGTGCTCTCATGTCCCACAAAAAATGCTGTCGAAACGCTCAAAACGCTCATTCCAGTTCCCTTAAGTCAACAATCATTATGTTGCTCATTTTCAAGAATGCTGGTTAACAAAAAGCAGACCATTGTCTCATTTCGTGAACAAAGGTCCACATACCATTGTTTCCTTGCGTTTCCTTTATAATCGGTTACCCAACTGAAGCTATAATACCAGCTCATTGCGATACCGCACATATAAAACAGACACATGTGCACAACCAGAGAAGATCTGATTTAATCAGTTGAGCTGTTTTCAATGAGTGTTATCTTGGTTTAATAGCTTTTAATGGGGTTTAAGTCCCGCAAAGGTCGTGGTGAATTCTACTGTATACATGACTGCATCATGTGTTGAGCTCAACAAATGGCGGGACGTCATAGTGCTGGAATTCATTTGTATAATATTGCAGAAGCTCCGGAGGATTTTGAATAATGGGGGAGGATCAAATTTTTGGCCTGCTCGGAGGCGTGAAACGCTGAAGGGGTGGGTGCGGAAGGCGGTGGGCGAGGAAGCTTTTGATATGCATACATTTTTACATGAATTGTATCGGGAAATTGTACCTTACATTTTGAATTATACCCAAAAATTATATATTTTACCTGAAAATTACGAATCTGATCCTAAAATTATGAATTTTACCTGAGATTATGGGGGGGGGCTCTAGGGTACTTGGGCCCGTGCCCGGTTCCGGAGCCACTGTATTGTTCTTCCCGGTGGTCAATTCTCAAAATGGTCTGCTAAAAATCGCTCCCCTCTCACCTCTTTGGTCGTGCCAAAACATAATAAATAATAAAATAAATGTAGATATTTATATAGCGCTTTATGCCGTAAACAGCATCAAAGCGCTTTACATTTATTCCGCCGTCATTAGAATATGTCGGAACCACGTTTGCAGCCTACAAGTGGCGCAGGGTCCATCAGTACAACGACTGTGACTACCCCTAACAGTTTCCCATTGCACCTGGGTGAGGTGAGGCAAGCGAGACAAAGCGCCTTGCCCAAGGGCGCAACACGGTAGTGGGACGGGGAATCGAGCCCACGCACGTCGAGCAAGCTCTCAGATTATGAGTCCAAGGCCGTAACCTCTGAGCCACCGTGCCCTCTTTAAACATCTTTCCCCTGCCCCCTTCGACATGCATAAAAAAAAAAAGCTTTGCCACATTTTAGGGTTTTAAAATCTATTTCTTTTGGTTTCATTGTACTATTATTAGGCATGTCCACTAAAAATTGAAGTACTTTTAAATTGATTCAGACCTACCTTATTGGCTGGGAATTGATGAAAGAAA